>NW_026137934.1:600000-1168589 GCF_019393585.1 Leptopilina boulardi | reverse complement strand
TGTTTTTTTAAATCAAGTTATGGAATGAATTTTTATTGAAATTTTTTTATACATTAAAATTGAATGCGGAACAAAGCGTTATTGTTTGTAGACAAAAAAACAAACATATTTGATTCAGAAAGTTCTATTTCTTTTTTTTTGTCAAAATCATTTCAGGCTAATCAACGATCGGAACGAAATGACTTTGATAATAACGAAACTCTTAATTAAACTACTATATATAGAGAGAGGAGCAGATTTCGTAAAAGATGTTACGGCAAATTAGATTTTTGCGAACATTTGAATAATATTCATTCTCACGTAAAACATCAAATAATGACGAGAAAAATAAATTGAGTTGATTAAAAAAAAAAAATAAATAAAAAAAAAGAGAAGAATTTTTTTTACAAAAGATAAAAAAAAGAACAGTGAGGAGAGTAATTAAATTCTTTATGATACCCAAGGCACACAATATATAGAGAGAGATTTTCAAAAGGGTGTTTAGATAATAATAGCAAGATAGTGGAATATAAAGACAATAAATTCTTAATCTTTGGACCCCACTTACAGGGAATGCTCTTCTTGTCAGCTGTTCAATTGCGATTACGATCCTTACGATCAATTATAAACAATAGCCCAACCCGTATCTAGGCAGTGCCTTAGTGAATTAATTATTATCAGAAGCCTCGATACATATATACCTTATCACCGTCCAAGAATTATTGAACTCACGATTAAATATATGTAACAAATATGGATGTGTATGAGTGTGCACACCCCGAATGAACGGGTTAGAGTCTGTTATTAGTACTAAAACAAACGGCCGCAACGTAATTATCAGCTCGATGCTTCCCGCGTTTGTAACATACGGGGCACATCATCGCGTAAATATTATCAAAACGAAAACGCCAAATAAACGAACACGAATCGAATATTTTTCAAAATAAAAAAATAATAATTAAAATTCTTTATAGAGAGATAAAAAAATGTTACTATAAAATAAAATGTCAAAAAAATAGAATCATCAATTTTCATTCTAATATATGGGAGAAATAATTCTTGAAACTATCGAATGGGATTAATTTTCCGTTCGAAATACACTTATGGTTGCCATGGTAATCGTTTCCATAGCAACCGTTTCCATGCCAACCATTTCCATGGTAACCGTTTTCATAGCAACCGTTTTCATGGTAACCGTTTCCATAGCAACGGTTTCCATAGCAACAGTTTTCATGATAACCGTTACTGTAGCAACCGTTTCCTTGGCTACCGTTTCCATGCTAACCGTTTCCATAGCAACTGTTTACATAGCAACCATTTCCATGACAACTATTTCCATAGCAACCGTTTCTATAAAAACCATTTCCATGGTAACCGTTTTCATGGTAACCGTTTCCATAGCAACAGTTTTCATGAAAACCGTTACTATAGCAACCGTTTCCTTGACTACCGTTTCCATGGCAACCGTTTCCATGGCAACCATTTCCATGCTAACCGTTTCCATAGCAACCATTTCCATAACAACTATTTCCATAGCAACCGTTTCTATAAAAACCATTTCCATGACAACTGTTTCCATAGCAACTGTTTCCATAGCAACCGTTTCCATGGCAACTATTTCCATAGCAACCGTTTCTATAGCAACCATTTTCATGGTAACCGTTTCCATAGCAACTGTTTCCATAGCAACCGTTTTGATGGTAACCGTTTCCATAGCAACGGTTTCCATAGCAATAGTTTTCATGAAAACCGTTTCCATAGCAACCATTTTATGGTAACCGTTTCCATAGCAACAGTTTTCATGGCAACCGTTACTATAGCAACCGTTTCCATGACAACCGTTTCCATAGAAACAATTTCCATAGCAACCGTTTCCATAGCAACTGTTTCCATAGTAACCGTTTCCATAGCAACTATTTCCATAGTAACCGTTACATTGTATTAAACGTTACCTTAGCAGGCCACGAAACCCTGCAGTGTAGGCGCCATGCATCTGTTACTCTCATAATTTATATTATTGTTTTTCTAAAAGTTAAAAATAGTTTCAAAGTTTATCTTCAATATTCGAATTGAAAAAATAAATCATTATATTTTCCATATATTGAAAAAGCAGAACTAGAATATATATATATTTTTTTTTTTTTGCAAAATCCCATTGTCCACTAATTTATTTAGAGCAAAAGAAAAAAAGGAAATTGACAAATTTAGGAAATTTCGATGAAATAAAGGAAATCGTGAACTTTTCTGGAACAAAGGCATTTATACGAATGTTCACTATGGGTAAAAGTTCGACAGCAAGCTTTTTGTTTGTGGTATAAATCAAGACACTTTTTTCACCCTCTCACTTCCCCTTTGCACACAAACTCTCCCATATAGTTTCCCTTTCTAATGAACTCAACAATAAATCAGTAAACCTTAATTAAATTAAAACGAGAAGTTCAGTTGGCCGAAGTGTCGAACTTTTTAATAGTCCAGCAAGCCACTCGATAAAGGTTAAACTTTTATCGCAGATTACTTGCAAAAGGAAGATAATTACTTTTCTGGTATAATGAGTGCGGTTATAATCACATAGAGAGCTTTAGGCGACGATAAGAGGCAACTATTTTTTTTTTTTTTTTTTTTTTTTTAATCTTTTGTAGAACTATTTATATTTTTGTTATAAATGCAAAAAAAAAAAATTATATATTTTCTTGGATCTGTTATATAATCTCAAAAATTTTACTCTAACTCGAATTTCAATTGGCAATTTTGCAATAAATTTACTCCAATGAACATCCGAAAGTTATAAACTTTGTTTAAAGGTAAATGATTATTTGTATTTCCTTCACGTGGTAGATTTATTAGAGCAATAAAAGCTTTATTACTACCATTCAAGTTGAAGCACGTAAATACTGAATTGCATTATCATTTTCAACAATTATGATATCACAAATAAAAAACAAGATTCACTTTCTCAAAAATGATAACTGAAAAAAAATAATTCGATTTAAATACTTGATATTAAATATGGTTACTTGACTACTAGATAAATTAAATAAACTGTATTTGAACCAATAATTTTTCTATTTGTAACAAATACCATTGACTCAATTAAATAAATAAATATTTTGATTTAACCGATTATTTGAATCAAATTTTTTTTCATAGTGCTGACAAAAAATTATTCTCCTCAAAAACAATTTTTTTGTAAAGAAAATATTTGCTTTTACTTTACACACAAAAAAAAACTAAAATTGTTATAATTTTTCACAAAAGCTCTTTGTTTGCATTCAATTTTGACGATAAAAGAATTTTTATTGTGAATAAACAAAAATATTCTTAAATGCATGAAGATTAATGATCTTGGTATATATATATATATATATATTCTTTCGCAGTTTCTCTTAGACATATATAAAGCTTATAGGGCTGAAGGCGTTAGAAATACGATGTACAGTAGATATTGTAAGTTTTTACTTTCATCGATTCCAATGATAACAATGAGGCAGACAATAGACACTGTATTCTTAAACAAGGAGCCAGTAAGGAACGCGAAGAAGTCCGTGACGATGCGATTCTTGAGAGCGATTCGTTCCAATCGTTCTGCAGGTTAATTGCACCAAGCAAGTAGTAGGCGATTCTGGGCACTGCTTCACAGTATAAACCATTCACCTTAGCGCAATCGTTATATATCAAAAATAAAACAAACAAAAAAGAACGACTCGTTTTGATTGTTACCAAGCGTCCAATCATTAAAATTTTATTAATTTATTATTACCATCATTTACTCATCATCATTCTCATCATCATCATTTGATTAATTATAATTGAATACACGCTTATGTCTATTATTTTACATTAAAAATAAAAAGAAATGGGGGCAAATCGAAACACCACGGGACATTATGAAACATTAATTCTTCATAGAATTTTTTTTTTTTTTTTTTATTATTAATTTTATTAAATATGTAAAAAAGCCACTAATAAAGCTTTTAAATTTATATTAATAATTTTATATATTTTTAAAATAATTGTAATTAATTTTTATAATTAATTTTAATAAAAATTATAATTATTTATAAATATTAATTTTAAAAAAATAGTTTTAGTTCAAAGAATATTTTTTTAAATACAAAAATATTGTATAAGGGATTTAAAAAAAACTGCTTTGACCCTCATCTAATGGATATAAACACGTGACACACACTCATCATGTGGGCAAATAAATGCAACAACTTTTATCGTTCTGCTCTTGAATAAAGACGCTTAAATGCTTTTATCTGCGGTAAGGGGATTAAAACTTCAAGCAAAAGTTTAAATGTTATCGTTCATATATGGAAAACTAGAAGTGGAATTTACACAAGTTATTTACCTAGCCTAGTTTCTTTTTTTAACTCCCCTAAAAAAAAAAAATAAATAAATATATAAAGAGTGCAGCAAACATGTGTAGTACTTTTCAAAGAAAGTGTTTCTACTTTTTCAATATAAAATTACCTATATATACGTGGAATTCTATATCACCCTATAAAATATATATATATATATATACATATAGAGAAAGTACATACACTATCCACTAAAACCAGTTTTTCATCAATAAATGTTTTAGCAGAAAATCGTCAAAGTTTTTCTTTAAATAAAAAATAACTAGTTCAAAGAGGGAGAGAGTATAAAATAAAATCAGGCAATACGACACTAAAAAGATTTTCTAGTATATACATGTGTTAATAAATTTAAAAAAAAATATTGATGATATTGTAATAAATATGAAATAATAAATATAATTTCTGTGAAAATTGATAAAAAGAATTTTTTAAACTGATAAAAAGAGTTTTGTTGTTCCTTTTTCTCAACCTAACAAAATCATAAAATTGAAAGGAATATTCTGCTTTAGAAATGTTTTTCTCTAATAAAGAGAAAATTTTTTTTTTACAAAAACAGTTTTCTTCTCAGATAGAGGAATAATAATTTTTTTTTTAAATTACAGAGGAGTTTAATTTAAACTATTATTTGGTGTAAATTGGTGTAATTAGAATTTATATCGCTTATTACAAATTAAAACTTAAACATACATACATTTAAAAAAAACCTTAATTTATTCAAACAATCGGTTATTTTTAATAATATTAAATAAATATTTACTTAAACCAAATAATTTTTAATTTAAATTAAATAAATTGTAATTAATACAATAATTTTTGTATTTGATACAAATACTAGTTAATTGAATCAAATTATAATTATTTGAAAGAAATACCAATTATTCGACTGAAATAAAAATTATTTAATACAATTATCAGTTAATTGACTCAAATTCCAATTAATTGACTCTAATTCCAATTAATTGACTAAAATAATAATTATTCAATACAATTATCAGTTAATTGACTATAATACTAATAATTCAATACAATTATCAGTTAATTGACTCAAATACTAATTAATTGACTCAAATACCAATTAATTGACTCAAATACCAATTAATTGACTCAAATTCCAATTAATTAACTCGAATAATAATTAATTAAAACAAATACTAATTAATTGAAACAAATATCAATTAATTGAGTCAAATGCCGATTAATTGACTCAAATAATAATTATTTGAAAAAAGTACCAATTGATTGACTCAAATACTAATTATTTGACTTAGATACCAATTAATTGTCGCAAATAATAATTATTTGAAATAAATACCAATTGACTGACTCAAATACTAATTAATTGACTATAATTCCAATTAATTGACTCGAATAATAATTAATTGAAACAAATACTAATTAATTGAGTCAAATACCAATTAATTGACTCAAATTCCAATTAATTGACTCGAATAATAATTAATTGAAACAGATACTAATTAATTGAAACAAATACCAATTAATTGAGTCAAATGCCGATTATTTGACTCAAATAATAATTATTTGAAAAAAGTACCAATTTATTGACTCAAATACTAATAATTTGACTTAGATACCAATTAATTGTTTCAAATAATAATTATTTGAAATAAATACCAATTGATTGACTCAAATACTAATTAATTGACTCTAATTCCAATTAATTGACTCGAATAATAATTAATTGAAACAAATACTAATTAATTGAGTCAAATACCAATTAATTGACTCAAATTCCAATTAATTGACTCGAATAATAATTAATTGAAACAAATACTAATTAATTGAAACAAATACCAATTAATTGAGTCAAATGCCGATTAATTGACTCAAATAATAATTATTTGAAAAAAGTACCAATTTATTGACTCAAATACTAATTATTTGACTTAGATACCAATTAATTGACTCAAATAATAATTATTTGAAATAAATACCAATTGATTGATTCAAATACTAATTAATTGACTGAAATACCAATTAATTGACAAAAATAATAATTATTGAATACAATTACCAGTTAATTGACTTAAATAATAATTATTTAAAACAAATATAATTTTGTAGACTTAAATAGTAATTTTTTGATAAATAGTCAACCGATTTCTTGAATTGAATAAATTGGTTTTCACTGTAAATTCCACAAAGTCGACAGCAACTAATCTGACAATCTATCGAAAAAAATTGACAATGTCACCAAAGAATTATATTCTAATATTGTTCACGAGGAAGATACCAGTATATTTTAAATATATATATATATATATCTTTTGTTTCTCTAGGAAAGATCAGGTCAAAGTTCAGTCGCTTCCCTTAAGCGATTTAGCTTCTCCCTTCGACTATGGGCAAAATGCTCGGCGGGCTATCGGTGCATTACGTGACGACCCGTGCGAACATTCCTCGATATCGGGGTTAGGTAACCACAAGTTAGCCAGGGACGAACGACGCGAACACCATCAAGGGGGAGGGGAAGGGGAGGGAGAAATAAGAAAGAAGAATTTTACCTCTACCAACCGATCGGTACAATGTGGTATATACAAGCAGATACGTTTACTTTAAGACGTACAATATATATACGTATAGAACGCAACAACGTATATATAGCCATAAAGAAAAGATAGATGGGCGAGACTTTGGTCCCCTTCCTCTTTAGATAATATGTATATAGTACTTAAAATATCTTTGAAAAAAATATTTTACTAAAACAAAAATTATTTTTCGAAATAAAAATTTTACATTTCAAAGGTGAAAAAAAATTTTAATTAAAGTTTCTTTGGCTCAAAATTTTTAATAATTTAAAAAAAAAAATTGTTTATTCCAAATTTCATTGGAAATTGCTTGGTTATGATTGATACAAGAATGACGTGTAAGGTGACGATGTTGATGACATTGCCACAATGGAGTAAGACTATTTATTGAAAAGCTACCTTCCTACTCGCAGCATCCCGTGGATCACTGGGCAGACATTAGCACCCCGGGTATATGTATAGAAAAAGATGAGTGAGTCGACACGGGGGTCTCCTCAACTCAAGAAGTTTTTCACTTGTTTATATACGCATAACAAACTGACGTAGAAGAATAAGCATTGAGAAAAGATTATATTATTAAAGAAGTTAATTCGAGTGCGTAAGTTATGCATGCTTTACGCACTATCTCCGATATCTTCATTCCAAAGAATATATATATGTATATATACATATATGAAAAGAAACAAAACATTGATCAAGATCTAATTCAACGTCAGTCAGCGCACTCGTTCTTCTACTTTTTGCTGAACGTGAAAAAAAAGGAAAAATTTCTCTGTCCATATGGCAAACAAGTAGTAAGATTCACTGATAACTTATTCTATTTCCTCTTGACTCGCCAATGGTATGCAAATATGAATTTTATGGTTCAGATTTTTTTTCCCATTTGTCTGAAATTTTTTTTCTACTTAGAATTTTTGTTCTTGCAGATAATGCTTCCTTTTTGGAAATAAAAAAAAATTTCTAATTTTGATTCACGAATTGAAATTTTATCTAATTCTGTTACAAGAATTTTTTTTTTTTTAAATAACGAGACAAAAAAAAAAAAAAAAAATTTGTGGCCTCTTCCTATGTTAACAATATTTTTTGGTACTATATAAAATATTGATAAAGTTGATATGTTTTGTCTGACTTAAAAAAACTTGTACTACTTAAAAGAAACATTCTTTCAATATTTTCAATATTACGAATAGAATTTTCACTTTACTCTCTAAATCTGAATTAGTAAAAATGTTTAGTGACTCACTTTTTGCTTTAGAATTAGTTAACTTTTACTAATTGTTTGTAAAAGTTACTAATAATTAGTAAAATTTTACTAATTTTAAAGCAAGAAGTGAGTCATTAATTTAAATTAGTGAACATTTTTACTAATTCAGATTTAGAGAGTAAAACCGAATTTTCATTGCAAATATTTTTTATATTGAAAAATTACAATTTTTGAAGACAAAATTTGAAATTTGCCAAATTTTGGGTTCTGGGAAGTTGACATTTGGGAAAATAATATAATTTTTTCGTTCAATTGAAAAAATCAATTTTCTTTGAATTCTTTTCAAATTTTCTCTGAAATTATTATTTTTTTTATTATGTTTTTATATTAAAAATTTCAAAATCTTTTCCAATTCTAGACTAAAAAAAAACTAGAAACAAAAAAAAATTACAAAAGAAAAACTTTTAAAAAATATTTTTTTTTATGAAATACCAAAAAAAATAGCTTAATATAAAATAATAAATTCCTTTGAAAATTGACGTCCCTTATTCCATCAGACACAAGAATCTCATCAATGAAATTTTTTTTATCCTACGTCTCAAACCAAGGATGAAGAACGTGACACCCCATGCTTGCACTGATTTAATCTATTTTAATCTTTTAGCGTTCTTAAATGTGAACCGTTAGAATGTGATTAAAAACTTGATTAATTAGCATATGACAATCATAAACTGATCCCCTTTAGATAAGGTCTTCTTAAATAGTACCTGCTCCCCGTATAATATGAAGGTGTCTATTTTATTTTATTTTTTTTTTAAAACTCCTATAATGCAAAGGCAGATCTTAGCATTCGAAAAGAATCAATTCCAGTGAATCTGATTATGACAGTAGCCAATCAATCGTTTTATATATCAAGTATTGCAATATTCTCAATTTATTCTTGCGAGATCGAATGATGCGATACAAAAAAAACAACGTAGAATGAACTAAACGATTTTAATTGAAAATTGTGTCATAATGAATAATTTGATACAAATAATAATGATTCAATACAAATAATTATTCGATACAGATAATAATTATCCGATCCGAACAAATATTTGATAATAGTCATGATTATTTGAACAAAAAAAATTTTTTTTTTTTTAAAGGAGAAAATGATTCTGACAATAAGAGGATAATCTAAATGATTATGTAAATATAATAAAAGATGATTTCACATAACCAAAGGAGGATGAAACTATTTACCACTTGCTCTTTAGATGATCGCACTTGTCTTTTTCATCTCGCAACAGCAATGGCTCCATCAAACACGCAACTCGAATAACATATCAATCATTCGAGATAGGTTGAAAGCCAAAAGGGGGGGAGAGAGAGAGAGAGGAGGGGAAACTGACAATCTAAAACAACTCTAGAAATATATACTCTTCCTTTTCTCGAATGCAATACAATCCCGTATGGTAAACAGGCAGTGCGATCCATTTCAAACTATATACATATAAATGTGTGTGAATGTGTGTATTGCTTCTCTCCCCCGCTTTCCTTTTGACAAGACGGTCTCGAATGTACAGTGCGAAATTTATTACATAATATCGCGAAAGGCTGTCACCTTGTGATTTACGTGTTCGCTTGTGCCTAACAATGACAGGAGAATGAGAGAAATGGTGATATTTGGCATCTTTTTCTCTTTCGGAATTTTTTTTTTTTTGCTGAGAGATATACTATTTTCCTCCACCCTTCATGAAACTCCTTCTTCTTGTTCTTATTCTTCTTCTGGCTGGTCTCGTGGTTGCAGTGCGGCCTTGCAATGCTGCTGCTGCTGCCACCACCTCCTCTCTTGTTGCACCATTGCATCAGCATCAAAAGCAGCAATAGCAACAACACCAAGATTCAGCCAAGCAGCACTATACATTCGCGATGGAAAAGACATTGGCCTACCACACTCGACCTTGCCAGTTCGTTGCACTTATACACGCAACTTCTGCCTATCTTTCTACCATCTTTCTCTATCTTGCTTTCTCTCTTCTTCGTTCCTTTTTTTTCTCTCTCTCTCTCTCCCTGCTGACTATACATAAGCCTCTTCTAGGCTTCTATATACACCAAGTTCAATGCCTATAAGAAAACCACCTTCGCCACGCAGCTCCTTCGTCATTCTATATGTTCTCATTTATCGTTGCTCCGATACCTCTCACGATATTGAAAAGAGAGAGAGAGAGAGAAAGAACGACTAAACGCCAGGACAGCGTCATAAAATTTATTATGATTAATTGAACATGCAATGCACGACGCCCGATTATGGAAGAAAACCTCTTTCTAAACTGTCGAACCAGTCAATTTGCTGAGCATCTTCACCGCAGAATGACAGGGGCTTTTGTATATTATAACAAAAAGAAATCAAATAGTTTTTTTTTTTGAGCCTCTAAAAATTCAAATCAATAATCTTAAAATTGTACAAATTTTTTTCATTTTAAAAATTGAAAGTTCTAAACATCATTTATTAGAATTTTCATTAGATACCCAATGGGAAACTGCCACGAGTAACCATTGGCGTATTAATTGGCCCAATGATGGGAGCCAATGAAAAAAACCATTGGCACCCAACAATGGACCACTACACGCAATAATTATTGGCAACCAATAATTAGCCAATATTAAAAATTTTAATAATAATTTACAAAATCAACAATTTAAAAAAAATTTATTTTTATTATTTTTTAATAGTAATTACTATTATTTTATTTTCAATAATTAAATTAAAATAAAAAACTTGTCATAAATGTATTAGTGAAACCATTTCTTCCAAAAAAAAAAAGTTTGTCTCAAATCCAATAAATAGGAGAGACATCGTGCAGAAAGAAATTTGGACAAGAAAAAAAATTTTCGTTCACTGCTTATATACCAATGTAATGGCACCTCAACTGCGAGAAACAGTTATGATGTTCGCCCTCCCTGTGACGTTGAGCAAACTAAAGTCCAGAGCAGAGCCATCAGCACAGCGCGGGAACATTTGAAAAATTTGATTTTATTAGATATTTTATTTCATAATTAACGAATTATTAAGTATGACATTATGTTATTAATAATCATTTATGACATTAATTATTTATTATGTTAATTATTTGTCATATTTAAAATAAAATAAAATATCTAATATAATCAAATTTTTCAAATGTTCCCGCGCGCTGATGGCTCAGCTCTGGACTTTAGTTCGCTCAACGCCACAGGGAGGGCGAACATCATAACTATTTCTCGCAGTTGAGGTGGCATTAGATAGGGTATATAAGCAGTGATCGAAAATTTTGTTTCTTGACGAAATTTTTTTCTGCCCGATGTCTCTCCTATTTATTGGATTTGAGACAAACTTTTTTTGGAAGAAATGGTTTCACTAATACTTTTATGACCATTTTTTGATTTCAATTTTCATTAAACCAATTTTCTAAATTAGGGAATTTTTAAATTAACCGAAAATAAACTTTACACAGAAAATTAAAAGGCATTAAAATGCAACTATTTTTTTAATCCAATTTTTGCTTATTTTAATCCATTTTGGTATTAAAATAAGCAAAATTGGATTAAAATAATAAGCGTTGCTGCTTATTTTAATGCATTTTAATTTTCTGTGTACAGAATTTTTATTTCTTCGAATTTTCATTTCTCAGAATTTTTTTCTAAGTTAATTTTTTAAAAGTTTTCAATTTTAATCTTTAAATGGATTATTTTAATCTTCAATGGATTAAAACGTTGCATTTTATTTTACAATTACAAACTATTGAACTACCTAACAAAAAAAAAAAAAACCGATAATTTTTCATGAGTAATTACTAAAAAATTTAAGAGAAATATTTATTTTTTCGACATGATTTTTGTAATACTAAAGCTTATATATATATTATTATAAAATTATTATGCATTTTCAAAATTATTGTGTATTATAAAATTTATTATATATTCTAAAATTTATTATTAGCTATCAAAATGTAATTACTCATTAAAAAATTTTGAGTATTAACTATTGAAATTTGACATTTAAAAATACACAAAAAGTTTGTAAAATAAGTTTAAATAATTTTTTTTTAATTTATTTACAAACTTCCTGTAAATTTTTTGAAATGTCAAATTGCAATAATTAATAATACTTAAATTTTTTTTAGGAAATTAGTTTTTATTATGTAATAATAAAATTTATAAATATATAATAGTATAATTAAATAATATATAATAATCGATATTATAAAAATGATAATTTTTTCTTAAATTTTTTAATAGTTAATTATCAGTTTTTTAATTTTCTAAATAGTGACTGTAAATAATAATCACTCCGCGAAAATATCGATTTTTTCACCTAATATCCCTTTAAAAAAAATACAAGCAAATAAGATAATTTAAATTACCTTAAAAAAAAAGTCATTCTTTAATACACAAATAGAAAATTTGAAATTCATGGGGCAAATAATTAAAAATGAAATAGATCGATATGACTTTAGAATTACAATAGTTTTCATGTTATAAGAGAGCATTGGATATTTTGTAACATAACATAACCGAAGAAACACGATCATGAATATCATTTTAATTTATAAATTATCTGTAGAAAGAAAGAAAGAAAGAAAAAACCTCGAGATGTTTATGCCTGCATTTGAAATCATTGAACTTGAAGGGATTGAATTGCTTCAGAAGCAATTCAAGCATGAATTCAATGGTAAGGAGAATTTTATCTTGCTCGCATTCTACTTGCTTGCAGTGCCTGCGCACACACAACACTTTATCAGACCACTATATATATATACGCACATGAAAAACAGGTTGTAATCACCCAGGTGTAACAATTTTCCAATTTTAAAGCTGCTTAAAAATTTTTTTTCTCCAAAAAAAAAAATTCTAACATTTTTATAATATATTTACAGCGTGAATAAACTACTGCAACAGTTTTTTTTTTAATTAACAAATGAATAACTTTCCATTACCATATAAACATTTTATTCTCATTAGCTTATATGTATATTTCAAAGTGGAACTTCATTTAGCAAGAAAACTTATAACACACACACATACACACTGAGAGTTTAGAAAATATTGAATATTAAAAAGCAGCCGAGTGAAAATTTATCGGCATCTTTTTATTTTTTCCCAAGTGGTGGTTTAATTTCCCATAAGGCTATATTTATAAATTTACAACCTCATTTAAAGACCTTGCCGCTTTTTCTTCCGCATTGGGTCAGTATTTTCTCTTTTCGCCCCAAGAAGAAAAAGAAGATGAAGAAGAAGAAGAAGCAGAGATTTGTTTCACTGCTAATATTA
Source organism: Leptopilina boulardi (assembly GCF_019393585.1). Taxonomy (NCBI): domain Eukaryota; kingdom Metazoa; phylum Arthropoda; class Insecta; order Hymenoptera; family Figitidae; genus Leptopilina; species Leptopilina boulardi. Next base: position 1,155,201 of record NW_026137934.1, on the reverse strand, counting down.
ACCTCGGCTCTCGTACATTATAAAGCTGCGTTATTCATGAATAAGTAAAGTGTGTAAGGGCACACCCCTTGCATAATTTAATTATACAAGGACGCAACCTTGTATAATTTGTCGTCGTCTCTAAATGATTAAAGGAGTTGTCTCTTTGACATTCTATTAAGAAAATAAATTACTGATATAAACAACAAATTAGAACTAAAATTTTATTTCAATTCTAATAGAATATTCATTTATTAAAATTTGAGATTTAATAATAATTTTAAATTTTGGGAAAATGAATTTAGATATATATATATATATATATATATATATATATATATATCAAGCCATTAATTTTCGACATTTCAATTTCCCTGTAAACATATACAAGTAAAGACAAATCAAAGAAGTTGTATAATATCCGATCGCGTACGCAATCCCAGAAGCAATCAAAGTGTGATTGAACGATCGTAATCGTCCTTTCTATACAGTTTAACAGACAGTCGCCCACACATGAGTTGATATTACCCGTCATTCGCAGAGAGCTCTCACTCTCTCGTCAACTGAATGAATCTTGAAGCATTTTAGTTGTTCAACAAAGTGCACTGAACTCATTTCCTTTCGTGCGATGTAATAATTTCGAACGCATCCTATATATATATATATATATATATTATATGTACAAAACCGTAACAAAACAAAAACTAACTTATACTTTATATATACACCTAAGCAGCCATTTCTATTATATACGCACATCGAATCCCAAAGAGTGTCCGTTCTTGTCTACTAGCTATGAAAATTATTCTTAAAAATTTTGATAAGTTAGCAATCATCAAGCAATATAATCGTCAATAAATGTTAATTTCGCTATATTAAAAGAAACATTTATTTTGTCAAATAAATATTTACTAGAACCAAATAATTTTTAAAGCCAAATAATTGAATTATACACAGAATACTAAAAGGCATTAAAATAAACTGCAACGCTTATTATTTTAATCCAATTTTGTTTATTTTAATACCAAAATGGATTAACATAAGTAAAATTGGATTAAAATAATAAGCGTTGCAGCTTATTTTAATGCCTTTTAATTTTCTGTGCGTATTAAACAATATTTGAAACAATAATTTTTGTATTTGATACAAATACTATTTAATTTACTCAAATAATAATTATATTTAATTCAAATAAATTAGTGCTGTGCAAGTTTTTAAAATTCGAACCGCTCCATAAGAATTAACATGGGCTCGAATCGAATATTCGATCCGAGCCCATACAAAATTCAAACTTTTGCACAGCTCTAAAATAAATATTTATTGGATAATTAATAGCCAAGTACATAAACAAATATGAAAATTAAATAAACCTTTTTAAAGGTTTAACCAATTTTTTAGTCAGAAACAAAAATCGAAAATTATTAAAATTGTAGTATTAGTATACGGAAACAAATATGAAATAACTATGGTTACTATAGCTATGGTAGATGTTGTCATGGAAACGGTCATCCAAAATCCGTAAAATAAAAAAAAAGTTTCCCTATGGTTTCCAAGATTTTAGCAATGGTCCAAAATTAGTAAAATTAAAAAATTAATTTTCCCATGGTTTCCAAGATTTTAGCAATGGTTAAAAATCCGTAAAATTAAAAAAAAATTTCCTATGGGAAATTGTACCATGGGAAACGGACATAAGAAATGGTTTTTGAGATTTTTGCCAAAGTTTAAACCATGGGTCTAATCGTTTTTTAATTGGCAATCGATTTCGCCCATGGTTTTTATGATTTTACCCATACTTTCATTTCCACGCGGGCGAGCTAATAAGGGTCTTCCTCTACTCATATCGGTCTGTCAATTTTTTATTACACTTTTGGGTGTATTTTGTGCATGAAATTGCAATGAAATCGTCTGCCTAAGAAGAATTGATTTTTTTTGTCGATTTTTCTATGACAAAACTACTTTAATAGTGCTAATAATGGTCTTTCTCTACTAGTATAGGTCTGTCAATTTTTTTCTACACTTTTGGGTGTATTTTGTGCAATAAATTGCAATAAAATCGACTGCCTAAGAAGAATTGAATTTTTTTGTCAATTTTTCTATGACAAAAAGTGCTTTAATGCGAGTTTCAAAATGACTTAAAATTTTTTTAGAATTTTTGACCGCAGTTGTAAAATACATTATATGTGATACAAAACACTTTTCGTAATTTGGGTCTAAAAAATGATTTGCAGTAATAAAAGGTATTTTTTATTCTTTTAAGTTTGCAATAAGTTGTAAAAGAAAGTTTATAGACAAAACTTAGTGAAATGTAATTTAATTAACAGTAGTAGAAGCAAGTTTCAGTCAGACTTATCTTTTCTTGTAATTTTGGCTTAAGTATAGTAAAATACTGTTTTAGTAAGACAAAACCTGTTTAGAACAACAATTTTTCTGAGATCTCAATTTTTCTATGATTATTAAATGTAATTTTTGTTCAGAACGATTATATTTATAATCTTATATTGTTTCTATAAGTAGTTAAAAAAAAAGCTACTCACAAATATTTAAACTCTTAATTTAATCGTGAGTAGTAAAAGTAAGCATTAGTCAGACAGTTATTGAAATTTATTATAATTTTTGTGTATGTATTCAAAGTCAGTTTTAGTACTTGTTATCCATTACTATAAGCATGAGTATATACCGTATCAGTGATAGTCAATATTTGAATAAATTTATATTTAAGAGAAATATCTTTTCGTTTGTGTCAAAGAAGGTCGCTAACCTAATGTTATGTGACTCGCTACTTGATTCGTAATATGGAAACATTGATGCCGATCGGAGATTCCGCATACAATCTGCTCACCAAATGGGGAACATCGTTATTCCCGCTGGCTTACATCGTGCTCTCGTTAGGAAGTCATAAAATAAACCTGAAACGCCATTATCGTTAGCTGTCTCAACTATTTTTCATTGATGAACCTTGTCGTCGTTTGTATATACTATATACATACCAATAATGACACAGTCTACCTCATTCACAATGAAAAATTCAAATTGTTATGCGGATTCATCTCTTTCTCTTTTAATAAATGCGCGCAAACATTTCAAATTGTTTATATGATTCGCCGACAAATAATCCCCCAACAATATCGACGCCTATGACAAATGATGTGCCAGGGTGGTATGAACTTGAAAAACCAGTTATCGAGACTGATCAAGAAAACGTAATTCATGTAGGTCGATCGGTTGTTACCAGCTGGTTTTATAAATATTTACAGCCAATCGTAAACTCGTCTTTAATTTTTCTTTTTTTTTTTTTTTTGCTGCGCGTGTACGTTTTCCAGATTGTTTGCTGAAATTATCGAATCTTACCAATTAAATTTAGATCGTAAACCCACTATCTGACAATAATTGTTCGTGCTAATTGCCCTGCACTTCAATCTGATTCATACAGTAACAAAAATTAATCATAGATTAGAGAAAAAAGTAATGACCGTCATTTTCCCGTCATTTTTCTTTAAAAAAAAATTTTAAATATTTTCTTTTTGTTTTGTAAAAGTAGCACAAAATTGTTTATAGAACGCATATAAACAACGTTTCGCAAATAGAACTTTCAAGAAATTGTTTCCTTTTGCAGAATTATCCGAAAACTAATTAACATACTTGAGGGATCCTTCGAGACTATATATATATATATAAGAGTAAGTTAGGAGAAGCATTTTGTGAAAGCGGAAAGCAAGAGAGGGAATGTATAAACTACGAAAATTGCAAGAACGTAAGTCAGAAAATTAACTCTAAACTGAAGGTAAGTAGCTTTTATTATCAATTTTCGGAATATGCATCCAGAGAGAGAGAGAAATCAGAAAGAAACCTTGCGGTGTATATATACATACAGCAAAAGTCGCTCACTCAGAGGTGTACAAGGTATGAGTCATCAGAGAGTGAGGAGAGAGAAAAAAAAAGGAGTAAACAGACTAGTGGAGAATGCCACGACCTTGCCTTCGCTTGCCCGGTAATACGATGCTGAACATGTTTCTCTGTTGCGAGTTCAGTTTCGTTTTTTCTGTTCATTGACTGCATCGCCGGTGTATATACTGCGAGAGTGTTATAAATAGCGCTTTATCAAATTCTTCTTAGCGCCTCAGTAATCGAGTTAATTTCGATTCTATACATCTTCCTCTTTTTTTTCTGTCTCTCTATCTCCCCCCATTTTACAAGAGAACAATCTTGTTTCAATTTTCCCAACAGATAAAAAGCCAAGATTGAAATATGCCTTTTTTTCAACATTTAATTAAATGATAACCGATAAGGGTTTATGAAACAATTATATATTCACAAAAGTGACCAATCACTTTTTAATTACTAATATACAACACGACTGGATAAGAATTTTTTTTTTTTTACTTCAGGAAGTCGAAGTAAAAAATTTGATAAATAAGCAAATTTTCAATAAAAAAATTTAAATGTAGTATTAGTATACAAAAAAAAAATATAAAGTTACTTATAAAATAAAATCTAAATTGTCCGAAACTTCTTCGCATATCTAACTTTTGCTTTGGAAATAGGAAAAGTTACTCAGAAAATGGTATTTTTTTTTACTATTTCCGGAACAAAAGCTGACAGAAATGGGCAGAAATTCCAGAAAGATTAGAATTTACTTTGAAAGTAGTAAAAATTGCTTTGTTTTTGTATTCTATTTTTCTTCTTGTAATAAAAGTAAGTTTACGTTAGATTTGATTGTTTCTAATTTAATGTTTTTATTACCAAGAGTCGATTGCTACAATTATTTTTTTTTAATTTTTATAAATTTGCTATTAAGTGTTAACTGTTTGGAATAAGTAGTAAAGGTTAGTTTCAGTCAGACAATTTTTTCCCCAAGTTCTACTGTAAAATCGTTGTAACTTCGTAAGTAGTAAAAGTTCTGTTTTTAGACAAATCTTACTAAATTGTAATTTTATTATCAGTAGTAAAAACAAGTTTCAGTCAGGCAGAGATGTTAAGAATTTTATAATATTAGTATAAGCCTAGCAACGGTTGCTAAGGATATTTTTTTGCCTAGTAACGGCTACTAAAGACATTTTTTGCTTAGCAGCAGTTGCTATAAGGACACTTTTTTACCTAGCAACGGTTGCTAAGGACATTTTTTTGACTAGCAACGGTTGTTAAGGACATTTTTTTTCAAGCAACGATTGCTAATGACTTTTCCTACCATAAAAAAAGGTACCAAAGGATTATGCGTAACGCTTCTTAGTCAAACTGAAAAAATCAATTAGTCGAATATAATATCAACATAAAATATCATAAAAAACGTCATTATACTACTGTTTTCTTAATAAGTTTTTAAATCGACAATTTGTTGGATTTTTGGTATAAGTAGTAAAAACAAGTTTCAGTCAGACAAATTTTTCTCAAGGTTCTGTAATTGTTATAATAATATTAGTTATAATAATATTAGTTATAATAATATTAGTATAAGCCTAGCAACGGCAACTAAAGACATTTTTTGCTTAACAACATTTGCTATAAGGACACTTTTTTTACCTAGCAACGGTTGTCAAGGACATTTTTTTGCCTAGCAACGGTTGCTAAGAACATTTTTTTCACCCAGCAACGGTTGCTAATGATTTTTTTGTCTTAAAACGGTTGCTATAAAACATAAACAAGTTGTAAATTCAGATGTTCATTACATGAACATTTTGCTTCCTCTTTACGATCAGCAAAAAAATTTGCTTCCTCGTGGAGAAAGCAAAGTTTTATTGCTAAAATGTGAATTTCTGATTTTTTAACTTTCATTAATTATTTAAATTTACCTCAAATGTATACTTTATATATATCGATCGATTCGTCTTGACGTAAGAAATACGATTTTATTATATATAACCTTAAATTTTTCCATTGAAAAATTTTTTTGATTAAAAAAAAATTTTTGGAAAAAAGACGATAAAATTTTTTTTTGAGGTATTTTTAAAAATCCTTTGTTCAGATTTGAGATATTAATATGATAAATGAGCCGACCAAATTTTATCTAAATCCATTAAAACCTGTTAAAGTTATCTTCTAAACAAAAAAGGGATCCACACACACACACATAAATACATCCGGACAATTCATCAGGATCTCATATAACATGTTTCTATAAAGAAAAAAATTTGTTTTCGCCACTTTGAAAAGTTTTATAAACGAAAGGACTACAAAGTTTCCTCCACGAGGAAGCAAAAATAGTCAAAAAGTTTCGAACAAAAAAAAAAAGTGGTGAACAAAAAATGTATAGCGCACTTTTTGATTGGTCCAGCGGATGCTGAGCTACACTCAAAAATATTTTGGAAAAATTTTCGAAAAACTTAATTCGCGAGATAATGGTTCGGGAATACCGACAAATTCTTTAGCAAAAAGTAGAGAACAAAAAATGTTTGGCGCACTTTTTCATTGGTCCAGAGGAGCTGAGCTACACTCAAATAAATTTCGGAAAAAATTTTAAAAAATTAAATTTTTGAGATAATCATTCGGGAATACCGCCAATAAAATAGGGAAAAAGTTTCCATCAAAAAATGTATGGCGCACTTTTTGATTGGTCCAGCGGATGCTGAGCTACACACACTAAAACTGGGGTAAAATTTAAGGAAAAAAGAATTGCCAGATAATGACTCGGGAATAATGCAAAAAAATTGAGCAAAAAGTCTCGAACAAAAAATGTATGGCGCACTTTTTGACTGGTCCAGCGGATGCTGCGCTACACTTACTAGAACTGGGGTAAAATTTTCGGAAAAAAAAATTGCCAGATAATGACTCTGGAATAATGCCAAAGAATTGAGCAAAAAATCTCGAACAAAAAATGTACGGCGCATTTTTTGATTGGTCCAGCGGATGCTGAGCTACAGTAAAAAACAAATTTGGAAAAAATTACAAAAAATTAAATTTGCGAGATTATCGGTCGGGAATATCCCCAAAGTAGTAAGAAGAAAGTTCTGAATAAAAAATGTATGGCACACTTTTTGATTGGTCCAGCGGATGCTGAGCTACAGTAAAAAACAAATTTGGAAAAAATTACAAAAAATTAAATTTGCGAGATTATCGGTCGGGAATATCCCCAAAGTAGTTAGAAGAAAGTTCTGAATAAAAAATGTATGGCACACTTTTTGATTGGTCCAGCGGATGCTGAGTTACACTCGAAATAATTTTGGAAAAAATTTTGAAAAAATAAATTTGCGAGAAAATTGATCGGGAATACCGCCAATAATGTAGGGAAAAAGTTTCGAACAAAAAATGTGTGGCGCACTTTTTGATTGGTCCAGCGGATGCTGAGCTACACTCAAAAAGGTTTTGGAAAAATTTTCGAAAAATTAAATTCGCGAGATAATTGTTCGGGAATATAAATAATAAATTGAGCAAAAAGTCTGGAACAAAAAATATTTGGCGCACTTTTAGATTGGTCCAGCGGATGCTGAGCTACACTCAGATGAATTTTTTAAAAAATTTCGAAAAATTAAATTTGCGAGATAATTGATCGGGAATACCTCCAAAGTCTTAACCCGGGAGTCTCGAACAAAAAATGTATGGCGCACTTTCTGATTGGTCCAGCGGATGCTGAGCTGCACTCAGATAAATTTTTTAAAAAATTTCGAAAAATTAAATTTGCGAGATATTTGATCAGGAATACCGCCAAAGTCTTAACCCGGGAGTTTCGAACAAAAAATGTATGGCGCACTTTTAGATTGGTCCAGCGGATGCTGAGCTACACTCAGATGAATTTTTTTAAAAATTTCGAAAAATTAAATTTGCGAGATAATTGATCGGGAATACCGCCAAAGTCTTAACCCGGGAGTCTCGAACAAAAAATGTATGGCGCACTTTCTGATTGGTCCAGCGGATGCTGAGCTACACTCAGATAAATTTTTAAAAAAATTTCGAAAAATTAAATTTGCGAGATATTTGATCAGGAATACCGCCAAAGTCTTAACCCGGGAGTCTCGAACAAAAAATGTATGGCGCACTTTTAGATTGGTCTAGCGGATGCTGAGCTACACTCAGATGAATTTTTTTAAAAATTTCGAAAAATTAAATTTGCGAGATATTTGATCAGGAATACCGCCAAAGTCTTAACCCGGGAGTCTCGAACAAAAAATGTATGGCGCACTTTTTGATTGGTCCAGCGGATGCTGAGCTACACTCAGATAAATTTTTTAAAAAATTTCGAAAAATTAAATTTGCGAGATATTTGATCAAGAATACCGCCAAAGTCTTAACCCGGGAGTCTCGAACAAAAAATGTGTGGCGCACTTTTTGATTGGTCCAGCGGATGCTGAGCTACACTCCAAAAGGTTTCGGAAAAATTTTCGAAAAATTAAATTCGCGAGATAATTGTTCGGGAATATAAATAATAAATTGAGCAAAAAGTCTGGAACAAAAAATGTTTGGCGCACTTTTAGATTGGTCCAGCGGATGCTGAGCTACACTCAGATGAATTTTTTAAAAAATTTCGAAAAATTAAATTTGCGAGATAATTGATCGGGAATACCGCCAAAGTCTTAACCCAGGAGTCTCGAACAAAAAATGTATGACGCACGTTTTGATTGGTCCAGCGGATGCTGAGCTAAACTAGAATACAAATTCGGAAAATGTTTTAAAAAATTAAATTATCGACATAATCGCTCAAGAATACCGCCAATAAAATAGGAAAAAAATTTCGAACAAAAAATGTATGGCGCACTTTTAGATTGGTCCAGCGGATGCTGAGCTACACTCAGATGAATTTTTTAAAAAATTTCGAAAAATTAAATTTGCGAGATAATTGATCGGGAATACCGCTAAAGTCTTAACCCGGGAGTCTCGAACAAAAAATGTATGGCGCACTTTTTGATTGGTGCAGCGGATGCTGAGCTACACTCAGATAAATTTTTTAAAAATTTTCGAAAAATTAAATTTGCGAGATAATTGATCGGGAATACCGCTAAAGTCTTAACCCCGGAGTCTCGAACAAAAAATGTATGGCGCACTTTCTGATTGGTCCAGCGGATGCTGAGCTACACTCAGATAAATTTTTAAAAAAATTTCGAAAAATTAAATTTGCGAGATATTTAATCAGGAATACCGCCAAAGTCTTAACCCGGGAGTCTCGAACAAAAAATGTATGGCGCACTTTTTGATTGGTCCAGCGGATGCTGAGCTACACTCAGATAAATTTTTTAAAAAATTTCGAAAAATTAAATTTGCGAGATATTTGATCAGGAATACCGCCAAAGTCTTAACCCGGGAGTCTCGAACAAAAAATGTATGGCGCACTTTTTGATTGGTGCAGCGGATGCTGAGCTACACTCAGATAAATTTTTTAAAAATTTTCGAAAAATTAAATTTGCGAGATAATTGATCGGGAATATCGCCAAAGTCTTAACCCGGGAGTCTCGAACAAAAAATGTATGGCGCACTTTTTGATTGGTCCAGCGGATGCTGAGCTACAGTAAAAAACAAATTTGGAAAAAATTACAAAAAATTAAATTTGCGAGATTATCGGTCGGGAATATCCCCAAAGTAGTTAGAAGAAAGTTCTGAATAAAAAATGTATGGCACACTTTTTGATTGGTCCAGCGGATGCTGAGCTACACTCAGATAAATTTTTTAAAAAATTTCGAAAAATTAAATTTGCGAGATATTTGATCAGGAATACCGCCAAAGTCTTAACCCGGGAGTCTCGAACAAAAAATGTATGGCGCACTTCTTGATTGGTCCAGCGGATGCTGAGCTACACTTAGATAAATTTTTTAAAAAATTTTGAAAAATTAAATTTGCGAGATAATTGATCGGGAATACCGCCAAAGTCTTAACCCGGGAGTCTCGAACAAAAAATGTATGGCGCACTTTTTGATTGGTCAAGCGGATGCTGAGCTACACTCAGATAAATTTTTTAAAAAATTTTAAAAAATTAAATTATCGACATAATCGCTCCAGAATACCGCCAATAAAATAGGTAAAAAGTTTCGAACAAAAAATGTATGGCGCACTTTTAGATTGGTCCAGCGGATGCTGAGCTACACTTAGATAAATTTTTTAAAAAATTTCGAAAAATTAAATTTGCGAGATAATTGATCGGGAATACCGCCAAAGTCTTAACCCGGGAGTCTCAAACAAAAAATGTATGGCGCACTTTTTGATTGGTCCAGCGGATGCTGAGCTACACTCAGAAAAATTTTTTAAAAATTTTCGAAAAATTAAATTTGCGAGATAATTGATCGGGAATACCGCCAAAGTCTTAACCCTGGAGTCTCGAACAAAAAATGTATGGCGCACTTTTTGATTGGTCCAGCGGATGCTGAGCTACACTCAGAAAAATTTTTTAAAAAATTTCGAAAAATTAAATTTGCGAGATATTTGATCGGGCATACCGCAAAAGTCTTAACCCAGGAGTCTCGAACAAAAAATGTATGGCGCACTTTTTGATTGGCCACGCGGATGCCGAGCTAAACTCGAAAACAAATTCGGAAAATTTTCCAAAAATTAAATTCGCGAGATAATCGTTCGGGAATACCACTAATAAAATAGGGAAAAAGTTTCGAACAAAAAATGTATGGCGCACTTTTTGATTGGTCCAGCGGATGCTGAGCTACACTCAGATAAATTTTTTAAAAAATTTTAAAAAATTAAATTATCGAGATATTTGATCAGGAATACCGCCAAAGTCTTAACCCGGGAGTCTCGAACAAAAAATGTATGGCGCACTTTTTGATTGGTCCAGCGGATGCTGAGCTACACTTAGATAAATTTTTTAAAAAATTTTGAAAAATTAAATTTGCGAGATAATTGATCGGGAATACCGCCAAAGTCTTAACCCGGGAGTCTCGAACAAAAAATGTATGGCGCACTTTTTGATTGGTCAAGCGGATGCTGAGCTACACTCAGATAAATTTTTAAAAAAATTTCGAAAAATTAAATTTGCGAGATATTTGATCAGGAATACCGCCAAAGTCTTAACCCGGAAGTCTCGAACAAACAATGTATGGCGCACTTTTTGATTGGTCCAGCGGATGCTGAGATACACTCAGGTGAATTTTTTTAAAAATTTCGAAAAATTAAAATTGCGAGATATTTGATCAGGAATACCGCCAAAGTCTTAACCCGGGAGTCTCGAACAAACAATGTATGGCGCACTTTTTGATTGGTCAAGCGGATGCTGAGCTACACTCAGATAAATTTTTTAAAAAATTTTGAAAAATTAAATTTTCGAGATAATTAATCGGGAATACCGCCAAAGTCTTAACCCGGGAGTCTCGAACAAAAAATGTATGGCGCACTTTTTGATCGGTCCAGTGAATGCTGAGCTACACTCAAAAAGATTTTGGAAAAATTTTCGAAAAATTAAATTTGCAAGATAACTGCTTCGGAATACCGCCAATAATATAGGGAAAAAGTTTCGAGCAAAAAATGTGTGGCGCACTTTTTGATTGGTCCAGCGGATGCTGAGCTACACACAAAAAGGTTTTGGAAAAATTTTCGAAAAATTAAATTCGCGAGATAATTGTTCGGGAACATAAATAATAAATTGAGCAAAAAGTCTCGAACAAAAAAATGTATGGCGCACTTTTTGATTGGTCCAGCGGATGCTGAGAAACACTCAGATAAATTTTTTAAAAAATTTTGAAAAATTAAATTTGCGAGATAATTGATCGGGAATACCGCGAAAGTCTTAACCCGGGAGTCTCGAACAAAAAATGTATGGCGCACTTTCTGATTGGTCCAGCGGATGCTGAGCTACACTCAGATAAATTTTTTTAAAAATTTTGAAAAATTAAATTTTCGAGATAATTAATCGGGAATACCGCCAAAGTCTTAACCCGGGAGTCTCGAACAAAAAATGTATGGCGCACTTTTTGATTGGTCCAGCGGAATCTGAGCTACACTCAGATAAATTTTTTAAAAATTTTTGAAAAATTAAATTTGCGAGATAACTGCTTCGGAATACCACGAAAAAAATAGTCAAAAAGTTCTGAACAGAAAATGTATGGCTCACTTTTTGATTGGTCCAGCGGATGCTGAGCTACACTAAAAAACATTTTGGAAAAATTTTCAAAAAATTAAATTTGCGAGATCATCGTTCGGGAATACAGCCATAGTGGTTAGAAGAAAGTTCTGAACAAAAAATGTATGGCGCACTTTTTTATTGGTCCAGCGGATGCTGAGTTACACTCAAAAGGGTATTGGAAAAATTTTCGAAAAATTAAATTCGCGAGATAATTGTTCGGGAATATAAATAATAAATTGAGCAAAAAATCTCGAACAAAAAATGTATGGCGCACTTTTTGATTGGTCCAGCGGATGCTGAGCTACACTTAGATAAATTTTTTAAAAAATTTTGAAAAATTAAATTTTCGAGATAATTAATCGGGAATACCGCCAAAGTCTTAACCCGGGAGTCTCGAACAAAAAATGTATGGCGCACTTTTTGATTGGTCCAGCGGATGCTGAGCTACACTCAGATAAATTTTTTAAAAAATTTCGAAAAATTAAATTTGCGAGATATTTGATCGGGCATACCGCAAAAGTCTTAACCCAGGAGTCTCGAACAAAAAATGTATGGCGCACTTTTTGATTGGCCACGCGGATGCCGAGCTAAACTCGAAAACAAATTCGGAAAATTTTCGAAAAATTAAATTCGCGAGATAATCGTTCGGGAATACCACTAATAAAATAGGGAAAAAGTTTCGAACAAAAAATGTATGGCGCACTTTTTGATTGGTCCAGCGGATGCTGAGCTACACTCAGATAAATTTTTTAAAAAATTTTGAAAAATTAAATTTTCGAGATAATTAATCGGGAATACCGCCAAAGTCTTAACCCGGGAGTCTCGAACAAAAAATGTATGGCGCACTTTTTGATTGGTCCAGCGGATGCTGAGCTACACTCAAAAAGGTATTGGAAAAATTTTCGAAAAATTAAATTCGCGAGATAATTGTTCGGGAATATAAATAATAAATTGAGCAAAAAATCTCGAACAAAAAATGTATGGCGCACTTTTTGATTGGTCCAGCGGATGCTGAGCTACACTTAGATAAATTTTTTAAAAAATTTAGAAAAATTAAATTTGCGAGATATTTGATCAGGAACACCGCCAAAGTCTTAACCCGGGAGTCTTGAACAAAAAATGTATGGCGCACTTTTTGATTGGTCCAGCGGATGCTGAGCTACACTCAGATAAATTTTTTAAAAATTTTCAAAAAATTAAATTCGCTAGATAATCTTTCGGGATTAGAAGAAAGTTCTGAACAAAAAATGTATTGCGCACTTTTTGATTGGTCCAGCGGATGCTGAGCTAAACTAGAATACAAATTCAAAAAATGTTTTAAAAAATTTAATTATCGACATAATCGCTCAAGAATACCGCCAATAAAATAGGGAAAAAGTTTCGAACAAAAAATGTATGGCGCACTTTTAGATTGGTCCAGCGGATGCTGAGCTACACTCAGATAAATTTTTTAAAAAATTTCGAAAAATTAAATTTTCGAGATATTTTATCAGGAATACCGTTAAAGTCTTAACCCGGGAGTCTCGAACAAAAAATGTATGGCGCACTTTTTGATTGGCCACGCGGATGCTGAGCTAAACTAGAAAACAAATTCGGAAAATTTTCGAAAAATTAAATTCGCGAGATAATCGTTCGGGAATACCACTAATAAAATAGGGAAAAAGTTTCGAACAAAAAATGTATGGCGCACTTTTTGATTGGTCCAGCGGATGCTGAGCTACACTCAGATAAATTTTTTAAAAAATTTTGAAAAATTAAATTTTCGAGATAATTAATCGGGAATACCGCCAAAGTCTTAACCCTGGAGTCTCGAACAAAAAATGTATGGCGCACTTTTTGATTGGCCACGCGGATGCTGAGCTAAACTAGAAAACAAATTCGGAAAATTTTCGAAAAATTAAATTCGCGAGATAATCGTTCGGGAATACCACTAATAAAATAGGGAAAAAGTTTCGAACAAAAAATGTATGGCGCACTTTTTGATTGGTCCAGCGGATGCTGAGATACACTCAAAAAGATTTTGGTAAAATTTTCGAAAAATTAAATTTGCGAGATAATCGTTCGGGAATACCGCCAAAAAAAATTTTTGGAAAAAAGACGATAAAAATTTTTTTTGACGTATTTTTAAAAATCCTTTGGTCAGATTTGAGATATTAATATGATAAATGTGCCTACCCAGATCCGAGTAGAGGAAGACCATTTTTACCACCAAAAACGCATCCAAAAGCATAAAAAACTTACCAAAAAAAATTAATTTTTCTTAGGCAGACTATTTTATTGCATATTCTTGCACAAAATACACCGAAAAGTGTAGAAAAAAATTGACACCCAGATCCGAGTAGAGGAAGACCCTTTTAACCACCAAAAACGCATCCAAAAGCATAAAAAACTTACCAAAACACATACATCCGGACAATTAATCAGGATCTCATATAACATGTTTCTATAAAGAAAAAAATTTGTTTTCGCCACTTTGAAAAGTTTTATAAACGAAAGGACTACAAAGCTTCCTCCACGAGGAAGCAAAACATAAAATATCATGAAAAAGGTACTACTGTCTTCTTAATACAAAATAATGTAATAATTAGAAAACAAAAATCAGCGCGCGAAGGTCTCGTAATTTAAAAATCAGTAGTAAAACGAAGTTTTAAATCGACAATTTGTTGGGTTTTTGGTATAAGTAGTAAAAACAAGTTTCAGTCAGGCAGAGCTGTTAAGAATTTTATAATATTAGTATATATTATAAAGGTACATGTACTTTGAGACATTTTGCTAAACAATTTTTTAAATACGACCTTAATTTTCATTCCTTGCTGTCAATAATTTTCAATACGATATCATCACTAACGAAATACAGGGTGATAAAATAATTCGCTGTCTTTCGATCGCGGAAGTACTTCGAATAGTACATGTAATTTCAAAAAGATAGTTTTATAAAATTCCTTCATATATTTCTAATGGCTACATATACAGCAAGAAAGAGAGAGAGAGAGGAAAAAAAACAGTCAAATGATCTCAATATTTGTTAAGATGTCGCTCTTCATTATACCTTTTGCGCAAAAGTTAAATAAAATATACTTTGCCAAGTGTGCAAAAAGTGCCATTACGTTACCTCGCTTCAAGCTATTATCCTTGGAAATACACTGCTAATGATCTTTAGTTACGGCCAATAGCAATACAAAAAATTACAGAAAAGCTACACTTTATCTTGCATTTGTACATGTAATATAAGAAGTTTGTGACAATAAACCTGAGGCTATATCTAATGTAGAATTGATATATTTATTTGTTTTTCTATTTAAATTATATATATATATATATATATATATATATATATCTAGCACCCTTGATTTTCCCCCTTTTGAACATTGTACTCAGGATGAAATTACATCGCAGGTGCAATATAAATGCTTGTTCTCATGCATTATATGTTAATAACCAATATATATATATAATGACACATATATTATTTCGGTGAAATTTTACTCCAATAACAAATTTATTTCTCAAATTAATTAACGAGTCATCTAAAGTATATCGTGCGTGAATAACATGATTGATCAAACGTGCCTAATTTATCGTATTTTGTACCAAGGACAACTGTAAATATTCAGTTCACAATTTAAATTATCGATAATTAGAGTGATGTTGCACTGTGGGGAATAGAAGAGGAGATATATATCGCGCACTCCTAATTCCCTTTTCGGCTGTCAAAGTGAATTCGAAACAGGAAATCAAATGCTAAACATGAGAGAATTGACAGATCATATAATACACTGCCAGGTAATTAACACAATATATATAATACAATATAGCAACAACTTCATTATATCAAAAAGAAATTTTACGTCCAAACCAAAATTTAATCAAAATTTTTTGACAATATTCGTGAAAATTTGGTTAAACATTTTCGAAATAGGAAAAGGTTAAGAAACTTTTTTTTTATGATCGACTGTTCTTGAATGCATTTTTGAGATAGAAGATTCTTCAAATTATAAACAGTAGTGAACTCATCGAGAATTCATATATCTCTGATGCGATGCGGCCCCCAACACAATAAAACCAACAGCAGAGAATACAGAGAATATTGAGCCGCAAACAAATGAACAAAAATTCCTAATTTACAAAGCACTTGTTTTTTAAAACAGTCGATGAGTTTCATATTTCCCAGCTTAATTACTATTTTGTTTCTCTTTTTTTTCCGAATCCATTTTTCACCAGATTGCTCAATTTGTCTCTCTGGCTAATAAAATTAGAGGTTTTTTTTTTTCCCAAAGTGGATTGAATCTACAAATCAAAATAATAGAATTTGAAAAAGCACACACACACACACACACGAAGAGAGAGGAAATAATAATCTTTTATTACGACTTGAAAATGGAGATGAAGCTGTTTTCTCCAACATTAAATATGAATGTCCATTGGAAGAAGTTGCGTAATTTTATTGAATCGACAAAGACTCTTCTGGGACATCGACTTTCATGAAATGTAAAGCTCTTTTGTAATTTCTTGTTACAATATAGAGACTATTCTATTTTAGAAATATAAGAGATATTTTATTACCGCAAAGGACTTTTGCATTGTGTACGATGTAATGTAAATAAAAATTTTACAATACCCCAGGAGAAAATAACTTGACATTTTCTTATACTTTCGTAAAGGACTTAATCGTTTAATGCAATATGTTTTTAACTCACTATTCCATAAGAAGAGCACTAATGCACCGGTAAACGACGACATATAACGTCACTTTATACATGAAGCACATTGGAGATATTACCCCAGCAATAAGTTATCAATCTTTCTCTCTCTCTTTCTACCAACGACGAGAAGTTAGCGACACACCCATATTTTGATTAAAAGAAGCCACTCAGAAATTCTGCTAAAGCAATCAATCTACTTTCTACGATTAATACCTGTTGGCCCGCGTGCGGTGATCATTATGGATCATTAGCGAGGGGGATAAAGAGAGAGAGAGAAAAAAAACACTGACAGAGGCGCGGCAAACATTCCAAGTATGGTTACGTTGACATTGTCTACTTTATGTTTATAAGAACGTGTTTCGATAAGATTGCAACTTGCTATATCGAAACTACTGATTACTAGTAAAGCTATTTATCTCACGCCCACTCTTTTTTACATATAGTGTATTTTCTTATCTCTGCGCAGGAAATTTAATGATTTTACCACAACAACAATATAAACTACAATCTCATCTCATATATATATTTCACGACAAACTTTCCATAAACTGCAACTAAACAATACCGTTTGTAAAACCATTAATATCCATTTTTCATATATCCATTATTATTACTATTATCCTTTTTTTAATATTGTTGTTTTTACTATTAATTTTTTTCATTCCAACTATTTTCATTATTATTACCAGGAACAAAAAAAATTTTTTTTTTCACTTTATATATAAATTTGATATCATCGGGGTGTATGAAATTACATTTTTTAAAAGCATAAAAACTGAGAGAAAATTAATGCAATAAACTTGAAAAATAAAATTCTTTGATATTAGTTTACATCCGAACACTACTTAACAATAATTAAATTATTTATTATTTTTTTTTTTCGAAAAAAAAGAAGAAGCTGTGGAAGCAAATTTCTTGGTTATTAAATTTTTCAACTGTGGAATGTAAAACGTATATAGTATATATTATGGAAAAAAAAATAAGGCAGTTCATATATAGTTAATTATTTATGCAACACGCGTACACACCATGAGTGTTTAAAACTTGACGGAAGTTAACGGCAAAGGTAGCCACATTTTATGCGAATTGATCTCAAGGAAAACCACAGAATGTTTGGGTTATAACTTTTATCGCATGTTACGTCAACAGGTTTTTGAAAGCTTTTCACTACTTAGAAAAGATATGAAAAATATTTTTAATATCGTTGTTATTATTATGAAGTTATTACTTTTACACTTGAAATAACTCTGCTAATAATATATTTAAATAAACGATTACTCTTGAATTAAATAAATTATTTTTTCCAATCTAGTTTACAAGGGAAAATTAAATTATAATTCATTTTTATGTATAATGAAAAATAATAATTATTATTATTTTCGAGGATAATTAAAAAGAAAAAATGTTGAGACTAATATCGATTAAATATTAAGTAATTTAAAGCCCCCTTGATTTTAAATTTATCAACGGGAAAAAGCAATTTGTGCAATTCTTCAAAAGACGCTAATGAAAGAAAATCTCCATTAGAATCATTTCCAATTACGTGACAACTGCAAATTACAATACCGTTTAATTTAGATTTAATTAAGATCGCGCAGAGGCAACTCGTGGATAGATGCATTGAAACGCTCGTTTGTTAATGACGGGTTGACGCGCGCGCGCGCGCATATAAAAGTCTGGGTGACCGCTTTCGTGATGAGAATTAACACTAATTTAATTTCCTTTGAAAAATCGTGTATATATATATATATATATATAGATATATATATAAATCCACGGTCTACTGAATTTTAAGATGCGCTTCCGTATTGCAGTAGCGGTGTAACGATATGTACTATTACTGCTAGATATCGTTCGCACGTGCATCGAGTTTGCGCGTGTTTTCCGCGTTTTTGCTCACTTTGCCAATGCCGCTTCAAGATCGTCAAGCCAATGACCTGTATATATATTTACTGATCAAAAGACTACTCTCCACTAGAAAATATTGTACAAAATGAGAATTTTATGGCATTTTAGCAACCGTTGCTAAGAAAAAAAAAAATTCTTAGCATCGGTTTTTTCCTTAGCAACTGTCGCTAAGGAAAAATAATAATTATAGTTACCGTCGCAAAGGGAAAAAATCCTTAGCAACCCTTTTTAAAGAAAAGAATCCTTAGCAACCGCTGCTACACTTTGAAAAAAATTCGATTGAAGCAACCAAATTTTGGTTAAATCAACAAAATAAATGCATTGATATACAGTTAACCAAACATTTGGTTGCACAAACCAAACATTTATTTAGCTCAATCAAATTTTTTCTTTGTTCAAAAAATTTATTAAAATAAACCAAACTGTTATTTAGATCAAATAAATATTTATTTGAATTAAACAAATTTTGTTTGAACTAACCAAAAAATTGGGTAAATATAAAAAAATGGCCCATTTGGTTCAAACATATCTTTTTCCTGAGTGTAAGGAAAAAAATTCTTAGCAACGGTTTTTTCCTTAGCAACCGTCGCTAAGGAAAAAGAATACTTAGTAACTGCTGCTAAAGAAAAAAAATTCTTAGCAACCTTTGCTAGACAAAAAAAGTTCGAAATAGTCAAAATTACCACGAAATGGGGAAGGGGGCTACGAAACCCTTAAAAAAAACTACCGAAAATTACAGAATGAAACAAAAAAGCAAAAAAATTGATGAGAATAAAAATAATGTTTTCAATTCTCATAAATGAAAAAAATAATATCCCTCTGGAACGAATTTCGTCATCAATTTTAGTCTCGTAAAATGTATATCACGAGAAGTGACTTGAGAAGAATAAAGAAATATGATGCATTCCACAAGCATCAGCATCAACAACAACATAGCCACAGGGGTTTATCCTTTTATCAGCAGCAAGATCTCGAAAATCATAAACCTAACGACTGAAATTAACCTTGAAATTTCATTGGTACTGGACGGCTGTTATCGCAGGCTACCTCGATTTATGAATTATGACTTAATCCACAGTTACAAGAGAGAGGAGAGAGAGAGAGAGAAAGAAAAAAACACTCCCTAAGTATAAGGCAATTACGGTCCACGTGCTGATCGGTAGAAAAAAAAGAAATCTTCTGGGTTACGTAAAATCCACCATCATTGGATATCAATCTCGATGATCATGTCGTAGAGGTCATTTCACAGTGAATAAAAGGGTTTCTTCTACAAAAGCGGATCTTGGAAGTTTTGCGTCGCTTCAAGCATTGCCCCAAGGAACTAAAAGAAAACGAACAAGAAGAGGCGAACTTTTTAACTTGAGTTCCTGGAGATGTAGGTAGACAAGGATAGTCCCGATAAAAGCGCGACAGAGAGATCGAGAGAGAGATAAAAGAGATAAAAAAAAGGGGGGAATAGAGAGAGAGAGAGAGAAAGAGAAAAAGAGGGGGAAATGGGGAATATCGTGAAACGATACCGGCAATCAGAGGCGAGCTTCTTAGTTAGGATATATTGCGAATAACGACCATTATTTATCCAATGCGATTTACGCCAGGTCGTATTATCTCTGTAATTCATACCTACTCTGAAAGTCTGCCGCGGTGCATTAAATTCACTCGGATATTAATAGAAAGTATCTTGTGGAATTTCATTACGACGCGCGAACAAATTATTATAGTCTCCCCGCTTGGCGTGTGAATATCTGAAATCTCGCCAGACTCAACTTGCACACACATATACAACACATCGAGGAATTAGTTAAGTATCTCTCCAATTCGACAAACTACAACTGCTTATGAAGCGCAACTCTACTGACAACTATATATATAATATTAAGGTTCATCAAGAAGCTCGAGTATTGTTGGCTCAATATAATAATGTAAATAAATAACTTTTTTTTTTAGAAATTTTACTTATTTTCTAATTTCCAATATTTTGGTTTCTAATTCCGAATAGTTTCTCATAATTCGTAATGCCAACTACTAATATTTTTTTTTTGACTCATTTTTATCGAAAAGATACTATACATAGTAATAACTGAGTAGAGGGCATAAAAATATTTTTCCCGATTAGTATTCAATAATTTCCATCTATAGGGTACAGTGGTTCAGTACCAATTGCACAATTTGAGTTACTTTTTGAAAAAATTTTGTAATCTTCAAAACAGTACTAATCTTTTTTATAATAAAAAAAATTAATAAAACATTTACAAATTTTTCAATGACAAAAACAATTGCATATAATTATTTTGTAAAAATTATATAAATCTGACCTTTTTCTGCAAGTGATGTAATCAGAACGATGAGATCTGCCAGAAACACTTATACACGCGGTTTTAAAAAATTACGATCACTCCCGAAAGCGCACATTTTGAATAATTATTAAGAAACAAAATTTTTTTCATAAAGAATTAAGGCGATCGCGATTTAAAGAATTTTCTAATACTCCCGGAGTAAAAAAAAAGATTTACTAAGGTGACAAAAGGAAAAAAAAACAGTAAACTATTTTCGTTCGCGATTTAAAAAAATTCGAGCACTCCCGCAGCTATTTTCACTAATAAAAAATTTATGAAATAAAAAAAAAAAGTGATTTTCCTTTTAAAAATTGCAAAATTTACACTCACTTTGATCACGTCTAAACAGGTAGATACGCGAATTGCAACTGATTTAATTATATTTAAAATTTTCCAAACACGCCAATCGATTTAAGGGAGACCCTTTGTATGTAAACATACAGCTCGGGTCGCAGGTAAAAGGGGATAATTTCTAAACCTCCGACACATTTTGAGTAATACGAAATTATAATTTAAAAATAAATTTAAATATTATTCTTCATTTAATACACTTTTCACAAAATTTTTCAATTAATATTATTTTTGAATAATTCTTCAAGATTTTTTTTATTAAAAGTATTATGATACTAAAATCTGTTTATAGAATTAAAAGAAAAACAAATCAATTTACATCTCACATAAACCAAGAGAAATTTTTTATTTACGTTTATTTATAAGACAAATAAAAATTGCAATCAAATAAAAATAAAAAAATAAATACTCGAATAAAATAAAAATATATTTGTCTCTGAGCCTAATAACTATTTATTTATTTCAAATAAAAAAATTTAATTTGGCACAAATAAAATTTTATTTAAACCAAATAAAACAAGATGGGGGTCCCTTTTTATAAAAGAAGTTTATGTTCATTTCATGAACATTTTGCTTCCTCATTGCGCAAAGCAAAAGATTTGCTTCCTCTTGGAGGAAGCAATAAATTAATAATTTATATACAATTATTAAGTTTAATTAATATAATATAAATGAAAAACTTTTTCTACATCCTCTACGAGGTGAAATTTTTTAAAAGATCAGAAGAATAATGGAATTCTTCCTTAAAGATTTATTCTTTAAATTTAAATGAAATCTAAACTTTATATATATACCAATCAGTTTCTTTTGACGTAAGGAATAAGATTATTATATGTATTGCCTTTATTTTAGCTTTGAAACAATTTTTTTATTAAAATCGATTTTTTGAAAAAAAGTAAAAAAAAATTTTTTTTTAGGGGGTACTTTCTAAAATTGTTGTGTTCATTTTGAGATATTAATGTGACAAATGTACATACCGAATTTTAGCCAAATCCGTTAAAACGTATTAACGATATCGTGTTCACAAAAACTTTTTTAACTAAAATATGAATTTTTGAATTTTGAATTTTTTAATTTATTCTTTAAATTTCAATGAAATATAAACTTTATATATACCAATCGATTCGTCTTGATATGAGGAATACGATTTTACTATGTATTGCCTTTAATTTTGCTTTCAATAAATTTTTTCGATTAAAATCGATTTTTTTGAAAAAATGCCAAAAAAAATTTTTTTGTGGGTATTTTCTAAAATCATTGTGTCCATTTTGAGATATTGATGTGACAAATATACGTACCAAATTTTAGCCAAATCCGTTAAAACGTATTAAAGTTATCGTGTTCACAAAAAAATGGATCCACACACACACACACACACACACACACATACATACATCCGGACAATTGATCAGGGACTTATATATGACATTTATAAATAGAAAAAAATTTGTTTGGTGCATTTCTAATAATTTCATAATTTGAAGGACTACATAGCTTCCTCCAGAGGAAGCAAAATTTATTTAAAACAAATAAATATTTATTATATTCTGAGACAAATATATTGTTTCTAAGTGTGTAGGTTTTAAAAAGGTTACGTCTTGATTTCATATTATATGAGACAGGGTTTGCAAAATAAGTGTTTATGATAAAAAAAAACAATTTCCGTATTTTTTGACGATTCTAATACTATAAAAATACGCTGATTACAAATTCGATGTCAGATTTTCAAAATTCAAAATATCGTATCCAATATGACGAGAGATTTTGAGAAATTTATCTAATTCGTTTGAAATTTGTTACTTAGGAATTTTTGGAGTCAATAATTACGAATCTGAAAGAAGATTTTCAAAATGGTGGATCCAATATGGCGGCTTGTTTTTAAGTTAATTAGATTTCAATAAAACTTGTTCCTCAGTGATTTTTGACATCGCTGATTATGAATTAGATGTCAGACTTTCAAAATTCAAAATGGCGAAAGATTTTGAAAAATTTATCTAATTCGTTTGAAATTTGTTATTTAGCAATTTTTGGATTCGCTAATTACGAATCTGATAGCAGATTTTCAAAATGGTGGATCCAATATGTCGGCTTGTTTTTAAGTTTAATTAGACTTGCCTAAAACTTGATACTTGGAGTTTTGGGGGTCACTGATTACGAATTAGATGTCAGATTTTCAAAATTCAAAATGTCGAAAGATTTTGAAAAATTTATCTAATTCGTTTGAAATTCGTTATTTAGTAGTTTTTGGATTCGCTAATTACGAATCTGATAGCAAATTTTCAAAATGGTGCATCCAATATGGCGGCCTGTTGTTAAGTTTAATTAGATTTGCCTAAAACTTGATACTTGGAGTTTTGGGGGTCACTGATTACGAATTAGATGTCAGACTTTCAAAATTCAAAATGGCTAAAGATTTTGAAAAATTTATCTAATTCGTTTGAAATTCGTTATTTAGTAATTTTTGGATTCGCTAATTACGAATCTGATAGCAGATTTTCAAAATGGTGGATCCAATATGGCGGCTTGTTTTTAAGTTAATTAGATTTCAATAAAACTTGTTCCTCAGGGATTTTTGACATCGCTGATTATGAATTAGATGTCAGACTTTCAAAATTCAAAATGGCGAAAGATTTTGAAAAATTTATCTAATTCGTTTGAAATTTGTTATTTAGCAATTTTTGGATTCGCTAATTACGAATCTGATAGCAGATTTTCAAAATGGTGGATCCAATATGTCGGCTTGTTTTTAAGTTTAATTAGACTTGCCTAAAACTTGATACTTGGAGTTTTGGGGGTCACTGATTACGAATTAGATGTCAGATTTTCAAAATTCAAAATGTCGAAAGATTTTGAAAAATTTATCTAATTCGTTTGAAATTCGTTATTTAGTAATTTTTCGATTCGCTAATTACGAATCTGATAGCAGATTTTCAAAATGGCGGATCCAATATGGCGGCCTGTTGTTAAAAATCATCATATTTGCATAAAACTTGTTCCTCAGGGGTTTTTTGGCATCGCTAATTATGAAATTAAATGTAAATTTTTCAATATTCATAATAACGGTTCCAATACGACAATTCCAGGCTAATTTTCAATTTTCCCTATCAGTAGTCATCTCGACTATAAAATAATGAAACAAAAAAATAACGTATTTAGAGTTAAGTAGCTGAAAAATAAAAAAATGAGACTTGGGGGGAAAATTACATATAATAAACCCTCGTAGAAAGACATTTAAAGTGTTTCGGTGCTAAAGAAACAGAAGGTACAATATTGTGAGTGTGAGAGAGTGAGAAAGAGAAAGAGAGAGAGAGAGAGAGAGAGAGAGAGAGGAGAGGATATTGTCGAGGCGCCTCGCTTTGGCGCCAGATCTCGAATTAGCATACGCCACCAGCAAACTCGTGGGTAATCTGGCTTGATGACAAACCATAGACACAGGGAGATGAAGTAGCCGCGGGGATGTTTCGATCATGAGCTGACGGATTCAGAAACAATTTGCGCGTATATGTGTGGGTAGTACGATACATGTATCTCTCGATACATGTTCCGAAGGCTATATTCAATAGCGCGTTAAAATGTGGGGGTGCCAACTCCGAGATATGCATTCTACGCCACGGGGTCTAAAGGGGAATGCATATTAGAGAGAGAGAGAGAGAGAGAGAGAGAGAGAGAGAGAGAGACGGTTCGAGATAGGGCATCATTACATGCGTGCCATTGGAGGATGCGTGCCGTACATTGGAACGAAAATTCCACGATTTTTTTTTAAATCTTCTATTAATTGTTTATTTAATTATTATAGTTTCCTTAGTCAAAACGAATTCTTTGTTTTATTTTTTATAAACCTTAAAAATTCACAAATAATGATAGTCAGTGGAACTACCGATGAAAATTCCATGTGTAATCATGCATGGTGCTATATATTTTACGATGTACGTATTCATCTCTCTATTCTGAGCTTCGTTCCTTGCTGTTAATTGTTTATTTAGTTAGTAAGCAGAAAATTGTAAATAGGTTCGCATACCTTTGATGTTAAGGTCGCTCGCCAATCTTCCCTCTGTATATATAATGAAAGTGACTTCAAGACTACCGAAACGAAAGCGAATATTCTAGCTCTTTTCTTTTTTTGCCAAGCACACGCAAATGCAACCTTGCAATTACAACTCCATTTTTACTTCGATCATTCAGCAATTTAAATGTTTTTTTCAATCTTGCAGAAAAGTATATATTTTTTTTTTTTGTTAAAAATTATCTGATAAACCCTCACAAAAGTAAATCTTGTTTTATTATTTATTTGGTTCTACTTGTGGTAAATGAGGTTTAAATATGTTCTTTTCTCAAATAAAGATATAACATATCAAATATACTAGTTGGTTTTTTTTATAAGTTACAATGTTTATAAGTAATACGCATGAAAATGTCTATTATTCAAGTGGACAAAAATATTAAACGGACTGTAGAATATTATATGATTAGTTGTTGTAGCGCTTTATCAACTTGTGCAATTTGTATGCCTATCGGTTACACACACACACACACACATACACAAGGATATAATGCAATGCAATTCATGTATTTATGATCGCATGCAAAGATCGTTTTGAAGAAGCTGTGCTGGATTATATTAAAGCCACATCTTCTTGCTCAGGATCGCTATATACTATTTTCTATATACCGACCACCAACATAATATATCTCGTTGAAAAGAGGACTGCAGAATAGGGGCGCGCATTCATCTATAATGTGACTTCATTACCAGCGTATATGCCCGACAAACTGGGTCGTCATAGAGAGCGCGCGAAGGGGTTGTAAATGTGCTTTACTCTAAAGGAAAGAGAAAATAACGGTTCTGACGCCTCTACTACTCAAAATCCCTCTCATATATTTATTTGACATGCATCTATTTTTCATATCCTTTACAGCAATTTATTTTCAAATTGACAAGAATATGTCTCTAACAAAATACTATATATCTCGAATAACAGCTATAAAACTGTGAAACTTTATTTCAATTTCAATTGTATTTAATATGAAATATATTTTTATAGAAATAATTGCAATTTTTCACGGAAAATTAAAAGGCATTAAAATAAGCTGCAACGCTTATTATTTTAATCCAATTTTGCTTATTTTAATACCAAAATGGATTAAAATAAGCAAAATTGGATTAAAATAATAAGCGTTGCAACTTATTTTAATGCCTTTTAATTTTCTGTATTATTAATAATATCAAATTCAGAAAAGTTTTTTTTTTTAATTCACTTTTACTAAATATAGAAATTAGAAGAAACTATAGAGACTGACTGAAAATAAGTTTTAATACTATTTGTTAAAAATTAAAAAATTTTTACATATCTGACTTTTACTACCAACACTCAAATGAAAAGAATTTTAAATGTCTGACTACAATTGAGTTATACTACTGAAATTTATTACGGACACTAAAAATTACCAGAATTTAAAAAGTCAAACTAAATTTTTCTATTCACCCCTATTTTTCTATTGTAAATAAATTTTTACATTAAAGTCTGACTAAACCCGACTTTTACTACTGATACTAAAAACGATAAAAATCTAAATTTTCCTATATAGGTAAAATTTATTGTCACTACTATAGTGGAAAAATTATAAGATTGCAAAATGTTGTCTAACTGAAATTGATCTTTTTTACTGATTCTAAAATTACAAGAAATTCAAAAGTCTAACTAATACTAACTTTTACTACTGACAAAAGAACTTTTAAAGTGTCTGACTAAAATTAACTTTTACTACTGACACAATAATACAAAGACTTTTAAAGATAGACTATAATCGATTTTTACTACTTAATTCAATATTATTTAATGTCATTTAAAGGTCAGTCAAGGTCAAGTCACGATCATTCAAGATCAATGTCATTACAATGTAAAATCAAGGTCATTTTAAGATCATTTTTGGGTCATTTAAAGGTCATTCAAGGTCAATTCTAGATCACTTTAAAATCATTGTTAACTCAAGGACATTTAAAAGTCATTAGGTCAAGGTCAAGTTAAGGTCAATTTAAGGTTAATTCAAAGTCAACTCAAGGTCAATTCAAGGTCAAGTAACGATCATTCAAGATCAATGTCATTACAATGTAAAATCAAGGTCATTTTAAAATCATTTTTGGGTCATTTGAAGGTCATTCAAGGTCAATTCTAGATCAATTTAAGATCATTGTTAACTCAAGGTCATTTAAAAGTCATTAGGTCAAGGTCAAGTTAAGGTCAATTTAATGTTAATTCAAAGTCTATTCAAAGTCAACTGAAGGTCAATTCAAGGTCAAGTAACGATCATTCAAGATCAATGCAAGGTCAATGTCATTTTAATGTCAAGTCAAGGTCATTTTAAGATCATTTTTGGGTCATGTGAAGGTCATTCAAGCTTAAGTCTATATCACTTCAAAATCAATATCATTTCAATGTAAAGTTAAGGTCATTTTTAAGATCATTTTAGGGTCATTTGAAGGTCATTCAAGATCAAGTCTAGGTCTCTTTAAGATCAATGTCAAGTCAAGGTCATTCAAAAGTCATTAGAAGGTAATTCAAGGTCAAGTTTAGGTCACTTCAAGGTCAATGCAATGTCAACTCAACGTCAAATCAAGTTCAAGTCAAATCAATGTGCGATGAACGTTAAGTTCACAACAAGTTAACCTTAAGTCAAGAACATGTTAACGTTAATTTAATTTTAAGTCAAGGTCACTTCAAAGTCAATCAGGTCAAGTCAAATTCAAGTCAAATCATTGGCCAGTTAACGTAAAATTCACGACAAGTAAATCTCAAGTCAAATAAAATCCAAAGATTTTGGAAAAAATATGAAATAAAAAAAATTAGAATGGAAGAAAACGTATATCTTTTTTTCGGGGGGGGGGGGGCACTAGAAATATCCCTAAACATATTTTTCAATGAAACTGATACTACTTTCTAAAAAATTAGAATCTAATTAAAAGTTATTTTTACTACTGTTAATGAAATGTTAAGATTTTAAAACGTTGTCTGACTATAATTGACTCTTACTACTGATACGAATTTTAAAATAATATTTAGAAAGTCTGGCTAAATCGGATTATTACTACTGAAACTATTTATTACTATTTATTCAGATAATTTAATAACAATTTTAGCTAGAAAAAGAAATCACAGAGACGAAAGCACGCATTTAATAATAAACTATCGAGAATATAATAAAAAAAAAGTTACAAACTTTTTTTCCCGACCATAAAAGTAGAAACAAGAATCATAAAACATGTCAAAAGTATATACACACACACATATATATATATATATGGATTTGAAAATAGAAAGGAAATTTTACAAAAATTAAGGATGTATATACTGTTGAGATCGGAAGATTTAGTAGCGCAAATAATAAATTAAATTTTCTGTCTCCGTTGCGCACCCGGCGAATCCTTTTAAATATTTTCCGTTTCCAAAGCGTACAAAGAAAGAAAATGTGAAAAACAGTGTTATATACAACCATATAGTAGTTGTTCTATGAGTACAGTTACCAGTACAGTCGCTGAAACGATAAATCACCAGGAAAGTGGACGAAAGAGCAAGAGCCAAGCAAGGAACGATCGGGAGCACTTAGCGATATAAATAACGCAGAGCGACCTGTATGTCGTCGATTGTCGAACTTTTGCCGTGAAATTGTGATAGGGGGCTTTTGGGTACAGTGTGGTTTGACTTTTGAAACCTCCTTTTACACACTTGGTTTAAAAACAAAAATAAGCTTTCCAGAAAAACTTCCAATATAAATTCAATTAAATGCCAAAAAAAAAAAAAAAAAACTTTACTAAAAATTTCTAAATGATAATTTCTAAAATGATAAATTTATAGAATTAATAAATTTTTCTAAGATTTTTTTTTTTCTCTTTTGAAATAAATTTTCAAGTCTACTTGAGAAGTTCGATATCGAAGTATAATTTTTATTAAAGAAAAAAAAAACAACAACTAAGTATCTTAATGCAGAAATTGCACGCAGCCATTTGCAAAAGTAATGGGTCACATTCTAGTGGACACGCACTTTTTCACATGCCATACCTTTTTACATAGTGTAGTTGCGTGTCCACAAAACACCTATGAGGCATGGCCCAATTTGTTACATCTATGAAGAAAAAAAAAATTGCACCAACTAAAATTACTAGCCATCCTACTTGTTTCAAGAGAACTCAGTAAAAGAAAAAACTTGCACAAAGTTACAACTGACAAACTACCACACATTTTATATATCAGATCAACTGGAATTATAGATTGAACACAATTTACAATGTAGAATAATTCTCAAAAGTAAAAATTCTGAAAAATCGCCAAACATATATAAATAACAATTTTTCTTTTTAAATTCTTCTTCTTATTATTATTTCTATATCATTGTTTTTTTTTAAACATAAAAATTACTCTGACCAAAATAACCATAAAAAAAAATGAAGTGTATAAAATTTCAAAAAAACATATAAAGTAGAACATAAAAAACAATGTTTGAGTATGCATATTAAAATAAGAGAATATAGTGTCAATATGGGGAAAAAATAAAGTTTTTTTTTTTTATATTTCTATATACATACGCATTGAACAAGAGATTCTACTTTAAAGCTTAAATTGATGATTTTCTAAGTAAGACATTATCTTCTATTGGTTTTTTATTGACTAGTCGTGAATATCAATCACATTTAACGAGCACAACTTTATAAGAAAAATATTCAAGATGGATGGCTTTATGAAAAACATTCGAATATTTTCAAAACCGGTTAAGAAATCAATTTTAATAAACAAGTTTACATTTCAAAAGAATTTAAATAGTTTTTTCAAAAAACTTTTATATTTAGTTCCAAAAAAAAAAAACGGAAATTTATATAATCCATCTTTTATATATTTCATTAGGAAAAAGGTTTTAGTTTGAAATTCGAGCTATTCGATATAAAATATAAAGGAAAAAAAAGGGATCATATATGACATTTTTCTAGTAACCCGCTTTTAGTTAAGGTATATATATATATATATAAACATAGAATCCATATAACTGAGAGTATTGGTTATATAAGATTCCCGAGAGACTACAACATCTGTTACAACCTCAAACAAAAGAAAAGATGATAACCGAACGATATCGAAGAGATACGCACAGGATGACAATAAATTTCCTACACGATGCATTTCTCTACAACTTTTATTCACTTGAAACACTTTTCTCTCCAGGAGTTTTTGCAAAATAAAGCAATTCCTTTAAATTCAGGTCACAAATTTTTACCAAAATTTCACGAAGAAATTTTTTGAAAAGCAGAGCAACTTTTATATGTTCCACTACCAGTGATTCCATTACGTAAATCAGAAAATCTAACATAAATGCGTTCACGAAATTTTATGTGAAGATTTTTACTGCCGTTGTTCAAATAATTTTACAGTCAATATTAGCAATATTTGTAGGTATTGACAACGGTGATTGAAAAGATGCTTTTGTATATAAAAGAAAAGAATTTTCGAAAATAAAGAAAACGACTTTATTTGATAATGCAATTCACTCGATGTTGAAAAATAAATTCAACATTGTATAAAAGGGCGGAAAAAAAAAATTTAATAAGAACTAATGTAAAATACAAAAATTGTTTCAGAATTAAAATAATGTTAATTGAAATCTATTATTTATAATATAAATCCTCGACTCTCAGGTTTGTTTTCAAAAATATTTACTACTTTAACTGAAAATAATTTATTTGATTCAAATAGAAATCGACTATTATCAAATAAATATTTATTTTTATCAACTAATTATTATTATTTGTGTTTCAAATACAGAAATTATTGGTTCAAATACAATATATTTAATTTAAATAAAAATTATTTGATTCAAGTAAATATTTATTTATAATCAAGTAATTGTGTATTTGAATCAAATAAATTTTTTTTCAGTGTAGAATATAGTTATGTTCACTTTAGTGTTTCACTTTGTTTCCATTAGACTCTACATTTTGAAGGCAATCACGCGTATTGCCGTAATTTCCACCAATAAATGAACCAATCAGCTATTTTAAGTGGTGCTCAATTAGCAGATTGACGAGATCTGCTTTATGTCTTCTCTTGCATTCATATATTTTATATACATATATATATATATATATGAAAGGGTATTTAAACATCATACAAGTTCCACATATATTGACAAAACACTTTACACAAACAAGGAAGTATAAATTGCCGCATTGTTTGATTTATAACAATTTCCTAGTTTCGAGTTATTTCCTCTCCCATACGATTTACGTCCGAGGTACACATGAAATCTGACATTTATTGAGATATATTAATCTTGCAAACGCTGGGATTTCCAATCATTCATTCTGTTGACTGCAAGTGACCACGCGTAAAATTACACATTATAATGATGAATAAATATTTACAAAACATTCATGTTTCTATTTCTAAACTTCTTAATGAAAAAGTAATACATCAGAGCTGACCACAATAGAAAATATCTATTTTGAAATAATAACGAAAATATATAAAGTAGAAAAAAACTTGATTTTTGAAAGATTTATAATATTAATAAGAATTTGCCCCACTTGGAAAGATTCCCCGGAAAGTGCCCCTTGGAGGTTCTATCAGAATTCCGCCGGAACTTCCAACGTAATTCCATCAGAATTCCATCGAAGTTCCAAAGAATTTCCGATGGGATTCCAACGGAATTAGGACTCTAAATTTTTTTAAAAAAATTAATCGGAATTCCATAAGAATTCCGTCGGAACTCCGTCGGAATCCCATCGGAAATTCTTTGGGATTCCGACGGAATTGCGTTGGAAGTTCCGGCGGAATTCTGATAGAACCTCAAGCGGGCACTTTCCGGGAAATCTTTCCAAGTGGATGGTTTGGATTTTCATTGAGTCAAATAAAAAAAAAAAAGAGAGGAATAATGGAGGATTTTTCTCTTTCTCTGAGTTTGAAGTACGTAACACCATTTTCCGTAGACTTGGTGCAATTAAAGAAATGGATCTGTAAACCAAGCGGAATCTATGTGCGATTCTGTACTTTTCGAGCAACATTTCACCCGGCAATTTTATACTGTAGCATTGCATATTTATCAGGTTTCCTTACGCAAGGAAAGGATAGAAAAGGCCACTTCATTTTATCAAGAGAGAGAGAGAAAGAAATTTCAAACTGTTACATTGTTTCCTTTTTCTCCATTCTACTGCTTTCAACTGTTTAGATCCCCAACTTTAATTCTCGAGTTTCGTAAAATTACCATTTAGTTATTTAAAGATTCACTGATTAAACAACTACTCAACAACAAGTCTCGTTAAAATTTCCAAAAGTTAATACCACAAGAAAAATTCCACCCCCCCCCAAAAAAAACTATATTTACAAATTTCAATAATTGGAAGAAAATTTACAATTTACAAAAAAATCTAAATTCTACAATTTCTAAAAATACAAAATATGTGTAAATTGAAAAAAAAATTGTACAATGAGTAAAAAAAAATTATACTCATAAAAAATAGAAATAAAAATTGTAAATTGAAATAAAAAGTGAATTTGTCAGTATGAATTGTTTTAATTATTATTTTTATAGATGAAAAAAGCGTAACTACAAACAACAAAGAGAAATAAAAGAGAGTTTTGTGCAATTACTTGCACTCGCTTCATTTTGCAATCTATCAACAATCAATAGACTTTCTCATTGAAGAGAGGAACTGGGTCGGCTTGATCGAATGCCTCTCGCGAATAACTGCATATATATATATGTGTATATCGAAACATCAATTAACAAGATAACGATATTACAGGTATGTCATATGGTACAGGCAATCAACGTTTGGTATAGAAGTAGAATATCGCGAGAGAGTTCTCGACATATGGAGTTACCAACGCGACGATCATTCGTTGGATTGTTGAAAGAGCTTGAAATTAATATGATTACCTTTGCGTTGACGATTATCTTTGTCTATTATTCTGTACTCGTCTGTGAATCGAGTTTCAAACGGTCTAACTATCGCCACTCGCTTCTCTCCCTCTCTCTCTCTCTCTATTTATATATATAGCGTCAATCAATTGAGCCAGGGGAATAATCATTATGCACCATACTCTCTCTCTCTCTCACTCTCGATATACCGTTCAATAGACATTGTCCCTCTCGAGTGGTGAAATCCAAACAAGGATGAAAATACACGACTGTCGATTGATTATGGTCCTGCATAATATACGCCCATATCTGACCCGATAGTTTCCGTGTTTCGCATTCTCGATCGAATATTGTAGTCCCAAATTACACATTGTTACATATGACCAAGTTGCCGCAAATTAATCTAACACAACGTTTGACAGCATTGCTTTAATTTATTCAATAGACGCCACTTCAATATCCTTGTTTAATTGTTTTCAAAATGTATACAATAATCAAGACAATATATGTTTTAACTCTTAAACAAAATTTCTTTCATTTAAATAGATTTCTTGACTATTGTCCAATAAATACATAAGAAAATTAAAAGTTATTAAAATAAGCTGCCACGCTTATTATTTTAATCCAATTTTGCTTATTTTAATACCAAAATGGGTTAAAAAACACCGTCCGACAAAATTCAACTTTTTTTTGGACCCACAAAAAAATCCAACATTTTAGGAAACTAGGACCAAAAAAAAAAATACCCGTGTCTGACCGTTTTGCTAGATCAAGTCGTTTGTGGTTTTTAGGGGTGAAAACAGCCCCTAAATAAAAAGTGACAAGATATCTTTTAAAAATTATTAATATTTTATAAAACTTGGTATCTGGGGGATTTTCAAAATTCAAAATGGTGGATTCAATATGGCGGTCAAAATTTTAAAAAGTTATTAATTTTTTATTTTACATCTACCATTTTGAATTTTAAAAAAGTAACATCAGATACCAAGTTTTATAAAATATTAATAATTTTTAAAAGATATCTTGTCACTTTTCATTTAGGGGTTGTTTTCACCCCTAAAAACCACAAACGACTTGTTCTAGCAAAACGATCAGACACGGGTATTTTTTTTTTTTTGAGTCCTAGTTTCCGAAAATGTTAAATTTTTTTGTGGCTCAAAAATTGTGTCGGACGGTGAAATAAGCAAAATTTGATTAAAATAATAAGCGTTGCAGTTTTATTTAATGCCTTTTAATTTTCTGTGTATTTATTCGAATTTAGTAATTATTATTTGAGTCAATTAAATAGTAAGTATGAAAAAAAATTAATGAAAATGAGGAGAGAAAATAAAAATTAATTTTCTGAAAGTGAAAGTGAGTCTAAGAGTTATGTGAACACATCCTAGAAAGAAAAATTCCATTTTTTGATAAAGGGGAAAATATCAAAAAATATGCCAACACTTGTAAAGCAGACTAAGAATATATTTGTGAAAAAAGGTAGACAAGGATTATGCAAATCAGTGGAATCTTATTGTGGGTTGTTTTAAGGGTGACAACCTTTTCTCTTCAAACTTGGTATTAAATTGGAAACCCCTGAAGCCCCTCCTTATAAATTTTCATCGACTCTCTCTCTCTCTCTTTCTCTCTCTTGCTCTCTATCTCGACAAACCACAATCCAGTTAATCGAGACTGGTTCAGAATTTGATATTTCCGAAATTAACTGAGAAACAGGAATTCAACTATATTTGAATTCCCCCCTTGAGAGAAAGAGAGAGAGAGAGAGGGAGGGGGGGAGATAGAGGGGCTTTAAAAGCGATGCTTAAGCTTAAGCTGCTGTTCCCCGAAGAAGCCATATATACACAAACGATCGAAGAAATTGCACTCGAAGAATTAGCGATTCAAAAATAGCAAACTGTTTCTCTTACCCAAGAGGAACTTATAAACTCAACAAGAAACTACCACCGAAAGGAAAAAGTTACTTCCTCTAGGGAAAACAAGTTTAGTCAATTGCATTTTCGTTCATTTAAATAAATGTTTTCAAGCGTCAAGTGGGGAAAACAAAATTTTCTCAAAATTATCCCCTCAGAAAACGTGTGACAAATAATAAAATGTTTTTTTAACTTTCTCAAAAAAAAAACAAACACAAACTATTTTTTAATATCCAAAATAATTTCGATTAATTTGCTAACCATAGAAAAAAAAAGAAGAAAAAATTTCTCTTCTTTTCATTCTGTAGACATATACAAATTGGCTGATTTATTTGAATAAAAATTTAAAACAGCCTTTCTTGGAATACAAGAAATGCGCGCGCCCCTCAATGTAGACGGAGATTGAATGCAGAATGAATGAAAACCTTGACAAGTTCGCACCGGCGCGCTACTAATTAGAGACGTGTTACAACTTGTTTTTTATTTTAAACATACCACCCGTCGTTTCCATATTTAGAGCAATTTGCACACACACACACACACAAAAAACGAATAATTGTGTAGATTTAAAAAGCCATCAGAAATATGTGACGGTAAAATAAATTGCTCAGTTAATTACCAGACAAATATTTAAGTTTTACTTACTTGTGTCTTAAAGAGTAATTCAAAGAATTTTTATATGAAGCACACTCACCTGAAACAAAAAAAAAAAGAAGAAAATTTATACAAAGAAATAAAATGGTGAAAAAAATAATTATATCTAATAAAAATTTTTAAAATTAAAATTTTAACAAAATAATTTCTAATAACAATAGGTTTCACTAGAACAAAAAAAAATTTCAATTATTTCAGTTAAATCTTTTACTATATATTCCTTAAGAAACCCTTTGCTGTTTAAATTGAATAAAAAATATTGTTAAAAAAAATTTTAATTAAAATGCGTATTTTTAATAATGTCTCTAAAGATTATCTTAATTTCAATAAACCTTTGGTTTTTGTTCGCCGACGTGAATATAATCTTAAAATGTTTGGAGCAGAGAGTTACATTAAGTTTTCGAGAGTGAAATAGTGTAAGGTGTTAGATTTGGTATAGAGGATGTTAGTTTCTGGTTGGTGTTACTAGGAAAGGGTGTGAACAGATTCTGGCAGTTCTTATGCAAACTGGCATGAGTCCAAGTCCTGGTATTACGAGATGTCACTCGTGTCAACCCTCGCAAGGGATTCGCGACACGATTTGAGGATCACTTCAATAACTGCACGAGACATTCCTTATATTCTGTTTTCTCTCTTTCTCTTTGCTAACTCCTTGTTTTGTTTGTACATTTCGACATACAAGCAAATATCATTAAAGTTTTCAATTTTAGGCATTCTCTTTTATAAACACAACAAACAAAAAAATATTCAATACTCCCAAGTATTCTATTATCAAATAGAAATAAATTAATTATTTGTATTAAACAAAATGTTATCTTTCGACTATATATGTATAATTCTTACTAAGTATTTTTATAAAATAATCATGCGACCCCATCTGCATTTGTCCGAATTTTTATTTGCACTAGTGCCTCTCTGTTGCTTTTATTCTTTGTCCATTCAATTTAATTTTCAGTTTATGTTTCATAATTTATTACAATTATTTTATTAAATATTTAATAATATTGTTAACAAAATGCAAAAAGGCATGTAATTATAGAGAAAGTTTCAAAGAGAAAAATAATAATCTATTGTATTTGTAAAATTTGTCTAAAAATAATAATAATAATTGTTGAATAATTTTTTTTTTAAACTAAAAACACTTTTTTATTCAAGGTAATATTATTTTCATAATAATTTAATTTATTACAATTTAATAAATTTCATTATTTTAAAAAAGCGCGCGCTATTTTGTCTTAGGCCAATGAAGTGATTTGAACTAAATGTAGGTTATGTTAGTGTCTGATTCAAGACAGCTGCAAATATTTACAACAAATAAATATTTTGCAAGTGTATATTTATTACAATTAAGTAAGTTATGCAAAATATATATGTGGAACAATAATTTAAGGTGATTTTTATAAAATGAATATATTGATTTAGATGCTCTGGAAAGCAAAGTTCATTTTTTCTTACATTCGATTATTTCGACCATCGAGATATTTCGATACATTTTCATGTGTTTTGCATGCATTGTCTTTTTTAAGAAAGGACAAATTGGAATTTTGAAAATGACAATTTGTCCGAAATTGCAAATGACCGAAAAAAAATAAGAGAAGCAGGCTCATGGCGCCTCCATTGCAGTGGCCAATATTAATGTTACCGTTACTAAGGAAAAAAAATCCATACACAGGAAAAACAAAGTGTTATATTTTAACACCAGAATTGGTGTTAAAATAACACGCAACAAATTTTACCCTAAATCTGGGTTAAATCTTATGGGTTTTAGCATTGGAGAAAATTACCCGCAACAAAAATAACACCAGCTTTTTTCTGTGTAGCAACCGTTGTTAAGGAAAAAAAATCATTAGCAACCGTTTCTATGGTAACGGTTGTCATGGAAACGGTTGCTATGATAACGGATGTCATGGAAACGGTTGCTATGGAAATGGTTGTCATGGAAACGGTTACCATGAAAATGGTTGCTATGGGAACGGTTACCATGGAAATGGTTGCTATAGAAACGGTTGCTATGGAAATAGTTGTCATGGAAATGGTTGCTATGTAAACAGTTGCTATGGTAACGGTTGCCAAGGAAACGGTTACTATGGTAACGGTTGTCATGAAAACTGTTGCTATGGAAACGGTTGTCATGGAAATGGTTGCCATGGAAACGGTTGCTATGATAACGGATGTTATGGAAACGGTTGCTATGGAAATGGTTGTCATGGAAACGGTTGTTATGGAAATGGTTTCTATGGTAACGGGTGTCATGGAATTGGTTGCCATGGAAACGATAGTCCAGGAAACGGTTGCTATGGCTATGCTGTTATCATGGCAACCATACGAGTATTATTCGAAGGACGAACTCCAAAGCGGAACTATAAGGCTTTCGGGCCTGGGCCACGGAATCCTAAAAATCGACAGAAAAAAAATCGACTTCAAGCTTTTTTTTGTAAAAAAAAAAAAATTAATTTTCAGCCATAAGTCACATTTATCACTATTCGTGTTGTATCACTGTACATTGTATACAATGAAGGAAGTTTAGAAGAAAGATGAAATGTTACATCTTTGAGAAAGTGTAAGGAAAGAACGTTTCCTGTCTGATGGTGTATATATATATAGGTGTAGAAGATGCAGTGATTGCGGAAGATCTTTTGCAGTGTGCCTAGACAGATGAGGTTGAGGGTGTAAAGGAAGAAGAAGAAGAAGAAGAGCGGAAATCATGCGGAGAAATTTCTATCTGACAACTACAATTGACAGGTATAACAAATGCGTCGCACGTCGAATATAACGCGGCCTCATATATACAGATAGTATCGACCTGCCATTCCGTTATACTTGGCCGTAGAGTGTTGAGCCCTTATGATAATCTGGTTCACATGATTGCAAGGATTTGTTTCAACGATAACAGCCTCAACTCTCTCTCTCTCTCTCCCGCGCACGCTATATATATGAATTAGTGAGGAAAATCTCCGATCGGAAATTCAATAGCCGATAAATAATGTGCTCGGTAAATTCCATAATCGGCGCTTTATTCATTCGATATCGCCCCAAGTCACTCGACTCATAAATACAATCTGAGATGCTTGCCTCTTTTTTTTTTTTTTTTTTGATTATACAAAAAAAGTTTTCTATAAATTAATTTCGGCGTCTTTATACCACGAGAATTAATTTTAAACCTTTAAATAATATTAACGTAAAAGTAAATTAGTTTTAGATGAGGAAATTGTGTTTAATGACAAGAGTAGTTCGCGCATAGATTATCTATACAACACTCATGAGCTTAATAGTTAAGGTGAGGTTGTGTTCATCTCACCGTAAATCACGAATGAATTATTGTGCTCAGGGTGAAAGATAAAGAGCTTTTTGCATATACATTGAGGCGTACGTGTTAGTCAGGGAAATTGTTATTGGAAACTCTTTCCATTATGTTGCGAGAGAGAATAGGTTATGAAGCAGATAATTGAACATTTTTAGCCATAATTATAAAATCTATTAGAAATTCCTCGTGATTGAAAGAAGAAATTCCAATATGTCGGATAGAAAATTCTTCTTTTTATATATTTAATCTCAAGAAATTAGAAGAATTTTCTTTTTTTTTTTTTTTCTAATAAGATATATTGAGGCAATAAGGAATAAATTGCTTCAAACGAGAAATCTTGTGATTCTTTATATATAAAGCTGATGTGACCTTTAGTACCTCTTCTTACGTTTCAAAAAGTATCACATAAAACTGAAGTCATAAAGAAACATTATAAAATTCTCTTGTAGACCATATAAGAGTGAGTTGCAGTAAAATCTGCGTTCCGAGTCATAGATTTAAATCTTTAAAGTTCATGTTTCAACAACGATTGTAAGATTGAGAAACATAAAACATTGGAAATCTGTACAGATTTCTATACATTTTTCTTAGAACTTTTATTTTTTCTTATATTGTCAATATTAACACTTTTTTGTTATCACATATATCATTAAAATGATACAACTATAACGTATAAAAAAGTAACATAAAAGGATCAAATGTAACGTAAAAAAGTAACATAAATTGATATAAAACAACATCAAATGATGCAATACAAAATAAGATAACATATTAAGAACTAGCTCTTAAGGAGTAAAAAAAGAAGAAACTTATCTCTCAATTTATCTTTTAAGTTCAAGGTAGGATCACAACTTCAAGATATGATCTACAACCCTTTTTTCCATCACATATTTTCCAAAACGAAAAAATATAATTCTTGATCTCATTAGCATCGCGGAGAAATGTCGATCTATTATGAGACATATTTCTTTTCTATCATTTTGAGAAAAAAAAATAATTTAATTTACATTAGAATTTCTTTTTTTCACCTGAAAGGTCTATATAGAGGGCGTTCAGGAATGTAATCATCATAATCGATTCTTATATCTGTATGAACATATCGTATGGCGGACCTCGTTTAATTCCAAGTGATTCGTCTTTTGACCACTGTGGGATTAACCATGATAAAAGATCTCTCCCCCTCCTCTCTCTCTCTTACTCTCAAATCACTATCTTCTTCTTAAGTCCAACTCCATTAATTACATCACTCTGCCTTTTGTAACGCGGTGAACTTGGTTTTTGCACTGCAGGGGCCCAACACCCCTTCCCCACCCTAAAGCGGCCTTCATCCACGTCGCCCCAGGGAAAAACCTGTAATTACATCGATTTGAAACCCTCTAGTTTTCAAGCGTTGCGCCATTACATTTCTCCATTTGTGACCCTCGTAATATGTGTCTTAAAGAGTGGCGTACGCTTGGGTCATGCCTTTTT
The DNA here is from genome assembly GCF_019393585.1 of Leptopilina boulardi. Lineage (NCBI taxonomy): Eukaryota > Metazoa > Arthropoda > Insecta > Hymenoptera > Figitidae > Leptopilina > Leptopilina boulardi. The sequence goes on along the minus strand of NW_026137934.1, from coordinate 1,114,705 downwards.
CCTTTTTTATCAGGTATCATATCACTTTTTCACTCACAACTCCCAAGTAACTGCGCTGAACACTCCTTTTGAAAAATGATGCTATTAAATCCTCCCTTTTCTTTTTCAAATCACACAATAATCATTTTTTCCCAAAGACAATTTTTCCACAAATATATATATATCCCAGGTAGAAAAATTAACATTACTAACGTTACTAATATTACTAACGTTACTAATGTTACTAACGTTAGTACCTATAAAAAAATTAAGAAACTGTTCCTAAATTGTATTTTTGCAGAAACTTGTCGAAAATCGACCACCAGGAAGTATTTAATGTTCTTACCCGCACTTTTTATAATTTTCATTCCTATTATCACTTCCACTTTTTTATTTTCATTACCGTTTCCACTTTCACTTTTTCTAATTCTCATTCGCACTTCCATTCCCACTTCCACTCTTTCTAATTCTCATTTCCACTTTCACTTCCACTTTTTTATTTTCATTACCACTTCCACTTCCACTTTTTCTAATTTTTATTCCCACTTCTACTCCCATTTTTTCCACTTCCAATTTTCATTAGCTGTTGCCATTTCGACTAAAACTCTTTCTAGTTTCCATTTACATAACCATTTCCACTTTTTTTAATTACAATGGATGGAAATTAGAAAAAGTGAAAGTGGTAATGGAAATTTAAAAAATAGGAATGGAAGTGGGAGTGAAAATATAAAAAAGTTGTAATGGAAATAAAAAAGTGGAAGATGAAATGGGAGTGAAAATTGGAACAAGTGGAAGTGAAAGTGGGAATGAGAATTAGAATTAGAAAAAGTGGTAGTGGCAATGAATATAAAAAACTGGAAGTGGAAATAGAAATGGGAATGAAAATTAGAAAAAGTGGAAGTGGCAATGAATATAAAAAAGTGGAAGTGGAAATGGGAATGAAAATTAGAAAAAGTTTAAGTGGAAGTGAAAGTGGTAATGGGAAAGTAGTGGCAAAGTTTCCGTGAAAATATATTTTAGAAACTTTTAATTTTTTTATAGGTACTAACGTTAGTAACATTAGTAACATTAGTAACGTTAGTAACGTTAATTTTTTCACCTGGGATATATTTATTATATTTAATCGTAACTATCATCAACTCAGAAATTTGTTTAATTTAATTATTAATCTTGCAAAATTTATTATTTCTGCATAAAATTGACAAATGGAATATTTATCCAGATTTACTTGAATTAATTTCTTTTTTTTAAATTATTATCAATAATTACATAAAATTAACGAAAATAATAATTTTTCAAAGTATACATTGATAATACTTTTAATCAGCTAATTATGAAAGCATTAATTGAGTTGTCTGTAAATACATTTTATCAATTATGTATAATCTGTTAACATAACGAAAATGTCATTCATATTTTGTTAGCACAGTGATGTGATTGTAAATTTGCATTTAATCATTAATTTTCCAAAATTTCATTTGAAATAAACAAATTCAAGTTTATTAAAAATAAACTCTAGGACAAAATTGAAAGAAGCTGAACATTTTAAAATTAGCTGCGAAGAAATTTTCCGCATGCAACTTCGCAAATATCAACTGTAAATATTGTAGATGGCAATAGACGTCATTTCAACAACTGAGTATATCTATATATATATACAAGTAATAAGAAAACAACGAACATTTTTCAAAAGAGAAACGCCGGAAAAATAGCGAGAATTCCACGAAATTATCCAAGCGCCAAATGAAAATTCAGTTTTCAGAATGAAGCACCAATACGAAGATGAGGCTTTGAAGTTAGTCATGAACACGGAATATTGTTCCAAAAAGAGTGTTTTCTTATGGAAATATACATTTCATCTTTCACTACTATTTGGCAAAAAAAAAAAAAATGGAATCTTGGGAAGAGAAAGTTTTTTAAAATCGTCAAAGCCTGGCGACTTTCCATGAAAATTTCTCTCCCTGAATTCATATATATATATATATATATAGCTCACGTGAGTCTCTTGGAAAAATAATTGAGCTTCACTATTCTACGTCGCTTTCATTACATGGAACTCGTAAGGTTCGTCTTTTGCCGCTCGGGGTTATTACTTTAGAATTTCCATAAGAACACTTAGAGAAAAAGAAAGAGAGCTTCTCGGTGGGCCAAACATATTTTTCAGACTTCTTTTATCATTCAACATTCTGGATAAGTGCTTCCCCTCGGGCCAATACGAATCCATTCGAGCCCATACCTAATTCAATGCAACGTGTTCCTTCTTCAATCTTCTCTCCCAGTACGCGCGCGTTTACGAGGATCAGCCAAGTTGTACTACGTATTCATGAACTGCATTTTCCATGAAAACTACATTTCGAACTAGAACCGCACCCGTTAGTGGTTTACGAAAACTCGAGAGAGAGCTGATCGAATCGACATTATAGATCTTCTATCTTGAGTTTCGATATTCGATTAAAAATTAATTATTATGCAAATTTTTGCGAAAAATAAAAACAAATTTCTTAATTTTACCTAAAAAAAAATCGAATCAATAAAAATTTTAATCCTAAACATTTTGATAATTTTTAATTACAATACTAATTTGTGATGAATTATTGTTATATATGTTTTTGAGATAGATATTCACTGATTTATACCGCAATGTAAGCAGTAGCAGCCAATTGATCTTGGGTGTCAAATTTTAGGGTCCACAACTTCAATCGAGTTATTGGTGAATTCAGTGATTGCCTTGATTTCACGAAATCTTGACATATCTCTGAACTTATAATGGAGCTGTTCTACTATATATATCTATATTTAAATAAGTTTCACTGGCCAACTAACCGTCTACTGATAACGAAATTGACGGATTTGCCGTCCACTTTCGAAACACCCTTTCACTACTCTCCTCAAATGAAATTCTGTTTCAACGATTACCCTATCGAGAAACCCTTGTCAGGAATTTGAACGTCTCTTTGAAGTAGTATACACGATGAGCGAGTAAATTACCTTTTGAATTGAAAGGCAGATGCGAATACCAGAGGATTCAATAAATGAATTAAAAAGAGAATAATTTCCCCCCCCCAAAAAAAATTATATATTGCAGATTTTTAATTGTTTTTTTTTTTTCGCTTGCCAAACAAAATCATTATTTGAATTAATAATTTAATTCAAGTAGATTTATTTAAAAAAAATTTAATAAAATTTTCAACATAAAAACAAGTAGATTAATCATTAAAAGCTATTTGCAAAAATAATTATAGATACTTTGGAAATTTTACTCATTTCGTAAATTATGAATAAATTATACCGAGAGTTGTGTTCACATTTTGCCCCGCTTAATGATGCTCATTGGAAAATTTAAACGGATTTTATGTTGTTTCACGAAAAATATATATATAAATCAACTCATTTATATTGCTGCCTTATTTACTTATCATTAAGTCCATTAAAAACAATGTTTCATACAAAATTATTGATAAGTCTATAATTGTTAGGTTAATTTTTAATTTGACAATTATTGCGCAGAATAAATTATTCACATAAATGGAGCAATTAATTTTTATTTTACTAAAAGCGTAACATACTCTTTTAAATCCAAAAAAATCGGAAAGAATATTCGATTTATACTCTCTAAATCTGAATTTTACTAATTCAATCAGTACTTTTCATTTTAACTGAAGTAATATATATTTATTATATTTTTCTAATTGAATCAGTAAATTTCTACAAATTATCAGTTGTTCAATTCTCGCTATGTCAATTAGTAGATTTCTACGGCTAATCAGTGAAATATGACTGATTCAGATTTAGAGAGTACTGTGGTTTATTTTTTCTAGTAACAAAAATAATTTCGTTCATTATTTGAACTTTCATTATCATTAAAATTCCAGATATTTTTAATAAGTGTATGGAGCGTGAAATAGGTGAAAAAAAAACTCGAAGAATATAAAATGCCATAAATCTAAAGTAGCACATGAATGAAATAATATTTTACACTACCGACAATGTATATATATATATATAAAATAATCTTATCATTTTGGTTACAGTGTAGGTTGAATTGCATGTCGTGAATTTTTTTTTCTTTCATCAGATGAAAAACCGTTATATGAAGATGCGATATAGGTAGCTATACGGCGCGGAATTCTTTTTTTTTTCAACGCGGTATAAAGTAGATTATACTGTAATTAATTTATAGTTTTGCACAATTTCACATTTGACTCATGTTTCTACTCTGTCTACAGTAAATCATTCAGGCTCGAGTACATAATCCTTCTCGCGTAACAAGTTGACCGTTATCGCCAACTCTAAAACCATAAGTCCGATTTATGTAGGATGAGGTTCCTTAATGTATGCCAACTCCACACACGAACTCAATATATATATATAGTTACTACCTAGAAACTTTTGGATATGGTGTGTAGGTGTTGGTAAATTGCACATATGCCAATACATTATACCTCTAATGGAGTATCGCAAAAAGTATCTCTTATCTTTATGCAAAAAACATTATTTTTTTCAATTCTATTTCAATAACAAATTCTATTAAAATTTTGAATTCTTATTCCTTTCTTCAGACATAAAAGAACGCAATGAGATTTTGAAATCGATCTTTTGTTGCTGTACCTCGCATATATCTATAACGAGAATATTAAATAATATGATGGTTACATCATTCTAAAGAGAATTTCAATGAAATGCAACGTGAATAATATTCCTTCTCTATATACAATATTGGCTACTGATGTTATTAGCCATTGTGTTAAAATATATACGGCTTTAGCATCCAACTATCGCGTAAGTAGTAAACGCTTCAGTAAGTAACGAAGGTATTAATGCACAGCCTTACTGGGACCACTTTAACACGGTAAGGTTATAAGGAGGGGTTTTATCAGGTAACAACCAGCTGTGCATATGTGTGAAAACACAGCATGGCATTGCCACCCATATATACACACATGAAATTTATATATACATATATACATAAAAATATATATGAGCACGCATGAAAATTGATTTAACTGAAAATCACCGAGCTTTAAACAGATAAGAGTAATAATTGCAGAGTACTGTGACCAAAGTACTTTACAGCACTTCCATTATTCTCTCACCTTTTCTTCTCCTCCATTCGCTATACCTTTGCTTGGATAATATATAACGATTATAATATTTGCGAATAGCAAGCAACGAATTGCAAGTTCATTTCCATTTCCTGGTTTCATATATATATATATATATATATACATCTAACCTCAAACTTCTGGTCTGAATGAGAGCTTGATTGATTATGGGTAACGAGAGGTTTCAACATATATGGTTGAAAAGCTTTTCGAGTACACGAGATAAATATTAGCAGAGAGAAATTCAGAGATCGCTTTATAAAAATTCAGTTGATTTTATTTAAAAAAAAAAAAAATTATTATAAATTATGTTAAATACAAATTCGGTTAAAGAAGTTTTTCGATAGAAAAATTACATTTAATATTAATTTTTCCTTTATTGCTTCGTTCATAAAATAGTTTTGATTATTCCATAAAAATAATAAATTTAATTTAAATTAAAATAATAAATTAAAAAATTTTATTACATAATTATTATTTTTAGACGAATTTTCATTTTACAAATTAGCCTTTAATAGAAGGCTTTTAACAAAATTTTTACGTATCCAACTTTTATTTTGGCAGAATTTTTATTTCATAGAATTTCTTTGTACCCATCCTTTTTATTTAAAAGAATTCTAATTTAACCGAATTTTAATTTAGCATAATTTTCATATTCAATAGAATTTTAAGTGATACGAATTTTTAAATGTAAATATTTCTAATTCACCGAATCCTTATTTGTTCGAATTTTTATTTACCCAAATTCTTATTTAATATAATTCTTAAAACGATGATTTGTCCGAAATTGAAAATGACCGAATTAAAAATCGACAGAAAGATTTCGGCGCAATTTTTAAAATTCAGAAATTATCAAGAAAATCGTGATTGGTAAATTTTAAAAACAACGCAGAATTCTTTCTGTTAATTATTTGTTTGCCTTTTTTTCTATTTCAGGTAAATGAAAATTCGTCCTTTTAAGAATTCTATTAAATAACAATTCGTACAATTCAAAATTCGGACAAATTAACATTCGTTTAATTGAAAATTCTAGCATTTGATTAAATAAAAATTCGATTATTTAAATTTCCAAACAAGAAATTCTCAATTTTTAGTGAATAATTTTTTTTTTTTAATTAAAATACGACGAACAAAAAAACTGATGCCAACAGAAAATGAAATTTAAAACTCTACACGATATCATATATCAACACAGAGGATCTTTATAATGTCTATTTACTTATTTTTCCCATATCACATATACTCAGTGCACGCGATTTGCATTCATCGTGTTCACTACATGCTCTCCTTGCTTCACTGACTTGCTTTTATGTGGCATTACTCTTTGTGGTGATTTATCAATGACACAATTAAACACAATCAAATGATTTGCAAATTAATTGCAAACAAAAAAATTACCGATTTTTCGTTTTTAAAAAAGGGTGAGGAAAAAAAAACGATTTTTCTCCAAAGTCTGATGGCAACATACATTTCATTCGAAAAAAAAAACCACTTTTTCGAAGTTTGTCGAGCGTGATCTGACGACGATATCCACCTTCAGGGCATAAAAGATTTCGTTCACTCCAGTCTCTCCTTTACTATATATATATGAGAATGATGGAGGAGTCTAGCTAGCATAGAATCTGGAATTTTAACTCCCACGGGAGCTTTCAGCGATTGCATTTCACAGGAAATTGGTGGCGTTCAAAGTTGTCATTGTTGAGAAGATGGGGTATCATTACTGATCTCATGCGAATTTAATCGTATCTATAAAGAAACCGTATAATTTGAGGAAGATGTATGTAAATGTTTAGAAAAATACCATTTCAAATTGCGATTCATTCTGACTGTAAAACTTTAGAATTTTATTTATCAAAAATCAGTACTGGCGGGATATTGGTAACAGTATCGAGGTCAGTAGTGAACTCTGCACTGAAAAAAATGTTGCCGAGAAATTCACCTACCATTGGGTAGTTGACTAGAAAGTAGTTAAAATAACTACTTTTTTAGTTAATCTAATCATGTTCATATAGTTAATGTAACTATTTTTAAGAAGTTAATAAGTAATAGTTGATTTTACGTAAATATGTAGTTAAAGTACAACTACAAGTCGGTAGTAAAATTAACTTTCTTAAGGTAGTAAAAACAAGTGGAATTGTAGTCATCTCAAAATTTGAAGAGTAGTAAATCCAACTACTATTCACCAGTTATATGAAATGTAGTAAAAGGAATTATTTTTTTTAATTAATATTTTGAGTAGTAAATTTTTTATTAATTTCTATGATTTTATAGGCTTCAATAAAATTCTTGTTGTAGAATTAACAAGTCGTCTGTAATTAAAACTACTACTTTAAGTAGTAGATTTTTACTATTTTAATTAATTCGATAAACTTAAAGAATATTTTTGATGTAGAATTTACAAATCGTTTCCAGTTAAAACTACTACTTTAAGAAGTAGATTTTACTACTCAAAGTGGTACAATAGGCTTTAAGAACATTTTTGTTGTAGAATTAACAAATCCTTTGTGATTAAAACTACTACTTTAAGTAGTAATTTTTTACTATTTTAATTAATTCAATAAGCTTGAAAAACATTTTTGATGTAAAATTTACAAATCGTTTCCAATTAAAACTACTACTTTCAGTAGTAGCTTTTACTACTTAAAGTGGTTCAATAGGCTTTAAGAACATTTATGTCGTAGAATTAAAAAATCCTTTGCAATTAAAACTATAACTTTAAGAAGTAGATTTTACTGTACTATGCAATTAAACAACTTATAATATAATTTAAAGATGAAAAATTTACAAGTCAAAACTTAAAAAGGATAGTTATAGCAACTAATAAAAGTAGTAAAAATGATTACTTTAAATAGTTAAATTACCAATTGGACAAGCAGAAAGTAGTCTTCGAGTAGTTTGCAGAATGTCGTAACGAGCGTGCGTGGTTAGTCGGTTAAGGTATCGGATAGCGAGCGTTAGGGGCGAGGGTTCAATTCCCGTCGGTTAGAAATTTTCTCTGTTAGTTACATAATCGTTAGGTCATAAAATAAGCGTCAGTACACTGAAAAACTTTTGGGGCAGCTGCTCTCCCAATCAAAAAATTTCTATATTCAGTTAACTTCACTCATATAAAAACTCATGATAAATATTGAGTATGAAGTTAATTGAATATAGAAATTTTTCGATTGGGAGAGCAGCTGCCCCAAAAGTTTTTCAGTGTATAGGAGAGAGGATGAAAAAGTCAATTCTACTGATAATAAACAATTATAAATAAAAAATAATTTTATTTTCCTATTTTAAGTAGTAAAATCTACTACTTAAAGTAGTAGTTTTAATTGCAAAAGATTTATTAATTCTACAAAAAAATGTTCTTAAAGCCTATTGAACCACTTTCAGTAGTAAAGTTTACTACTTAAAGTAGTAGTTTCAATTGTAAAATATTTATTAAATGTACCAAAAAAATGTTCTTAAAGCCTATTGAACCACATTAAGTAGTAAAATCTACTACTTACATCTTGAGTTGTTTTAACATTTTTAAATTGAGTTAATACAATCACAAAATGTCATTCTACCAATTATATTTTTAATTGGTTTAACTATTTTTATATAGTTAATAGAACCGTTTAAATTCAGTTGAGGACCTATTGTACTACTCAGAGTAGTTAAAAATTAGTAAAACCTACTAGTTTTTTTCAGTGTGACAATTTTTGGTAGCGTATTCAAACTTAATGTTGTTATAAAATTTTTCTCCATAAGAAATTTCTTTTAAAAATCAAATGACTAAATTCTATTTAAGAGAATTAGATTTAAAAACAACTTTTTCATATTTTTATATTTACAATTGCTATAATTTAATTTCAGATATAAAATTTTATTACAGTATCCCTATATATAGTCATTGAAACAAATGCGCTGCACTGAACAACAAAACAATTGTTTTTTTTTTGCGATTTATTTTCAAAATGAATTATTAAAGTGCTTTTATTTATTTATTTCTTTTTTTTTAATGTCATCGCATGTTGCTTGGCGAGACGGTAGAATGAATTGAGAAAAGTATAGATGCTATAGAAAGTCATCTTGCTTTAGTAAAGATGGTGGTATTGGAGGACGATGTTCGTGCCAGAGAGGGAAAAGAAATTGGGAATTTCACGCTTCCGTTGACCATTCGAGAACGGTTGTCGTTCGAGGCGAGAATAAATGTATATATATATATATATATGTGTGTGTGTATATATGTATATAGTAAATTGAGTATATGTGTTTTCACGCGCATATGCGTTCGCTGTACAACTGACCAAAAGTAATGTCCAACCCTCTCAAATCGCGAAGAAAGCTTGGAATTTCGATTGTCTCTCTTCGATAGCGTTAGTGATAAACGAAAACTATCATCTTATGATGTATTGAAAGTTTTACACAATTTGAAGAAAGAAAAAAAATCCAACACCTTGGAAAGAAAAAATATTAAATATATCGAATATATTTAAATAAATATCTTACAAGAAAATTTATTATAAAATAAATAATTATTATTAATATTCCCGGAGAATTTTAATAAAAACATTATTTGGAACACAATAGGCATTATTTCCAATTTCATTGTGACAATTAGTCACGTGTACAAAATTTATATATTTCTCTTCTATGTATTATGTTAGTTTGATTCAAACAATTCAATAGATGAACAACTAATAACTTTTATACATATATATATGCTTTTTCAATTAAAAGTTTGTAGATACCTGTGTGTTGATTATATACAGAGAATCAAATGCACTACTAATTGGTGATAATGATTTGGTGTAGCATAAATGAGGATTTCGAAAAGCCTTGATTATTATAATACTGATTTAATTCCATTGACATATATCAAAGTGTTAATTTGAATTTTAGGCAAAATATAGATAGAACTAAATTTCACAATAAGCCCATCAATATTGAATTTTCTCCACAATAAATAGATTGAATGTAATTAATAAATTAAAGCTTTTGTAGATTGATCTATATTATGTTTCTATATGTATATTTGAAAATTATTTTTTTTATCTGATTGATTAATAATTTTCATTTGAACACATTTTTTTTTTAATTCAGTATTTCTAATGTAATTTTCTATTTACAATTAATTAAAAATGAATTTAAAATTTAAAAAGTGGCTGTACACTGAAAAAAAGTATTTAAGAAAATTATTTTACTTCTCCGTATTTGACTATAATTTTTTTGATTCAAAAAAATTTACTTCAAACTAGTAAAAATTTTTTTGAATCAAAAAAATATTTAATCAAATAAGGACAAGTAAATATATAGTTTTCTTGATTTAATACTATTTTTTTCCAGTGATGAAATTTGGAAAAATTATCGAATAAATTAATGAGAAATGGTTTTTGTTTAGATTATGAATCAGAGATCAGAATTCAAAAATTCAAAATGGCGGATCAAATATGGCGCCGAATTAAGAAACTGGCACCTAATTATTAGCATATAAAATTATATCTAGGGACTTTTTGGGGAAGTTAGAATTCGAAAATTCACGATAAAATTTCAAGAAATTAATAAGGATTTTTAATAAAATTATCTTTTAAGATATTTTTTTTTATAGAATAAGTTTTGTAAATTTAATAAAAAGATTTCTGACCCAAGTGAATTTTATAGAAGTTTACTAGAGGGTAATAGTAGTAGACGCAGTTGCAAAGAACGGTGTGGTACATTAATTCTCTTTAAGACCAGCGTTTATATTAATTCGCTGCGATTAATAACGGTTAAATGCTTTCGTCCATTTGGGTGTCGGGAGTGGTTTTGGTCCAGACGTGACGAGAAGAGTGAGTCTAGTTAGAAAAGCGAGGAAGAAGGGCATTAAATTACATTTAGTTTCTCCCAAGAAGGAGAGAGTGAAAGAGAGAGAGAGAGACTGAGCGAAAAGCACAATTGACATCAAAGGGAATGAAATTGCCTCAACAAGTGGAATGTTCAAACGCGTAAATTTACGAATCTCTTGTGTAAAAGGCGTCTCCATGCTAACGACATGTTTTCACGTTAACATTCTTTCACAATTAATTTTCTAAAGCATATTTGACTTCAATTATTATTCTTCTAGTATAAAAGAGAACATTCCAAAAAAAAAATTTTTTTTACTCATCTAAAAAGGTGAATATGTGAGAAAATATTTTTTCAAGATGAACAATTTCATCACTTGAAAAATAGAAAAAAAAAATTTAACAAAGTGTAAAATAATGTATATGATTTAGAAATACGTTTTATTGTTTTATGAAAATAACAAAAGAATAAGGTAGGGCTTTATCAATATTTTCCTATACAATCTCATAACAATAGTGATATTCTAGACATTGTGACCTAGAAATATATACATGCGAATGATACCAATAAGTATAATAAAATAGAAAAAAATTATTTTCATTCCATTTCTGTAACATATACGTATATATATATATATTATACAAAAGTTGTAAATATTTTATTATCAACCAAGAATCTTGTTTTTTCAAAAAATATCAAGATTATATGTTTTCTTGGATAACTGTTTACGTATAGTGATTGTCATGACACTTAATATGACAATTTTCAAGAGGTGAGAAGAAGTAACACAAAAGGTAACCACTATTTTAAAAGCTATTATTTTTTCTAAATATGGACATTTAAAAATACATAAAAACTACTTTTAAGATAAATAGAAAAAAAGAAGAAATATTTCTTCTTTATTTAATATTTTACAATGTACTTTTCTATTTTGAAAAAAAAAAATCTCCTTTTTTATGAGACATGATAAATTTTTAAGAGTTCTATAATAATAGAAAACTATTAAAACCGTATCAGCAATGAATATTGTACATGAAGTATCCTTTTTTGAAAGCTCGTGTCAATGCTTTTAGAGTGCATCGTAATTCATATATAGTATTCTAAAGCGACTGCATATACTTTTCAATGAAAGTTGCTAGATATTAAGCGCGAAACGAGCAGTCAACCGATAAATCGATTTTATTACAACCAGCAAAAAAAAAAAAGTTTATTAAAGGTAACGTCCAGAGCTTTGTAACAAAAAAGACGCATAAACTCAAAAAAAAAAAGAAAAAAATCGGTTAATAAGTTTTTCTGTTAAGAAACACGATCGGTGGTCGCGACCGCTTGTGCATTCGTGTAACCGCAAGGCATTTATTACTATATCTTACAGCCAAGTCCAAGCCAAGAATTCTCCAGGAAAACTGCGACGAAAATTACTTTTACAATTTAGAGTCAATAAACATCGTACATTTTTTTTTTTTCTGAAAATTCGGTGCAAAATATTTTTTTTTTAAGGTAATAAAGTGAGTGCATATAAATTAGAAGCACTTAAAAATTTAAATAAAATTATAAACTATAATTATTTCCATATAAGTGGAATTTATGTAAGAAATTTAGAATATTAAAAGATGAAAATTGTTATTCTCAACATGATTCTGTCCTTTCACGTAGAGTCCATTTCAAAAAAGATTCTCCTTTTTTTTTTATAATTCATAATGGTCACCCATGTGATACACTTTGGTAGTGAATGACGGGAAAGAGAAAATAATATCAAGCAATGAAAAAAAAGAGAGAGAGAGAGAGAAACGGAGATTTTACGGAGACAGGAAAAGCCTTCACATTGAAAGCTTCTTCTCATGAAATGGTACTTCTTGTGGCTGAAGAAAGGGAAGATTCGGATTTTATGTCAGAGTTCCACTTTCTTGAAAATGCCCGGCTGTCGACGACAGATGTCGTTGATCGGTGGCTGATACCTCCTGTTGGAAATGGGTATGTACTTCGTCTTGATACGAGTACTTTAAAAGACGTCTTCCTAAACGCTCGATAAAGTACTATAGGTCTAATTTACCGAAGAATAGAAAATTTAGGTTCGTGACCTCAACTAACCTGATTCACTATATATATATATATATAAACTGCATAAAGAAAGTTTTTCTATTTTGGTTCTCAGTTTAGTTTAACGAAAAAAAAATTCAATTTCTTTTCTATAATCTTTGGGAAACTATTTTTTAAATTATTATTCAATTATTATTTTTATTATTTGGTTATTATTAAATTATTTTAAAGAATTGTTTTATTGTTTTATTGCGAAGACACTTGTAAAGTTTATAAATAACAAGTGAAAGTCTCGAAAAGATTCTGAAAAATGTAATTAAATTCTTTGTACAGCTTTTGAAACTTTATTATATAACAAGAAACACGATATTGCTGGTACTATTTCAAGAGAGGAGTTTGATTAAACAATACTTAGTTTTCAAAGTTTTCATTGTTATTCATCTATATTCATGAAAATTGTAAGTTCTGATTTATTTTCACAACAACTGTTCTATAATATACCAATTAATTGAATTTCCTTTTTTTTTTTGTTGCAGAAAAAAAATTTCATTAGAAATACAAAATAAGAAAATTTATACTCGAGACGACCAATAGGATTTTTTTTTTTTTGGGTAAAATCTGTTGTGTAAACAATAATCAGACAATTAGTGATTGGAACTATATTCTAATTTGTCAGGAGACCATTAGTGATCGTGATTTGGAATGCATACAACCAGATTAGTGTCAGCTTATTATTGTTTGCATGTGCAAGAATAGACAGCGTATGGTTTACTGCATGTTCTGAGGGCCTTTATGTAGAAACTCAAGAGACAACATGGCTAGGAATATATATCCCTTTGAAAATGGATCCTCCACGATTTCAAATCGTACATAATTAGTACCTACAATTTCAAGTTTAAAGCAGTAGTCGTAATGTGTCCAAGTCATTGAATTGAGGAACACATAAAGTTTGAGAGTTGAATCCGAGAGAGAGACGGAAACTTTATAAAAGCAAACATTCTGCCTGACCATTAGGAAATACTATCTCTCACTCTCGAAACCCTATGACCAGCTAAAATTTCTTGTTCTCCGCAAACAGATTCAATGTGGTCAGCAATGCTGATTTCTAGCGATATGAAAACAAGCGGATGAAGAAGGGGGAATGAGGAAACGGAAACTGAAGAGAGAAATAGCAGAGGTGGACACACAACGACTTGCTCTAAAGTTCCGCGCTCAATTTAGGTGGAAAGTTTCGTGGTACATAATGGAAGTTTACTATTCCTGCGCTTCAAAGAGCGAAAGGTTCCTTGTTTTTTTTTGTTTGTTAAGGTATTCCTGGGAAAATGTTGAAACTCTTTTCAAGTTAGATAGGGGCACGCAAGACCGTTAATACGTTATCTTGTCATCTGTGCGGATTCATACGAGGCCCACTTGGCAGTTACTGATTGCGAAGTGACCGCACGAGTCAACCTCGCGACCGCTGTTGGTAATTCTTCTCTTCTTTAGGGCCGCGAATCTACCTCTCTTCTTTTTTGCAAAGAGGGTACAAAAAAATTTTTTTTCATTACAAAAATTTGAATTCCATTTCTACAATTTTTTTTTACGGAATAACCTTTTTTTGAAGAGTGAAAAAAAAAGAAAGAAATCTAAATTTATTACTAATGAAATTAATTTTCAATTTTAATTCCTATTATACTAAATAATTCTGATTATTCAGGTATAAAATTAATTAACAATAATAAAGGATTAAATACATTGCTGTTATCATTAATTGAACAATTTGCTCTCTGTGTTATTTTTCTCTCCCCGCTTTCCTTTCCCCATACAAATACTATTTAATTACGAGTTTAATTTTTAATGTAATTTTTAAAATCATGTGAACAAAAAAAACAACTTATTTACAAATTGTCTAAAGATGCCATGATATTCCCGTCACGAAAAATCAGTTAGTGAATTGAATTTGACTCGGCAGTTTTCACTTCCAGTGCAAGGGGATAACAGTACGTGCCCGAGATATTTGCGGAAGCGCTGTTAAAAGATGCCTCAAGCGGGAGTTTAAAATCCCATTTTCCAGATTTTGCACAAAAAAAAAGTGAGTTGCGAGGGAATAAGAGAGATAGAGAGAGAGAGAGAGAGGGGGTAAATGTAGTCAGCGAACGAATTCATATTAGAGTGTATAAGAAAAGAGTACAATGAGAAAGAGAGAAATATAGTTGAGTGAGTCAATTTCTCTCGCGTGAAGTTTAGATATCACCCTTTCTTGTCATTTGCATATGAATCAGGATCAGAGGAACATCCTATCCAAATGTGTACGTACGACCGAGTGATACCGGGGACAAACAATCGGTTGCAATTATGCAAATTCCATTTATGCAGTGGGTGAAAAAATAAAGGAAAAGAAAAACCAGATAGTCAAACCAAAGAACTATTGAACTGAGAAAGAGAAAAATATGCAATTGAGATAAGATGTTGCGGCTTGAAAAAGATCGAAAAATATATATGTATATTGAACGATAAAGGTGGAATGAAGGAAAGCGAAAATCGGATTCACTGCGTTATCGTCGACAAGTCACCATTATCCGGGCTACTTCGATCCGCAAAGCAGAGCCCATCGAAACTGCCAATCTCCGTTACGTTCTCAACTAAAAAAAGCCGCGACGTCCTGCTCCTGTCATCGTCGTAATGCTTCAAACTATTTGCATATGAATTTCGTTTCCAATGTATATAAGGACTTAAGAGCAAAAACAAACATCAAAAAAGGATTAGTATTCTTTTTTTTCAATTTCACAAATTAAAATTTTTCTAATAATTCATTAACATTTATAACATTATAAAATTCAATTAATAATATTATTTATCATTCCTGATTTCGGTATATAACTTCAATTTCAAATCTTTGCTGATTCAGCGAATCGTTATCAAATCAAATTCAGACCATAACGTTGGTATAGCTGATTGTCAATTTGCATATGAATACCGAACGTCGAAATCGAGGAGAAACTAATAGTAAAGGGGCGCAAGTAACAGTATAGATCATGATGAAAATAGAAGAGATAAACTACCAAAAAAGAGTTATATAAGGATTGAAGTAATACGGATAAGTGCAATTGCATCACACACAGCTTACCTGAAGCAGTTTTCCAATATATATATATACTATTTCTCAGAAATATGAACGAAATGTATATAAGACATATGAAAAATTCAACGATGCCAGGAGTGTGATATACTTGAAAATGAAATAGAAATTGCTTTTCAACATTCGTTAATAGGAAAATACGAATTACCAACCACAATATTATTTCAAGCGTAATATTACAACATCAAAGGCTCTTTAATATTTCACAGGATATAAATTATAAATAAGCGGATTGAGACGTATGATACACTTTATGAAATAAAATCTCTATTACATCTGATTAAGGTCACTTATACTACGATGAGTAAAAAGAGATAAATTAATTAAAATAACTGATAAGAAGTGAGAGTGCATTGATTATTATATTTTATCAATATAAAAACCCGGTTGCTATTCTACAAAGTGAATATTACAGAAGCTCTGTTATAAATGTTTTCATAAATATATTTTTTATACACCACATTATAAATATTCAACCTAAATTCAATGTAATTTGCATTTAATTCAGAGATGCGCGCATTCATCGACTCATGCGCAGCATCCAACACACTTATACATTGAGCGCCTGGTATTTCTATGGTCATGTGACCTAGAATCTTCTCTGGATCATCGCAAGCTCACCATATTCCAAACACGAAATTGTAATCGAGCTGCTCGTAAATAATTATCACCTATTACAAATTACCGTCTACAGATAACAATAATAATGATAAGCTTCTAATAACGTTATAATGATACATCCCAGGAAGCAATTTTGGCAGAATTAACCAAACATTTAATTGTCATATATAATTCAAAATAGAATTAAAATTAAAATTTTCTTTTATTCAACAAATTTAGAATTTAAAGCAAATAATAAATAAAATGTGTATGTCGTTAATGGTTATTACTGTATATATATATATTGAACTTTATTTATCAAAAGGGATAGACGATCGTGAATGAAATCCCATAGCATTTAAACGCGATGAAAAGTAGTTTAAATGCAAATGTAAGTTGCGCACGGATTGGTGGAAACGCGCAACCGCTTTTCAACGACTGTATTTAAATAAAGTCTGAGTAGTTGAAAACATCGCGTATACACACGGCAAATAATATGATACCCCACATTCATGAATGGCATATAAAAGCTCACAAAAATAAATCTTTTCATTTTCAAGAAAAATAGAGATTTCAGAATCACTAGTTCGTGCGCAAATATATAAAATACAACTAAACTCTTATATTCAAGAAATAAATTTTAAAAACCAGAGAAAAATCTTTTTCATATTATATATTCATTTCTCCCCCCCCCCCCCCTCCACAATCGATAGTTGATTTTTATATAGAAAAAATTTATTATGAACACAAAAAAATAATCTATTTTTCTAGATTTAAATTAATTTTTAGGGTTTCGTCAACCAGGGCCGAAAGCCTTATAGTTTCGTTTTGGCGTCCGTCCGTCGTACACTCGTATGGTTTCCATGGCAACCGTTTCCATAGCAACCATTACCATGGTAACCGTTTCCATAGCAACAATTACCATAGCAACCTTTTACATATCAACCATTACCATGGCAACCGTTTCCATAGTAACCGTTTCCATAGCAACCATTACCATAGTAACCATAGCAATTCACATATAATGTAATTATAAATTATTTATTATATACAAATAACTTTTGCACCGAAAAAAAATCCTCTTGTTTCAAGAAGATTCCTCTTATTTCAATGCATATTTTCCTCTAGTATATGCTGCAAAAGGATGTCCTCTAAGTTTAATAGGATTGTCCTGTATCTAAAATTATTCCTCTTAATTTAAGAGGATACTCTTATTTTAAGAGGAAAATATCATCTTAAAAAGAATTCTGAAATAATAAAAATGCAATCATCTAAATTGTATGTCATAGATATAATCTATAAAATTAAAAGGAATAAAATTTGTTATTCCATGATTTACATCTATTTGAGTATAAATAAATTGAAATTGATTTTAATTTTTTTGAATAAATCAACTAAATCTATTTTTAATAATATTTTTATGCACAAAACATATAATTCATTAAATTTGAAAATTTATTTTAAATAAATTTTCAAATAAAATTAAAATAAATAAAAATCGTAATAAAATAAATTTTTAAATAGCATAACCTCAAAATTATTTAAATTTTCTTTAAAAATTACTTTTAAAAATTTCTTTTACCTACAAAAATAGGCACGTATTGTGTAAGTTACAACTCTATCAAGATATTTAAAAGATTTTTTAATCCATTTTGGTTTATTCCCATTTTTTCACACAGAAACTAAAACTTTTTCACGCATGATATGCAATTTATGACGCGACGTAAATGATATGACGCAATCATCTTTGCGCATGAGCGACTTTTTATGGGAAATCCTCTTAGAATTTAGAGGAATATTCTTAAACATAGAAGATTATTCTAAATTCTAAGAGTATTATTTTTATTCTAAAAAGATTATTCTGAATATAAGAGGAATGCTCTAGAATAGTCCTTTTGTTTCGATCCTCTTGAAATTAGAGGAAAATATTCTCATTTAAAGAGTAATACTCTTGTTTTAAGAATAAAATTTAAGAGGATTCTGTAAGAGGAATTTTCCTCTGAATGCAAGAATATTTTTTTTCGATGTGATCTGAATTTAAAAGCCACGAAACACTAGATTTGCTTTGCTTTGCGCCTACTTCTCTTCCTGATTTTTTTATATTAATATTATTTTTCTAGATATATATATGTAGAGTTTTTGAAAAAAAAAATTTAGAAGCTTTTGATTATACGGATATAAAAAAAAGTATAAAAACATATTTGACACATGTGACAGAAACTAAGTCAATTTTATTAACTTTGTATAAAAGAGATAACTGATTTTTTTTTCATACTCTAAATAAAAATGACTGAAATGAAAGGAGAAATGCCTGTGGCTTAATATCAAATTCTCTCGGCTTTATATAAAGAGAGTACTCAATATTTTGCTACTTTCATTGTTGATATTTTCAAACGTGATTCAAAATGTAAGGGAAAATAGTAAAAAAAAAAAAAAATATGTAGAAAAACAACGATACGACATGACATGTGACCAAGCAGAAAACTAACCGAACAAACAAATTTTTTATCTCCTTTTTTTTCCCAAGACTAAAATTGTAGAATTTTGCTGAAAAGCGCCTTTATTTCAAATAACAAAAGAAATTTCAATCGTGACAAAGTTATCGTCAAAACAATTTCAAAGACAAACCCAATTTAAATTCTCTCCCTCAATTTTAGTAACAATGTTGAAAATGACATACACCAATTTTTTTTTCTCGTACCTAAATATAATTTGTCTCAGAGCTAAGTATTAATTTGAAACAAGTAAATATTTCTTTTCCTCTGATGATAAATTTATTTATTTTTATCTCCCATTGTAGAGTGAGATTTATATAAAAATAATCGCAAATATTTTTACTCACATTTTTTGTCCACAAAAAAAAAAGAAAGCACAAAATTCAGATATGCACAACAGAAGCTTGGAATTAATTTTAGATAATAAATTTACCTCGAATAATCCTAAGGGGAGATATGTCGACCAACTTTTTTTCATAATTTAATTGATGATGCATTACTTTGAAACTCTAAAGCCACTATGTAGTGCTTCTCTTCTGCATATAAGCGAAAGAGAAATTTTACGATAGATATATTTTATTTATAATTGAATACATATGGAAATTAAGAAAAAAATTTCTTTTTTTTTGAGAAAACACAACAAACAATTGTTCTGAATTACACAAAAGTGGATTATAATTTTCTTCTAGTAAACTCAAGTATTCTAAGATTTTTTTTAGAGTAAAACGGATATACTAAAGTTTTGCAAGTCGTAATATTCACCAGTTTGAAAGTAGATCTTCTGGAAGACTTTAGTCACAAAGTTGGAACTATAAGTGGAAATGCACACATTGCTTTATTTTCTAGGATTGCAACTACTCTTCCCTCGGATTACAGTGCCAAGCAACTCACCAGATACAACTCTTTACGTTCCATTTTCATTTAAATACATTTAATTAAATTGTCGTTTAATTCTTCTGTTAAATTACAATTTAATTGCATTCGAAAAAAAACAACAACTGTAAAAAACCTTATTGCCAACAGAACTAAATTTTATTATAGTCAACACACTAAATTTAAATCAATGAGATTTTTTTTGATTAAAGAATTAAAAAATTTAGATGCGTACAATTTTTTTATTTTGAAATAATCAAAAATGTTTGGTCTGACGAAACGGGATTTTAACTACTGAAACGAAATTTATATATTAAAAAGTATTGTTCGATTGAAACTGTTTTTACTCCTTATTTTTAAAATAAAAACACTTATGTCTGACTACAATTGACTTGTACTACTGATTCGATAATTCTTAAAATGGTCTCGCCAAGACAGACTTTTTCTACTGAAACTAAAGTTACATTTTAAATTAGCCTAATTAGTAATTACTTTTACTATTTTTATATATAATACGAAAAAATATGTCTGACTGCAACTGGATTTTACTACTGATTTTAAAGCTATAAAAAATTCAAAAACATTTCGTCTGACAAAACCAGACTTTTCTACTGAAACTAAATTTACATTTTAAATTAGCCTAATTAGTAATTACTTTTACTTTTTTTATATATAATACGAAAAAATATGTCTGACTGCAACTGGATTTTACTACTAATTTTAAAGCTACAAAAATTCAAAAACATTTCGTCTGACAAAAACAGACTTTTCTACTGAAATTAAAAAAGAATTGTTTTGTCTGACTTCAACTTACTATTGCTACTGATATTTTCCATACTAAAAAATATGTCTGATTGCAACGGGATTTTACTACTGATTTTAAAGTTAAAAAAATTCTAAAATATTTCGTCTGACTAAAACAGACTTTTTCTACTGAAATTAAATTAAAATAGTTTCGTTTGGCTAACACTTACTATTAGTACTGATATTTTATGTATATAAAAAAATATGTCTGACTGCAACGGGATTTTACTACTGATTTTAAAGTTAAAAAAATTCTAAAATATTTCGTCTGACTAAAAAAAAGTTTCTCTACTGAAATTAACTCAGAATATTTAACTCTTGCCAGCACTTACTATTAGTACTGATATTTTATATATGAAAAAATATGTCTAACTGCAACGGGATTTGACTACTGATTTTGAAGTTTAAAAAATTCTAAAATATTTCGTCTAACTAAAACGCATTTTTTTTACTGAAATTAACTCAGATATCTTGTCTCTTGCTAATACTTACTATTAATTACTATTACTACAGATATATTCTATATACGAAAAACATATCTGACTGTAACTGGATTTTACTACTGATTCTAAAATTACAAAAATGTAAAATCAGTTCGTCTGACTAAAACAGATTTTCCCTACTGAAACTAAAGAGAGAAAAAAAGTTATCTTAAGTTATGAAAAAATGTACAAAAATCTAACAACAATCTATTTCCGAGGTTAGGAAAAAAATGTTCCACTCTTAAAAAAAGAAATAAAATGAAACAAAATCCCAGGAAATGTGTGTGTGTGACAAACTATTATTTCCTATATTTTTTCTCCCCTATACAACACGAATCGTCGACACTTTTTGCTTTTCTTGTTTATACCAGCGTGTTATAATTCACTTGAGGTTTTTAAAGGACGATCCTATCTCGAATATATTATAAGACATACACGACACATATATGTAGAAAAATATGAATGAATGAGAAAAGGCAGAAAAGCGAGAAACAAAATGAAAAGGTAAGTATAGAAGAGAGGTGAAGGTTGAAAATAAAGGGTAGCAGCACTCCTTTGCGGC
Organism: Leptopilina boulardi; assembly: GCF_019393585.1. Classification (NCBI taxonomy): domain Eukaryota; kingdom Metazoa; phylum Arthropoda; class Insecta; order Hymenoptera; family Figitidae; genus Leptopilina; species Leptopilina boulardi. The sequence continues at coordinate 1,092,863 of NW_026137934.1, read as the reverse complement.
AGGGGCGCGCGAAGGTTTTCCGTTTTTTTTTCTTTTTTTCAAAAAAAAAAAAAAAAAAAGTGTTATACACGCGGCATGTTACGCGGCGCACGTCCCAACCCGACGAGCCGCATATTATTACGAATCTCTTTTAAATTAACGCAGGCGTATATTATGCCACAGATGCAGGCCAGACTGTGCGCTCGGTAGAACGCCACGCGGCAAGTTGAGGGAAAATAGAAAAAAAAAATTTTAAAAGAAATGAAAATAAAAATAAAAAAGTTTTGAAAAATAACTCCTCGCCCCCTCTCCTTGAAGAAATATACTAGAGAGAGAGAGAAAAAGGGAGAGAAAAAGGGAGACAAAAAAAAAGGACCGTGACATTACGTATAATTATAGTGACAGCAAGAAGTAAGCATAAAACTTATATATATGATAAAAGGACACGTGGTGCAGAGGAGGGATTTTTAAAAGAACAGTCGCTGTGAATTTTTTCCTTATATTTGACTTTTCTCTACGAGCTTTTTTCCTCTATATTATTTTGCGTTTGTTTATTAGTTTTTGGGGAATTTTTTTTTTCAAAATTAATAAATGAAAATAAAAAATTTGGTAATTCAAAATTCCAATATTGTGGATTTTTCTTTTTATTTAACAGATTTTTGCTTAAATTTCGTCAATTTTTATTTAAACCAAAATTTATTTAGATCGAAATTTATTTAAAACTAAAATGTTTATTTAACTCTAGGACAAATATATATTTTCTGTGGGGAGGACAATTTTTTTCTGGTTATGAATTTAAGATTATTAGCGTCTTTTTCTATTAGAATTAACAAAATCGATTTTTTTTTGGATCGTAAATAAACTTTTCCTAAATGCAAATAAAAACTGAAAAAAATTATTTGTTTCAAATAAATAGGTTACTTTGCTATTATCAAATAAATATTTAATTTGTAACGAATAAATATATTTATTTTGACCAAATAATTTCTAATTGAATCAAATAAACTCTATTCGAATATATACATTTTTTTTCAAAATAAATCTCTCTAAATCTGAATAAGTGAAATTTCACTTAAAATGTGTCAAAAGTCTTCCACGTAGAAAAATAAGTGTATATGCACTTAAAAATAAGTGAATCTTCACTTATTTTTGAGTGAAAACCACTTATTTAAAAGTGCATATACACTTATTTTTCTACGTGGAAGACTTCTGACACATTTTAAGTGAAATTTCACTTATTCAGATTTAGAGAGATAACTTTTAATTGACTCAAGTATAATAATTATTTGATAAAAGTAAATATTTACTACATACAAATAAATATTTATTTGATTAGAGTACACTTTTTCTAAAAAATATTTTTCAATTTTTATTTTTCTATAATTTTATTTTCTAATAAATTTGAAATCCGACCAATGAATTTAAATTTCCAAGAAAGTTCAATTTAAATAATTATTTAAAATTTTGTCATTTACACACTGAAAAAAAAAATTTATTTGATTCAAAAAATAATTGGTTACTAATCAAATAAATATTTATTCGTAATAAAGAATTATTATTTGATTCAATTAAATGGTATTTGTTTCAAATAAAAAAAATTATTGGTTCAAACCCAGTTTATTTAATTAAAATAAAATTTATTTTGTTTAAATAAATATTTATTTGATAACAGTCAAAAGGTAACAGATTATTTGAATAAAATAAATTTTTTTTCTTGTTCATTTATATATATATAGAAAGCTTGACATGGCCCAACCCTGTTCCATTTCGTGTGCGCACCATCGATCTTGAAATTTTTTTTGCTGTCTCGATTTCCCTCATGTTGTTCGTGCTTACGCCACGTTTTACTAGCCAAGGTACAAGTGCCGTGCTTTACATCATAAATATGCAACAGCCGAGCCTCATGTCGCCTACTGACACGGTAAACGCATGACAAAAGCCCAGAGGGTTGAAGTCAAAGCCAATTGCAGTGATAATTAAACCGCACAGAATGAAGATAACGTTGACTTTGCATTACGGTTCATGTTTCTCGCAGCTATGGGTGTGAGCTATATATATATATATATTTTGTCATCTACTTTTGTCATCTTTCAAAATATTTTCACAGGAGAAACATTGGAAATTAAATTACATATATATATATCTGTAGAGATAAATGAGATTGGCTGTGAAAAGAGACTGTCAAGATATGACTGAGAAAAAGATAAAAGGGAAAAAGAGAGAGAAAGAGAGAGAGAGAGAGAGAGAGAGAGAGTTTGTTTTCTTGAAAATTGATGGACCATCCTCTCTGACATTGTCGATGCGAGAGTCAAGTTGATGGACCGAGCTACGATAAGGTTACTGAGAGGTGATCCATGAGAAACTGGACGGAATACAAATTTTGCTCTCCGATGACTGATGCTAAGGAGTTTCAATTTCGTTTCTTTTTTTTTTTTTTTACTCTCCCTGTGACCCTTATGAATTGGTGAAGCTATGAATCGCTCGATTCGTCGAATAAGCTCCCCATTATATTGCGAGTGGTATTTTAAGGGAGGCCACACTTTTTTTTTTTCTGCGCGCTATATATTTTTCTCTTGAGAGACTCGCATAACTCAAACGAAGAAGGGGGTTAAACATCAAGAAAAATTATATTTCAACTTTTGCGGTGTTACAAAACGACCCTCCACGCACAAATGTTTGATATTTTTCAATAAAAGGAAAAATAATTTTATTTGTAAATTTTCTCTCTTATATTGGTATACGCAAAATGTGTTTCAAATCAAATATTTGTATTTTAATTCACATGTAAAATAAAAATAAATCTATTGATTAAGTATTTTTTAACGGATAATAAAAAATCTCGTTAAATTAAAAAAGTGCCAGTAATTTATATTATTTAAATAATAATGATTTATTTTTTGTTTCTTAAGTCAATATTTATATTTTGTATTAATTCATGAAATCTCTATTTTCTATATAACGAGTGTGGTATTTATATTATTTGTAATATAGAGTTTTGTTTATAGTAATAATCTCTATGGACTAAAGAACGTGTATATGTTTAAATAAATAATATTTTATTTGCATAGCATTAATTGGTAAAGCAAAGTTAAATAAAAATATTTTTTCACAAACCATTATATGGTTAAAATTAGAGATAAAATATTTAAAATTGAAAAAGGGATAAAAAATAAATAAATCAAAAGATAAATATATTTTTTTCCTAAATGAAGAAAAATATTAACTATTCAACAATGGAAAAATCGATAAAACCACAATTCAATAGTTAGAAACAGCGTTTTTTTGGGGGGGATCTTTTAGGTACGAGAAGGATATTGAAAGGACAAAAAAAGGCAACAAGAACCACAGGATCTTTCCGGTAATAAAATGGACCCGCCATTCATTTCATTTGAAGAGGGTAACTATTAGCTAACATGATTCGAACACCCTTGGAGTTGCTGTGTGAAGACCACAAGGTCTCCTCTTACTTGGCTTATCAATCATGTTTTTTAGAAGTAGCTAATCAAGTTGAATTGTCCAGAAATGCCTGTTCCAATACTTTTCTTTTTATTACCCTCATAAGAAGAAAGTCAACTAATACAGCATCAAGCTTACGTACAGTTAATCTCTCAATTGAATACAAAAAAAAAAAGATGATACTAAATCCAATTTTTTTTTTCTCTTTTATTTCATCAGCACTATACTTTATTTATAACTCATAAAATGAATTTTTTTTTTTTTGACGAAATAAAATCTACGAGATAAAATAAATTCACAAAAGACAAAAATGTTGAAAATTATTGTCTGACAGTGATATCTACTTTGTGCACTTAAAAAGTTAATTTAATTTTTTAAAAATTTATCTGACTTGACGCTTTTTTTCCTATATAATAAATTTGTATTGCGATGCAAATAATATTTTGCAGAACAAAAAAAAAATTTTCAACAACTTAACGCCTTTCTTCACACATTAAAATTTTTTCCTATCTCTCTCTCTCTCTTTTTTTTAGTGAATTTTCTGCATTGATTTTTATTTCTACTTTTTAGCAACAATTTTAATAGATGTAAAGAAATATTGAAAAATATCTTTGAGAAGAAATAAAAAGGAAATTTAAAAGCAAAAATATTCTTTTCAATTTGAATTTTTTTTTCTCTCTGAGTGATTGATTTATATAACACACTAGACAGATATTTTCGTTTCAATTTGTTAGCGAGAAAAAGTAGTTCGTTCGTACCAAACATTTATTGGTTTCATTCTAGAAACAATTCTTTTACAAATACATACACACATACATGTAAAGAATGAAAAGCAACAATTACCTGTCCCAACCAACACAAACCGAGACTCTGCAATATCACAATCGCTTGTAATCGTTAATCGAGATAGGCTAACTTCAATAACACTATTTCACAATTTTTTTTTTTTTTTTTTGAAAAACAGCACTCAATTCACAATAGCGAATCAATTTGTCAATATAAGGACACAAATAATCTCGACTATGAAAACGTCCATGTAATTTCTTTTTCATATAAATTGAATATAAATTTGCGACTTATTGCAGCAAAAAAAAAAAAAAATGTTTTGATCTAAAAATCAATCCCAAAAGTACATTATTTTGTAAAAAAAAATAGAAAAAGGTTCATGAAATTCTATTCCAAAAAGTAATTTTCCAACAATAAGACAACAATTATATGCATAGCGCTTATTATCTCTAATAAGCCGTGCAATCTGATGAAGCAAGAATGAGTCAAATTTTGCTAGTAATTTTCTCTTGTTTCCTAATGAGAAGACCCAGCAAGTTCACTATAGAGGATCAAAGTTTCAAAGGATGAAAAGGCAATGAGAAAATGCGAATTAAAATGTGAGGACTCAGCACGGTTTCAGGTGAAAAGCATTCTTTGTTTTTCAAACGAAGAAAAAAAAACCACTATGTAGATTTTAACGGACACAATCCTTGGTGCGCGTATACTTTTTTAAAAATATATATATATTATTTTCTCACAAAAAATCACTAATTGCTTTAGTGGTGAAAAAAAATTTAATTTCATATTATAATTCCCTTATTTCTTTTTCTTTACTCTAAATTAATATCAAAGAGAATTTTTTCTATTAAAATTTTTTTTGAATAAAATTATTCATCTTATTTAAAAAAAGAATAAATCTTTTTATGCATAGAACGAAAGGTTTAAAGCTTTAAAGCAATGGTGTTAACTCTTTAATAGAAATTGCATTTATGGGTTAAATTAATGGTCAGTTGAAGCACTGAGTTTGGAGAATAACGGGAAGGCAACCACAGAAATGGAATAGAATGATGTTCAGAGACAGAGAATCAGTTCCTGGAATCTAGGAAGATGCTTTTGAAGAGGTGGTTATCAAGTTAATCTAAATTAGTTGAAGCTTCTGTAACTGTTGCTAACTATGAAGCAAATTTTTATTAATAAATAGTACGAAATCCAATTCTATTTCCAAATCAATATTTATTAATTATACTCCAACAAATAAAATCGTATTCAAGAGGAAAATTTTTTCCATATCAAATATTAATATTTTAGTTATATAGTGGACAAAAAAAATATATATATTTCCAATTTTATTGGACTTCACCTTCATTTTATTGGAATTAAATTTTTATATAGATTTACTTTTCCCCTATATACTAAATGAACGAAAAAAGAATCGAATATTGCCGAAATATTCTAACGTTCTAGAGTATATATATATATATATATATATATATATATATATAACTGAATGAAAATATTGCCGAATGGACGCTTTGAAGCCGAACGAAAATTCAAGAGAAAAATGAGAGGGAACAGCTTGGTTCGAATCTACACATATATATGTATATTCGTTCAAGTTTTCGCAAACGTGATGTATTTTTTTTTTTTTTTTGTACAATCCTGCCCTGGACTAACGGATCGTTATGGGACATAATAACATCGTTTCAATGCTCAAATTTCGATATTGAAAATCCCGTGAAGCTTCGAATAAATATGAACTGACTCAATTTTCATGCAACTCTCGCACCAGTATATTCATGCGATGGTAGAAAAACATTTCATCCTTGAAAAATAAATATAATAGAATATTGATTTTTTTTATTAATTAAAATTATCACAAATAGAAATTACAAACTGTGATCGAGGATTATAAAAAAAAATGATGATTTTTTTTTCAAGAATGATAATATTTTAATGAAGCTAAACCACATTTATAGGACAACAACTTCTGTAATAAATTCATATTGCAAAAAAAAAAAGTGTTGATATTAACAAAGCCTAGCTTTTGAAACACAAAAAAAGGAGCTTGCGTATTTGTTTCTCCTCTCATCTATAACCTGAAAAAACAGTTTATCCCTTTAGTACGTTTGCACCATTTTTTTTCACACCAAGTTTTTTGACCTCTTTCATCATCCACCAAACAAAATAAAAGGGAACGTGCCAGAAGAAGATTCGTAGATTCCGCACTTGAAAAAGGCACTTTCCACTAGAAGCACAATAACCGGAACTGGTTACGTGCTTGAAATAACGAAGCCCCCCCCTTGAGTTCTCATTCTATATCTTCCCACTCACTCAGCGAATAGACACCCTATTGTTAAGATAGTCTCTGAAATAACGTTCGATGTCTCCAGTTGTTTGAAAAACGATATCGATGTACATATATATATATATATATATATAGCGATATATTTTATCGTCAAAGTAGAATCAAATTACGTTTCTTTCCATTTCGGATTTCGTTTATCGCGTTTAAATTCCCTAAAGCTCTTGAAAGTGTATAGCGCGCATCTCAAATGGCAATCGAGGTTACATAAGGGACAGAATAATTGCTTTGAAATTATCGTTTCCTTTTTCTCTTTCTCTTTCTATATCGACTATAATTACAAAACTTGATATCCTTTTCAATTAATTATTCAAGGCCACCGGAAACTATTTAAAGGAAATAATACTCGAATGTACTGTTAAATTGTTAAGTCATTTCATTCAATTGTTAAAGATTTTCATTGTCGGCTCTTAGCCATTGTTTCGAGGTTCAGACCTAAGAATATATAAATGAAAATGTAGTTTCCGCGAGTCAAGTTCATTAAGTAATTCATCCTATTTCATGGGACAAAGGAGTTTCTCTTAAGAAATATTCTATTATTAATTCGAATGCCGGAAAAATTGTAAAAATTTATAAAAGATTATGTAATTTTCTAAAAGAAAAAATATACTTAAAGTATTTTATTATTCTAATTATTTCAGAGAAGAAAAAAAAAGGAATATTTTTTTTTTTTGAAAGAAATTTAATTTTTAGAATATAATATTGTTTTCTTTAACTATTTTTTGAAAATTGAAAAAAAGAAAAAAAAGTATCAAATAGTGTTTGCTCTTTTATAAACTTCAAAGCCACTCTACTTCTTGTTGTTACATCAAGATTGACCGACATATTCTTGAGAGAAAATCTACTGCAATAACGAAGAGAAAACTACTTTTACCCTTTATATTTTCCCCACAAAAATATGGACAGGCATGCAGAAATGTAATCTAATCTCGTATATAGGTCGTCCTTTAATATAAAAGTAAAAAAATTTTTTTTAAACATTTTTTATTTAGAAAAAAAAATTATTCAAAAATTTATTTATTCAATTCAAAAATGATTTATCTTTTCAGAAAAAGGTCTTTTGAAAGAGATAAACTTTGAAAATTTTCTCAATTTATTGTCTGCTCTCGATATAAATGACGACAGGACCCTTGTCCTTTTTTTTTCGTCTACCGAAAAAAAAAGTTTACAAATTTAGCATGCGCTGTCCATTTGAAAATTGTTAAACAACAAGAGTAATTTTAAAAACTTTTTTTTTTTTTTAGAAAGTTAAGAGAAGGAGAATATAAACAACGGGACCCTTGATAGTGTCCTTTCCTCTTTTCTTGAAACCAAACATTCTTAACTCTATGGGGGATCATTTATTCCATCCTGAAGACAGGAGTTGTAAAGCGAATGTCGTGCGTGCACACATTTCACCCCGAAAAGTTCTTGAGGGCGATAGATAATATAGTGTACCATACAGGATCGTAAACTTTTTCCTTCCCGGAGGGAAATATGCTAAATCGCAACCAACACTTTGAGAGGTCCCAACGCGTCATGCCATCAGCCGCGTTTCTTGTTTATAAAATCACTTGAGTGACGTCCAATGGAAATATAGTTTGAAATAGAAAAAAAAAAAAAAAGAATTGCAATCGATGGACTTTGGGACATGAGTAAAAAAATCCACTATCGCGAAAATATGGTTTAAGATCCACAGAAAAATCTCCGAATAATAGAATAATAAAATAATATTTTGTAAATATTTTCAAAAAATATTTTCTCTACAGAAATCGCAATTTTTTTTCCTCTTTTAAAGTTATTATTAAATCTGTTATACGCAATATTTCCACCAATCGCTTTATTGTCATGCGAATTTCACGCAATATTCTCAGAATATATGTGGGGTGGAAAAAATAAACATTTATCTTCGTAATATGGTGAAAGAACAGGCGTTTATACTTTCACACAATGAGCTTAATTCTCGTAAAAAACTTTTAATTAAACCGAGATTGAAGAATTCATAAAAAAACCGTCATATTCATCAGATTAAAAAAAAAAAAAATTTCTCCATATCAGAGGGTAAAAGAAAATAAGAAACATTTTCTTATTCAAAGATAAAGATTTAGTTTACAGATTGGCTTGTTTAAATAAAATCAGTAATTTTAAAAAACTTTTCGTTCAAATTAGTGTTGAAAATACGAGATTGGCAGAAAGAACTTAGTAGAGGAGAAAAACAAATATCTACTAAGAGCTGCGGGCGAAAAGAACTTTTCCGGTGTACGAGAAGTTCTTCAAGAAGGCAGAAATGTTTGTTTTGTGTTCTCAAGAAGCCATTTCGAGAAAACTGATGAAGATTCAAAATGCCATGATAAAAAATAAATAGTTATACACGCTTTTAAAGAAGACTTGAGAAGAGATTAAAATTAAACTTCTGGAAAATTTTTCTATCATTTCAGAAATGCGTTATAAATCTCCAAAGGGATGTTATACGACTCTATTTATGACTTTTTTATATTTACTTTTTTATATTCCTACACAGATATTCGGAAAAAAAAAATTGTCAATATTGGTTTTATTTTATATCGTTTTATACATACGTGGTATAATCTCTTTATGTATAAATGATAAATCCTTCCCTTGGGCTTTTGATAAACAACAACAACAACAACAACAAAAAAGAATATATAAAAATGGGATTTATAACGATAAGGACATCATTTTAAGATAAGATTCTATATATTCTGGGGAAAATACAAATACGAAGTCTCGTATAGATATATAAGACGATATCCCACTGCAACAGATTAGCTCTTGAACTAAACTTGACGGGGGAAACGATGAAACTCGCGGTACACACGTACATACCTGTGAGAAAGACGAACAATTTGAGAAACTTTATGAGCTTTAACGATGAGAGTTTCGGACTTAAGCCAGCAAACTCTCTCCGCGTGGAAAAAAGAAGAGCCAAGTGTGTCTAGAAACTCTGGGCTTGATTTAGTTTTTAGTGCCAGATCAAATTAGGAATTTCAAAACTTTCTCCGGGACCCTAGTAGAAATTTGTCGTGGATGCACTAGATTGACTCAAGTTACTTGACAGTTTTTCTCGCGGACGCTGATTCTAGCTGAACTGATAAATAACTGTGAAGTTACTGATCAGTGCTTTTTGAAAGAAATTCAAGTTGAACTTGATAATTCCACGACTCAAAGCTATCCAGTTTTTTTAATGGCACTGTCCAGTGCTGCTCGAAATTAAATTCATATCCTTGTCATGGCGGTGGCGCTTCAATAAGTCTAGTAACTGGACAGCTATGCTAGGATTTTGTGTATTGACATTTCGCTTGCTTGATTTAAAAAAATTACAACTTGTTTATAAAAATTAATAATAATAATATTAATATTCCTTTCTCAAAAAAAGACAGTGCATACAAAACACATGAAAATGTATCGAAATATCTCGGTGGTCGAAAAAATTGAATTTAAGAAAAAATGAACTTTGCTTTCCAGAGCATCTAAATCAATATTCATTTTATGAAAATCACTGTAAATTATTGTTCCACATATATATTTTTTGCATAACTTATCTTATTGCAATAAATATACACTTGCAAAATATTATTTGTTGTAAATGTTTGCCAGCTGTCATGAATCAGAAACGAACATAACCTATATTTAGTTGAAATCACTTGATTGGCCCAAGACAAAATAGCGCGCGCTTTTTTAAAATAATAAAATTTATTAAATTATAATAAAATAATTGCAATAAATTAAATTATTATGAAAATAATATTACCTTGAATAAAAAGTGTTTTTAGTTTTTAAAAAAAAATGATTAAACAATTATTATTATTTTCAGACAAATTTTACAAATATAGTAGAATATTATTTTTCTGTTTGAGTATATTATAATAATATAATAATAATAATAATAATAATAATAATAATAATAATAATAATAATATTATATTATATCAATAATTATTAATTTATTAAAATAATTTTATTTATAAAATTTTACATATAATTTTTGAGGATAATAAATAAAAAAAATTAGTAATTAGTTTTTTATAATTGTCTAATGTTTAAATTAAATTATAAGTAAATCATTTAAAATCAAATAAACATCTAAAATGTTTATTTGCCTAGAAAATAATAAAAATAATATGCACAAATTCATAATATTATTAGGTACAGTGAAATACGTCAAGCATTTATTCTAATATCACTGATCAGAACGGCCGAGTTGCGTAAAGCGTGCGTTTCTTTCGTTCCCGCCCAGCGGACCCGTGTTCGCTCCCCGGTAGCCCCAAGATTTTTTCGTTGAAACTGCGAGAAGTGTTTTAAGGTTTATGTTATGACATTCATATTAATATAAAAATTATAATTGTTTCAGTGTTGTTAACAGTTCAGGTCAAGATGTTGCTTCAATCGTTTTACTTATGTAAATTTTTTTTTTAAATCCAGTTTAATTGTGAATGAAAAATTACATTTTTATAACGAATTACTATATTTAGTGCAATATATTTTCTTATAATAATTTTTGTTGATAATTGGAATATTTTTTTTAATTACATAAAATAAACGTGTTTACTACATTAAATCTTATTATTAAATGAATTTCGAAATATTTAAAAGAATTAATTTGACTAGTTTTTCAAAAGTCCTATTGATAAATAATTATCAAGTTGGGCTGGATAATAACTTGATGAAAAAAGCGTGACATGACATTCGAGTTTTTAGCTAGCTGGTCAGTCAAGTAACTAGACAGACTCCAGCGCGACTAGGCAGTTCCTTTAAAATAGCTAGGACAAATTTCTACTAGGGGAGAAAAGTTGGGATAATAAGAAAATTTCAAGTTTAATTATTTAGATAGAGTTAAATTAAAAATTACGATAAAAATCCTTTTTGATAAAAACTTATTTTATATATGGGTACTTACATAAGAACATCTAAAATGATATAGTTGAATTAAAAACTCACCTGAAACAGAAAGAAAAAAAAAATAAAAATTTTTAAATGGAAAAATTTAAACATTAAAAAATTATAATCTTGTTTTTTTGTTTAATTTTTAGAAGAAAAAACTTTTGCATAAAAACTTTTAAACGTATAGGACCCCCTTGATACTTCTTATGAGATTTTCCAGTTTTAGTATTGAATGAGAGAGAGAGAGAGGAGAGAGAATGAGAAACAGAGATAAACGAAAAGGAAAGGTGGTGGAGAGAGAGAGAGACAGAGTTCAAATCAATATGGGGTGCGAGTAGCATGCGCATTGCAACACTGAACTTGCAATCTGACATACGAAATTTATACCCATTGAGTAAGTGTGTTATGCAAAGTAAGTTATTAAATGTTTGGGACTTTGGAAAAGCTCCCAATAGCCTCGGGAATTTTGTTAAGTACAATGACACAAATATTCTTGAAACATATTTTTCTAACATCAAAATCAAAATTAATAAATAAAATTCTCAAATTAAGAATTTTTTATCCTTTTGATAAATTGAAAAAAGTTACAATAAAAAAAAATCTCTTTTTTTGAATATTTTAAAGAGAAAATGAGAATTTTTTTTTTAATAAAAAAAAGCAGATTGAACCAATTAGTACCCTAGAAAAACTTGAATGCTAACATTTTTTTTTTTTTAAACCACAAACCATGGTCTTGTTGAAGAAGAGAAAGAAAAGGTTCATGCTAATTAAAAATAAACACTTAAACAAAATTTTTGTCATGAATGCTAAGTTTTTCTATTAAAATATAAAGTTAACATAATTAAATTTTTGAAAGAGAGAAAGAGAGAGTCTTAATTAAAGACAAAAGGTGCTTTTAATTGCAGGAATACTTCATGTTTTGTTTATATACATACCGTGCTTGTTAAATAGAAATATGAACTTATAATGACCTGCATTGTTTTGCAAAATAACAATTTCTCCATGTCCAACTCGAGTTACTTTTAATTTTAAACTATATATATACGCATATATCTCTTGTTTTCTCTATATAGGAAAACTAGGTTATATAGTTACCGATAACGTAGCTATATACTCTTAATTGAATCAACTAAAATTAATTTCATCCGCCACTGCCCTCGAACTTGGAAAGTCAGAGGAAGCTTCAAACCGCTCTTCCTGAGTTAAAGACGCGGACCACACCACAAACGGTGGAGCTTGTCGTCACAAGACCCTTGACACTCGAGAAATGAATTGCTTTGCAATTCGAGAGACTATTCAATTTCATGAAACTGAAATCGCCGAAACCTACACCGAATTTTGATGCATTACAAACTGTTGGCACTGAAATCCTATTAAGAATTAAGACGAATTTATTGCCCGGCTCACATTCTAAAAGTCGTCAACTTCTTGTCCCTGGAGTATATATATATATATTAGAGTACCACTCTAATTGGAAACACTCGTTTTGCATAAAGCTCAGATTTACATATAGTTGTGGAATCAAAAGAATATTAATTGAAATTACTATCGCTTAAAACTTTTCAAGTATTGTTGATTCCATAACATATTTTTATACTACTCTTCAATATTTATTATAATATTCTACTAATATATTTTTATATTCTAAGAATTCTTGAATTTAGAATATATTTAAGAAAAGGTGTTTAATTATGTGCCTGAAGTTCTGAATGTTCAAATGAACGAAATCATTTTCGTTTTTTTTTTTTAAATCACTACAGCAGAGTAAAATAAAGTACCCTAAACATTTAATATATTCTTAAATAACACAGCCGAACACTGATTTTGGTGCGGCAAATGTCAGACCTGTTTTTGATATGTTTTTTCATGCTGAACACAAATCCGTAAACGAAAAGTTCCTATCAGCTCTAGTTTTTGAGAAAAACGGGTTTTAAATGTTCAAAATTCGCATTTTTGGCTAACTTTGAGTACCTCTAGCACTGAAATAAAAAGTCGTAGAACCTTCCACTTGGGCTTAAATTGAGGCTTAATGTTTCAACTATTATCCCCAAAAATGACCTAATCTCAAAGTCATTTGTTATCATTTTTGATTCGCATATATTAATTTTGTAAAATTTTGAGCGCGTACCTCTAGCAAAGAAAAAAGGATCATAGAACCTTTTATTTGAACTTAAAATAAAGTTTGAACTTTAGACTACAAGCCCTAAAAATTATATTATTCACTAATAACCTCAAAATTGTTGATAACTAGTATTTAACTACAGAACTTATTTGGTAATATTTGAATAACTCTAGTCAATAAAATCAAAGGTCAACCTTCTTGTTGAGCTTCAATTCAATTTATCCCTTGACTGTAGTTCATAAAAATTACATTGCTGCACCTTAACCTTAAGGACTAGATGTACGCGCTCAAACATTTACAAAATTAATATTTGGGAATCAAAAATGGATAACAAATGACTTTGAGGTTATGGTGCAAGATAGGTCATTTTTGGGGATAATAGTTAAAACATTAAGCTTCAAATTAAGCCCAAGTGGAAGGTTCTAAAACCTTTTGTTTCAGTGTTAGAGGTACTCAAAGTTAGCGAAAAACGCGATTTTTGAACATTTTAAACCCGTTTTTCTCAAAAACTAGAGCTAATAGAATATTTTCGTTTACGGATTCGTGTTCGGCATGAAAAAACCTATCAGAAACAGGTCTAACATTTGCCGCACCAAAAAAGTTTGCTAATTTTGTTGGCCTGTGTAATTTTTGTTATTTAATAATAGTATTTAATAATAGTATTTAATAATAGTATTTAATAATAGTATTTAATAATAGTATTTAGTAATAAAATTTACTTAAAAAAATACTAAGCAAATTTTTCGTTCATTTGAACATTCGGAGCTTCAGACACATGTTTACTGAATATTATTAATAGTTGTTTCCTGCCATATAGAGGTTTTATCCGAACATATAGAGTGTTTAATAAATACAATTGAATCATAATTCCAGCTTTAATAATAGAAAATTAAACTACAATCCTCTTTGAAATAGACGTATTTAATATTTAACCATAAATTCCCAATATATCATGTATATACCAAATAAATTCTGTTAGTATTTATAAAAAAAAAAAATAGTATCCTCACAATAAATGAAGCTTAAATTTCATGAAAATTTAAACAACAGGAAGAATATTTTAACGCAATTTACTCTTAAATATATCTACTACTTTTGAAGTAAGAATACAAAAACAACTGCATAAAAGACAAAACACAAAAAAGTGCATACTTTGACATATATTTTTTTTTTTTTCACCAGATGAATATTGTGTCGAAACTAAAAGCTGACTAGACACCAACCTTAAATTTTACGTACTATTTTCTACCATTTTCTCTTCTTTTATATTTGTCAGCCTATATGTCTTTTGCTAGAGTACAGAGTATTTAGTGAGGCATTTTTAATACGTCAAATGCAGATATATATATATATATATATACTGAGAAAAACCGCATCGAGTTTTTTCGTGATTCACATATACACGTATATTTATATATAAATTCACAGGAATGCCAGAACGCTTTTAGCTTTCAATCAAATTCTACATATCTAGATACATATATACATAAATTTCACAGAAGAACAATTTTTTAATGACGGCAAAATATGATATTCCCTTGTAAAGTATTATGGGCACTTGGAGTTCTTTATATTGCGGCAAAAGAAATGCGTTATATTTTCGAGACTAAAAGCATTGTTGTATGAACTTATTAAACTAAAAGGGTTCACTTTAGAAGCACAAAAAAACAGTTGGTCAAAGCAATTTTAGTGGAAAATGTTAATTTTTTTTAGCAGCGCTTAAAAAATGATTTAAAATTTTTTAAAATTTAATTTTAAATTTATATCAAATTTAATGTATAGTAATATATTAAATTTAATATAGTAAATATAATATAAATTAAATATAAAATTGTCCATGTAAATGAATATACACACAAGGATGCATTTGACACTTAAATACATTGTGCGTAAGTGTTAAACATAGCGAGTAAAACCAACAACCTGTGGATATTTGGCAATCAGCTTTGCACCTCGAGCAGTGAGACAGTATGCACAACGACACTAAGGTGTTGGGAAGGTACAATAGAGAGAACGTTTCAGGACTACATTTACTTTGATACTCTACCTACATTCTATATTCCAAAGTTTAATAGCAACGTAAATAATATCCGCTAAAAGCAATTACCGCACAGCTTCCTAATTCCCAAAAGGCTCTTTAACCAAGAACACCCAAAATTAGCTTATACAGAAGAAATTTAACATATGAGAAAATTTCCTAATTATATTTTACTTTATCGAATCAATTGTTATACATTAAGCTCCAAAAAATATAGGACACTTTTTTTAAATTATACATGAAAAAAAACTGTAATTCAAAGTTTAAAAATAAATCAATGGATTATATATGTATATAATAGGGAAATCACAAACCCTAAATGTGGAAAAAAGAGATCCTTTCTTCTTTTTACGCTCTCATTCTTCCTTTCTTTAATTTCATTGGATCAAGGAGCATTTGCGTTTAAACGAAGGTTTTTAAAAGTACTTTAACAAACCGCGAAGAGGATCCTCTTACCACAATCTAACGATAACGATAATCCGATGATGTGCTTCCACGCTATCTGCTTTTCTTTTGTTAGAAAATTCCTCTTCACAAATGTTTAAAACATTCTTTCTTTTAAATAAAAAAAAAGATATTTGTTAAAAATGGTATATAATATAATTGTAGAGATTTGTATTTTATTTTTAAGATCCAATTTGTAATGTTTCAAAAACAACAAATAGAGTTTTTCGAGTGAAAACCGAGACTTGTGGAAAACATTCAGTAGTTGAATTAGCAATGGCATTTCAAGCGCGAAAATCCATCTTGTTTGTTGGAAACGCCCTGTCCTGACCATACACACACACAACTGTCTCGCTATCTCCCTATATGACTAAAGTGCAATTAGAATCCTCATTTTCAATTCGTCGTTTCATTTATTTATTATACACTTTTCTCTCCAATTTATTCATTTCTCAATTTACAATTGTAAAACAAGTTTCGAAAAACTATTTTATTTTAGAAATAGGAAAAAATAAATTTGAAACATTCCAAATCACTCGAAAAATACAACTAATAAAAAAAGAAACATTCGTCCCCAATGCAATATTTCAACAATGTAAATGAAGTCTGTAGAGCCTTATTCTATTTCCCAATCCTCATAAATACACAACACAGAGAACAATCTTCGGATTTCAAGGTTTAGGGCGAAATATAATCAGAAGCAAACGGGTTTTCTCGAGGGATTTCGAGAAGCATTTGGTTTGTCACGTCTGGCGCGTGTACTAACCAAGATATCCGAATGGAATCACTACTGAGAACTAGAGGGAAATAGTACACCTTCGACAAGGGACAAATACGAAGCTATAGAATCTATCAATTTTACCCAGTTATCAAAACGGATAAAACAAGATAAATAACTACATATGTAGCTTCCAATAATCTGTTGATTCGTACATTAGGCAATTAGAGAATAATTGAAAATATCTAAACTTGACATTTGGATCCTCATTTAAAAATAAATATAGAAATTTTAGATAATCTAAATCATATAGTAAAATACACTATATATCAAAACAGATTTATATTATTTGACAGATACTATGCAATCGGGAAATGCCTTCGGGAATTTTATACATTGAGTGATATACCTTTTGTATATAGCTACATTACATGACCTGTCGTGTGATGATAATCCACACGTCCCGTAAAACCACAGAAGTGTCACTTGGGAACTATACTTTACAGGTGTGATAACGTCCTAACGTCCTTCTACATTGTGATTTCCGACTTGCAAGGAACGATAAAACCAGTTAAATGAAGATGATTGATGGAAACACTCTCTAATCTAAATAAAACCCTATAATCACTGAAAAAAATTCTATTCTAAATTTAAGAATATCTTCTTGGCGTCTATTTAAGAATATTTCCTATTCTTACAGTTAGAATATAATATTCTTAAAATAAGAAACAAAACTGCTGATATTAAGCAAGTTTGCAAATATGATTAAAAATTTAATTAAAAGAAAAAAAAAATTTTCGAAAAAATATAAATTTTATCTGATTTACACTATATGGTTATATACTTTATTCATAGTTCAAAGAGCAAAATCCAATATTTGCCGGAAAGTAGCGGAGCCTTTGATAAAATCTACAATGTTGATTCAAAGTCCAAAAACCACAAATTCAACAGTATGAATATTGAATTCAACATTTTTTGGAATACATATATATCTAAAAATCGAAATGAATGGGAAAATTCAACGATTTTTCAAAACAGAAAAGAAATTACTGTCCGAGAAAAATACCACCTGCTATTTGAAGAATATTTTTCAAATGTTTTTTCTCATTCTATTCTCAAAGACTCATTCAAAACATAATATAGTACGATTCCAGACGTAAAAATGAAATCAGATTTTTGCTTTTAACAATAATAATAATAATCACTATTATTGAAATTATAATTAATAATAATAATAATAATAAAATGATGATAAAATAATAATAAAAATTTTAAACCAATAGAATGATGGAAATTCTTTTGTATTAAATTCATTCATTAAATGTAAAAATTACAAAAATTAAAACTCAATAATAAAAAAAGATTATATCAAAATTATTTAAAAAAAAAATCATTATCACAGAAAATTAACAGGCATTCAAATAAGCTGCAACGCTTATTATTTTAATCCAATTTTGCTTATTTTAATCCATTTTGGTATTAAAATAAGCAAAATTGGATTAAAATAATAAGCGTTGCAGCTTATTTTAATGCCTTTTAATTTTCTGTGATTGTTCTAATTTTTCTGGCGCTATTAGACTAAGGAATGTAATTATAAAAAAAAAAATAAACCCGATTGTGAGAGAAAAGTGTTCGCCACCTGTGAGCCATCAGTCAAACATAGCATAGAAGCGCTTTATTTAAAACTAATAAATACTAATTGTGAATTTTAACAATTAATTTTACCCAAAAAAAGCCAATTATTTTATCAACAATATCTCAAGAATATTTTCTCCAATAATAAAATTCAATATTAACAACATTGACAACTACTTATTGATTGATAAATGATTAAAAATATACTTTATAAATTTATCTAAACAATATACATATGTAGGTCTATCATGTGAATTTTACAGCTTTCATAAAATAAACTTGGGGCACTGGCTTTCTGAAATCATTGTACAAATACTCCCATAGACAGGAAACTTGCTCAGGGCACTGGTAAACATTTTAGTTTGTAGTACTTACAAAACTCAAGGGAGCTAAATTGTATGATTTACTCAAATATTATGAGAAGAAATTCCATGAGAAAAAATTTCTCGAGAATATTTAAAAGGGGTAGAAAACATTTTAAATGTTGAAAAGCGGATGATGAAAAATGTTCCGGGGGAAGACGTTGCTGGAATATAAATAAAACCAACACAAACATATATTTTTTTTTCTTTCATTTTTTATAATATATAAAGAGAAAAAATTCTCATTTCATTCAAAAAAAAGTAATGTTAAAAAAAAATTAATTTTTATGACTTTTAATAATTTTTACCGAGTTCGTTATACACAGAACTTAATGACTGGCGAGTAATTCTTTGAATAAGATATATGTATATATATATATATATACAACTGGGAGAAATTGTCACTACGCAAACGACATGTAATTGATAACTAACTAGTGGAGATCCACACTGGTAACGTGTCTCTGACGTGCACGAAATTCGTGAATTTCTCTTGCATAGTAACTAGGCGAGCTTATAGAGACAGAGAGACAGACAGACAGACATACAGACGAAGATGGAAATAGAGGCTCCAACGAAGAGGGCGGAAGGACACATACACATGTATACATAGAACAAGAGAGAGAGAGAAGGTGAAATGTGCGAACGTGTACATCAGAGAGAATAGTGCAGGAAGCACGTTTCGCAGCATCTCCAGGAAATGTTGGAATGATTGATGCCACGAGAAATTTTGGATATTCCTAGGGAAAATCGGTGGTACTAATTAAGTTTGAGAAATTTACCATTCGAACTTTCGAGAAATTAATTATCGTCGAATTCAAACACACACACACACATTATACTTGGCTAAGATTAATTCCTTAGCAATTAATCATTGTCATCATGGCAAGGGATTATTGAGACAATCATCCTAGAGTGAATTGACTATATACGAAAGAGAGAAAACATGAAATTTTTAAATTTAAATTCCCTTTTTTTAAATTTAAATTCTACAATTCGTTAATATTATCAGAAAATTAATGCACGTAGAAAGTGTATGATATACTCGGAATTTTTTTTTCACATTTAAATTCACTTGAAAAGAGAATCGCTCAAATAAACGTTTATTCTCGTTGAATACAATCAACTATTTCAATTCACTCAACTTGTGAAAACACGTATTTCACAATGAACCAGTGCGTCAGTAACAGTTTTTATTTTTAATAATCAAATTAACCTTTTTTTCACCAAAAAAATAAGATATAATAGAAAAAAAAGCTCTTTTATATACATATCATGAGAATTTTATTGAAATAGAATGTTTACCAATAAAGTAGTTAGAATACTGGACAAGTTAATAGAAATATACAAGAACTAGTGGAAATTTTAAAGCGCCATACCGGTTCTTACTAACCAAAGAAAAGTATGTATTGAAAATGTTTTGCAAGATAAAGAACATTTAGTTTCATGTAAAACGCTGGTATATATAGTACGCGTCATTGGACATTGAATGAGTTTATCGAGAAGAGACACATATCCGGTTTTACAACGTAAAATTATTTTTCTATTGCGTTCCTATTCTATTCTAAAGATCATAGATTCAGGTTATGCAAATTAGTCTCGCATCTTGGAATTAACGGTTTAATGAAGAAAATTCGGTAAACGTAATTTTTTAAAAATAACAAATTATTTCTGAAATGTGCGAAAAAAAAATAATGAAAAAGAACAAAATTCAATTTAATTTACAATGAAAAAAAAAGTCATCTCTAAACTTGTCTCTTGGGAAAACTTGCTGACCGAACCTTGAACTATACGCGGTAAATTTTGTAAAAACTGGTACTTGAACGTCAAGGACTTGCGCCTTAAGAAGAAGAAGAAGAAGAAGTTTAACGCTTTCAACTTTTACGTCAGAGGCATTTCAAAAAGTTGCCAAGACAGGTCAATCTTTGCCAGTTGAATTATTGATAGCGTATGGACAATCTCGTTCAAAGATGTGATTCGTCGATTTGAGTTAACGTTCATGATTCTCATACACGTCGTAAATATTTATTTAAAAAAAAGAAAAACGTTCTCTTATTAGTTTATATTTCTATCCTAAAGAGCGTACAAACAAATTATTGATACACTGAAAAAAAAATTTATTTGATAAATAAACAACAATTATCTTAATTAATGTTGCATTGACTTAATCCTGATTTTTTTTTCTTAAATAATAAATAAAAAAAAAATCTACACATTGGTATAATAATTTAAAAAACGAGGCTTTTTTGAGTACTCATAAAAGTAGAGAGCAATGAAACGAACGTAAATTTTAAAAAGTCATACAACAATCGAGAAAATATGTTCAACATTTCCAGAAAATTGGATTTATTCGAATGAGCAGAAAATTTATATATGCAGACGCGTACCAATATGTTTCACAATACGAACACTGGAACGCGGGTGTTAACGAACGCGGTTAAGCTCGTTGATAGCGAATGTAATTTTATAGCCCAATCGGATCAGAGAGAGAGAGAGAGAGAAAGATAGTTACAATGGTTCCAAAAAAAGAACTTAATTTTGTGCTCCTTTAAATCATCGTCAAAAAATGAAAGTCAAAAAAAAGGTTAAAAACCAAAATTCATAAAATTATAATACTAATAATAATGACCTTTTGATTGGATCAATAGCCTTTTACCTTTTTTTTTAAACACGTGTAAATTGAGGCCAAAGGAAAAAATAATTATTGCATATTCTAGAGAGAGAGATAAATCAAGAAAATTATATATTTTTTTTAAATCAATAAAGTGTCTGAAATTTCACTTTGTCACTTTCAGTAACAGGAGGTCTTGAATAAAACCATTCTAAATTCTACCCAACAAATAATCCCTTCACCGCGCGTAGAAAGCAATCTCCCTTTTTTGCTCTTTCTGTACAGTAGCGCGCAAGCTTCCACTCATTAATTACACCACATTTTAAGTATTATACCTTTATTTTATTAATTATATTCCTGACATTGTAATAATCGACGCGTTCTTTTTTTTTTTCATTTAAGATCCACTTTACCACCTGCTGTGACCGATTCTTTAAAATCACCTTTTTTTTTCTCTTTAGAGTAATAAATATTAAAAACACTTAAACAAATTTATTTCCTCAAATCATACTGCAATTAGAAATTTAACTCTCTCCCTTTTATATCATCATGAGAATATGATCATTTTTCGAAATTCATTATTCCAAATTTGCGGTGAATCAAATTTGGTAGAATTTTCAGAAAATCAAATTTCATATTTCACATGCTTTATATTTAATCAAATTTAAAATAACCAAAATATGTTCAAACGAATTTTCATCATAATAAATTTCTCGACTAACGGTATTTTCATTTAACGCGAATTATTATATTTAAACGAATTTTCATTCTACAAAATATGTACATGAATTTCTAAATTGAAATCAATTTTGGAAAAAAGTAAAAAATTTGTATGAAAAAAACTATACGGAAATTTTTAATAAAAAGTAAAATCAAAACAAAGAAGAAAATAAATGCTAAAACTAATTAATTATACTTTGATTTTTTTAAATTGTAAAAAAAAATTCATTGTATCATTAATTATTTTCAATTAGAAGGACCTTTTCCACAACCTTTACTAAAACAATCAACATTTCTGCAAACTCAAATTAAATCTTGCTTTAGTTCATTTATTAGAAATCGGATAATGAAACTTTAAAGAAAATCCTCACGAAATGCAATAAATCATAAATTTCTTAACACATATGGTATGGTAAAATTCACAAGACTATTTTACAAACTAATATCCATATATACACCACTGGGTGTAATATAGCTTCCGCGAATAATCATCACGAGATTTGTTCACACGTATAATAATAACTTGACTATGATTGATTCATTACAAACGTGAATGGTCAGCAAGGAAGAAAAAAATCTAAGTACCTTGAAATTCATATCTAGAACTCGCTTACAACAATCCATTATCTTGAGAGAAATATAATGCCTCAAACACTTCCTCTTGACATTAAATAATAATTATTTGAGAAAATTATATCCTTTCAACAGATATAATATTGTTATAGAATATTACATAGAACTTACTTACTTTCATCATATCACTGAGTTTAAACTCTCAATTATTCTCTCTCTATATAGTTTGAAATAATATTTTAAAGAACAAATTCAACTATGAATCGAATTTTCATATTAATAATTTTATAATTTAATTTTTCTTTACGATTAATTGCTATAAATAAATATTTATTTATAATACACAATAAAAAAACTTTTTTTTGATTCAATTAATCGGATACTTGACTATTATCAAATAAATATTTACTTGAACTAGTGCATAAATTTTTCCAGGTGCCAAATCAGGGCCAGATCAGGCTGCTCTATTAGGGAATGAAACGCCGCGCCTGATGTGGCCCTTATTAGGAAATCACTATTTTCTGGTCGCCCTGGTGGCATTTCATTCCCTACTATGGCTCTGATAGGGTAATTTCGGAATCTAAATGAATTTTATTTGAATTAAATAAATAAACTGCATTTAAACCAATAATTTATGTATTTAAAGCAAATACAATTTAATAAACTCAAATAATAATTATTTGATACAAATAAATATTTATTTGATAATAGTCAAGTAACTAATTATTTGTATCAAATAAATTTTTTTTACAGTGTAGTTATTATTTTTAATATTAGGTTTTTTTTTCAATGATTCTAGCTAAACAATTTTCTAAAATTAAAAATGAAAAAAAAAAAATGTAAGAGAAAAAGTCAAATGGTTGTGAGTAATTTGAATTTAAAATTGAGTGCTCGTAGATTATCTCGATATTGCGTTTTTAGTAAATCAATTTCTTTTTTTCGAATCGTAATGTGAAAAAAATTTTCAAGTCCCATAAAAGCAAATAAAGAACGTTTAAAGTACGGCAAACGCACGTGCAAACCCTTGCATGTGGGAAAAACCAATTGCCAATTCACTTTAGCGTAATTACACTTAGGAGAAATGCCTGCCTATCGTGTACCCGAACGTATATATATATATATAAATGTATAGGTATATAGCAGTTTCACTGGAGACATGATCGTTATCGAGAGACTCGCATTCGCATATTGGTGAATTTACACGCAATCAGATTTGCTGAACCAACTTTCGTCATGTGTGTATGTAATTCTAAAAAGACATCCAGCAATTCTTTCTGAAAATATTGATTTATTATCAAAATATCAATTTTTCATTTAAAATCAATACACCGTCCGTCACGATTTTTGACTCACAAAAAAATCCAACATTTTTGGAAACTAGGACCCAAAAAAAAAATACCCGTGTCTGGCCGTTTTGCTAGATCAAGTCGTTTGTGGTTTTTAGGGGTGAAAACAACCCCTAAATGAAAAGTGACAAGATGTATTTTAAAAATTATTAATATTTTATAAAACTTTATATCTGGGGGTTTTCGGGGTGGCTGATTATTAATCTGATTTCAGATTTTCAAAATTCAAAATGGCGGATCCAATATGGCGGTCAAATTTTTAAAAAGTTATTAATTTGTTTATAAATTTTGGTATCTAGGAATTTTTGGGGTCGCTGATGTCGAATCTGATATTAAATTTTCAAAATTAAAAATGGCGGATATAAAATAAAAAATTAATAACTTCTTAAAAAATTGATCGACATATTGGATCCACCATTTTGAATTTTGAAAATCTGAAATCAGATTAATAATCATCGACCCCGAAAACCCCCAGATATCAAGTTTTATAAAATATTAATAATTTTTAAAATACATCTTGTCACTTTTCATTTAGAGGTTGTTTTCACCCCTAAAAACCACAAACGACTTGATCTAGCAAAACGGGTAATTTTTTTTTTGGTCCTAGTTTTCGAAAATGTTGGGATTTTTTTGTGGGTCAAAAAAAAAGTTGAATTTTGTCGGACGGTGAAATAATTCTTCTTTTCAATATAAAACAGGTTTTAATACAAAATTAAAAAAAAAATAAGGGAAAATAACAAGCGTATCTGGTAGTAAATTACTGTTTTAACTCGGTTCAGAAAAGCCGTTAAAAATACATTGAATATATTTCTCATGATTTATATTCATGTAATAAAAAAAAACAATTTTGTTTACAATTAACATACATTTTTCATATTCCAAATTGGTTTAATCAACCAAATATGGATTGATTCGATCAAAGTAAAATAAATTTTTTGTTGTTGTAATTTTTAGATGGAATATATAAGAGTGGTGCGAGGTTATTGTATATTTAACTTGTTTGTTCAAGAGCAGTGCTTTGTTATGCATTAATATTTGGTGCTTGATCCTTCTAACAGTATCATGAATATTTATGTGGCACTTGGCTTGCAGAATCAATATATGTGACAGTCCCCGAGAGAAGGGACCTTAGCTCACCAAAACGAATTTCACAGGGCAAGCGTTTGAAGAAGAAGCAGAAACGCGGAACTCGAAGAGTGGGGCGGAACTTCTGAAAAGTCCCCCCACCACACTAACACAACGTTGTGTTTCTGTATACGTGAGCTTCGTCTACTTCGTGTATCTTCGGGTCTCACGTACGCGAAGCTCACGTACGCGAGAGTATAGTTGTGTAAGTAAAGTAGTGGGGCTGATTTCTTGAGTGCCACAATCCGCCTCGAAATGCGCTTGACATACCTATCTTCAAAATGTTATTGTATCAAAAGCAATTATCCTAATCAGTTTTTGACTTTTGCATGTGAAAAAGCAATTCAAAATCTATCATTTACCATATAAAACTCAATATTGACCTCTGGTGAGCTAAGGTCCCTTCTCTCGGGGACTGTCACATATAGCCACTTTGTATATCATACTGTATAGGAGGAAAGTGGCATGCGTTTTTTTTCTCCTTTTTTTTTTTTTTGCTCTCAGAGAATCGAGAGGTTTTTGTGCAGATGCTTACTTTCAGCCATATAGCAAACACACTTTGCCAATAACTTCTCTATTCTTCACAGTAAAATGAAAATCACAAATAATTTTTCCAGACATAGTACTTATTATTATTGTTATTTAAATAATCATAAACTAGCCTCTACGAAAAGTAAATAGATTTATTCACACAAGAGGATTATTGAATTTTAATCATTTCAAAAGTCACTCTATCCATCAAAAGGAAAGAAAAAAAAAAAGTCTCAAATAACATTCCACATGAAATCGACCAAGGAGATCATTCTTTTTTAACACGACACTTTTCTACATGAACAGATTCTAAAGCAATCTCTCCTGCTCCGAGGGTTCAGAATTGAAAAATGGCATGAATTTTCACGAAAAGAAAAGTGAATGGTGAATTTTTGCGTAAAGTAAACTTTACATAAGTATTATAATAATGATGATAATGAGAGGACAGAGGGATGAAAAACCCTTAAATATTTCATGATGGACGGGTAGAATTATAGTCTCTGTTGGAAGATGGCGTAAGGGTGCGGAATTGATGTTGTGCGAGTGTGAGAAGGAGGATGATGGTAAGAGCTTGGTTTTAGGTATGTTGGGTGGTACGAGAGCGTGGTGTGGCATATTATGCCGTTAATACAGTGCATATCAGCATCTGGCGAGAGAATCACAACCAAAACCCTTTCCCCACGGTTCATGTGCTATTTTACCGCCCCTGAATCCCTCGTCCTTGTTAATATATGCCACTGCAAGTACTACTATTTCGAGATTACCAAAACCTAAAGTTATTCACATGAGAAAACACTTCCCTTAACTATTTCATATTTCAAATTTTGACATATCCTCCAAAAATAAAAATATTCCAAAACAGATTATAGGTTAGAAATTTCTTTTTTTTTTAATGGAGAAAAAAAATTCTAATTCTCAATGTCTCTAATTATATAGGTATGTTTATTTGAATTTTTAATATATCATTTCTAGCGAACAATGTCTCCCCCTTTACATGTAATGCCAACAATGCCATGTGACTAAAGAAGCAAAGCCATGCGCGTGTCGTGTTTCGAGCATTCTTCCATAAATTAAAGCTAATGAGGAACGGAGGTCCACAGAGGTACAAATTCCGAGGAAAGTTTTGTGCTCGTCACGTAAACTAGGTACATTCGGGAATCCTATCCTGTAAATACTCAACAATAAACCGTCAACGGCTACCAACTTTTCCCATTATCCATTAACCTAATTAGTTTTGGATTTTCGTATACATATATAGTACCAGGGTATGTATTGAGAGTTCGACGTTCTTAGAAGTTGGCGGTTCTAAGCTCTCTCTCTCTCTCTTCCTCTCTCTCAATGCTACCAAATAAGGTGAACCTCCAGTATCGCAGTTGCGACGTCTTCCTAACTACACAAATAGATGGTCAAGTCTGGATTTGGAAAGTTAAACTTTTCGAGAGGAGAGTGCAGGTCAAAGTGGTTAAACAACTACTTACTCGAGATGAAAGTACAGCAATTGGCAAAAGTTTTTTTTTCCTTCCTCAAAGAATAGAACAAAAAAAAAATCAATTAAAAATTTTACTCATTATATTCCCTCAACTTTCAAACAAACATTTTTTATATTCATTTTATAATTTTTTTTTTCAAATTCAAGTTTAAAAACTTAATTGAAAATGTTTTTTAGAGATTTTTCTCCTGTAGACAAGAATTGTCATTTTGATATAATATTACCACACTTTGTGCTTGATGCACAAAGTCAGAGAGCAAGATACAGTTGCGTCAAGTTAGGTTAGTAAGATACACTTACTAGTTTACGTGGAAGGGTAAACAAGGGCGTTGAAGATTACAGTGCATTTATGTTAACATGTAGCATAAATCTACTTCTAGAAAGAGTGCAAAATTTTAACTCATAACCATGAAAAACTCTTTACAAAAATAGAGTGATTTACGAATACAAAAAGGCTTGGAAAAAAGTGAAAAAGTAATATAACATATTAGATGAAAAGATGATTTCATCTTAATTAGTAAGAAGCGGGACGAAATGAAAGCACGACGAACGTGGAGACGACAGCATTCCGCGAATTTCTCACGCTGGATGACGCTAATTAAATCCCAGCAAGGACTTTCGGTATCCAAGAGAAGGTTAGGTGAGCTTAAACGCAATTTGCATTTCATTAATTCACCGCCACGTGAATTTTTCTTGTCTCGCCTTGACAGAACGCGACCTCAACTGTACACTTTACATTTACAGGAAAAAGGGGTTCATTTCAAGTTATTCTGTATTTTTGGCAAAAAAATATTAAAAAAACAATATTAAAAAACATAAACTTTGCTTATTAAATAAATATTATCATGTATACGCGAAAATAGATTTTTATACCCCCTTTAAAGAAAAAAAAAAAAAAAAAAAAGAAAAAAACAGCAACCTTGGACCATTAAATATTCTCCAGCGATGAGAAAATAGCTTCTTTTTTTTATAATAACCTATAAAAAGTAGTTACTTGATACAAAATTCATATATAAACACTCACTCTTTTACTCTTTTAACAGGCGCATTCCATTACGTTGATAGAACGAAATTTCCATTAAAATAAAATTCCCCTCAATAATAGAATGTGATTTTATTATAATGTCAGAATAAAAATTCATCCTAAGCTACATTATAAAATATTACTATACTCAAGTCGAATTTCAATTTACCTTCAGGAAAAATCTCTTTGAAGAGATAAACATAAAAAATCCAATTGAATAGTGCAAAAATAATAATTTTTTTCTTTTTAGAAATACAAATTTTATTACAATTATTTTTCAAATAAATGACAATGTAAAAATGAGTTATTTTTGATATGCAGAATAATAATGTCTGATGAAAATGTGTGATTTATATATTTTTTTTTTTACATGACAAAGCCAAACTAAATCCCTTTCGCAAGTAGGAGAATTCACGTATTACGTTTCAACCAACTCTTATCTTTTGTGTTCGCCATCCACCTGCAAAATTTACTTCTACTCCCGCAGTGACCTCGTCCCATTAGTATTTTTCATGGAGTTGTAGGATGTGAACTGGCTATTATGCTCAATCCCTTATCGTTTCTACCATGCCATATATCTTCGAGCACCACTTCCTTTCTCTTTCACTATAACCCAATATATATGTATAGAGAGAGAGAGAGAGACGAGAAAAGGAGTGTTCAAAACGAAAATTATACGAACGGCACAAAAATGTGATTGGGATTTTCTGCTCTAAGGGACGTCACCGCATCGAACATCGTCTTTCGAGCCATTCGGATATAGCGAGAAATGTTGAAAACACAGTTTACGAGTCGTTACCAGAAAATAACCAGAAGAAGAGAATACAAGGGAGAATAGTTTACGATTCTTTGATAGAAAATGTTTTTCCCATCATCGGAAGATTTTACTCATTTTCAACTAACAAAAAAAAAAAAAAATTTATATCAAACAAATCTTTTTATACATTCACATCAACAAATTGCTAAAAAAAAATTATTTACATTTAATTAAAAAAATGTCACACAAATATCATCATGTTCACAAACTTTACTTTGTAAAATCAACAAAATGTAATTCAACAAACGCTTTTCAAAAGTAAACAATATTTTTCCTATATATATATAAAAAAAAAACCAGTGGTTAGTAAAGCGCACCGTCAGTCTTCGTGAAACAACAATGGAAGCTTTTATTTGACGACCTCGGCGATAAAATAACTTTATGTAAATATAAATAAATAGGGAATTCATTTAACGCAGTAGTGAATATAAATCTGTTGGCTGTCTCTTTGAAAGGTTAAAATGCTTTTTTTTCCACCCCAGTGAATTAACTGTCTATATTCTCCCTACATTCAACCCTACCCAAACAGATTTTCAACATGCCTAATTCATGAAAACATTCCATTGGTGAAAGCAGTGCATATTAAGTCCAGAACAAGCAGAGCGTGATAAAAAGCACGAAATGATTTTATATCTCGTGTGTGTGTGTTGAATGGTTTAAGAGAGTCACGAATACATTCATATAAAAGAGAAAACGTTGAAATGAACACACAGAGAGTACAAAATATACTTCACTTGCTGAATCGTATTTGGATATATACCTGGTACAACCTTACCACCTTTCCTAAATAAACTTCCAACGCTCCAGTTTGCAACCCCAGGACGAAATCCTTTACTCTGCATCCATAATATTATTGCCCGAATGAGAGATATCAACATTATTAATTTCGCGAACATCCCCTTTGCCATATCAAGCTAAGTTTATGTAATATGCATTTCGAACGTTGATGTGTACAATAATCGAAAGTAAAAAAAATTTTACAGATAAAACAGTATACAGTAAATTGTGAATTATTTTAATATCAAAATGGATTAAAAAAAAGACGCCCTAAACTAACAAAGATTAAAATAATCCACTCAAAGATTAAAATTACAAACTTTTAAAAATTGGTCTTTTAAAAATTTAATTTGCAATGCTTTTTAATATCTCACAGTTTTAGAAAATCACCAATTGAAAATATATATTATAGAAATATCCTATCCCAATAAAATTACAAAACTCCAAAATAATTTCATCAATTAAAAATTTTTCTAATTACAAATTTAAAACACCTTATATCGAATAAATTGACGCAAATATTTTTTATCCAATATATGAAAAATAATAAAGCTAGCTTCCTCTACTACGTCTACAAATTCCCTGCGTTCTTTTGTTTTTCATAATTAAAATCACAGTTGAAATTTAATATCGTTGTCATAATTTTTCCAACGTGTCTAAAGAGAGAGAGAGAGAGGGAGAGAGTCTGGCCACCGCACGGGCGAACCTCGTTGAGATTCCTGACGCGGTTTTCGTATAAATTTTATTATATGAAAAAATTCCAAACGAAGTAACCTATATTTTGAGCAAGGACGAAAGGCTCGTTAAAGTGGGTTATTTATTTTGACTTTCGCATATGGATATCTCATCCTGTCACCATTACATTCCCTTGTCATCAGTCTATGTCGTGAATACGTGTGCACTCACGTTAACATTTTCCAACTAGAAGATTTATACCTTATTCACGTATTTTACACTTCCGCGAATTTTTTTTTCTCTATATTCAATTTTCTCAGCTCATCCTAACTTATTTCAAAATATATCCGATTTATTAAATATCCACTTAATTTAAAATTTTAATAAAATCAAGTTCAGAGAAATATATTGTTTAATTAAAATCATTATCTTAATGGCATTACTCACCAATTCCAACAGTGCAATTAATAAAACAGAATCGTGCACTCACCTGTAACAAAAAATAAAAATTCTATTAGTTGTATTATAATTAATGACAGAAAGTTTATATATAAAATAATTTGAAAATATATCTTAAATGTAGAACAGAAAATAGAAACTCGGTTACAAGGTGGAATGTTCAGGTCCAATGAAATTCCGTTAGAAAATGATTCTTCTACATCGCATAATGAATGGAATCACAACTTTAATCTCTACAATTTATTCGATGATCATATTCTAATCTTTTTCCATCTTTTTATCAGAAATATTGTGTTACCTATATTATACTGTTTGAAATATGGGATTGTAAATATTTTACATATGGTAAATATTCAAGTAATATTAAAAGAAGATGTTGCTGCGAGGACGCCGCTAAAAAAAAGAAAATGCGTAGGTGGATCGACCAAGGAGATACGAGTAGCAGTAATTGAGTCTCTATATTACATATATTGAAAGCGTTTCGCATGTCAGCAACATTTGCACTTACATAACAAGTAGATAATTGTATATGTGCACTATCTCGTTGAAAATCATAAAAAGATAACACCACCAACGCTCTAAGCCAAGATTACATTCCTTTTTTTTTTCAAATATGTGATGAATTTATTTTTATGCAGAAAAAGCAACACTATAAGTAATCGTTATTTATTGAAGACGATTTTTAATTAGTGCAAGGATATGCCTCGGATTAAATGAGAATTTAGTAGCGAGCACTTTAAGTGCCTCTCGCGTCTGACTATAATAATTCTTCTCTACTTGAAGGCATTTCCTCACAGTAGAAAAAGTCAATGGGAATATTTTTTTCAAAAAGAATAATAAAAATTAGAATAATTAATAAAACAAACTTTTTTTTATATAAAATCAACATATTTCCTTGATAGCACAGAAAATTAAAAGGCATTAAAATAATAAGCGTTGCAGCTTATTTTAATGCCTTTTAATTTTCTGTGAGAAAAAAAAATTCCTTTTTCTACCTGAACAACTGCGAGGGCAAAATGAAACCACAAAAATGTTTAAAGAAGGATTCAATGGATTTCGGTCTGATCGTCTATCTTACTCTCTTGACAGTATTCCGCAATTTTCTGTTATCTTCTTTCATCATATCCGAGGGTTGACAATCCAATTTGAAGCGCATCAAGATAAAAGGGAAACAAGCAGGCGGCGGGGTGTTTTCAACCATCGAAAAAGGAAGCGTGAAATATAATAATGAGATTCGAAATAACGCCTATTTTAGAACAAAGAAGCTTTATAATATAACGTGACCAATGCTCTTGATGGTTGCTTATATGTGAATTGCATAATGCAGTATATACTTTATCCGGTGATAACTTATCCAATCACCGCACTGTCAGTTACAATCTACAGACTCCATTACCTGTCGATTTATCTTAATGGAACGTGATCGTTATTTATCACTATTTTCAGTTGCGAGCACAAACACAATTTCTCTGCTCGAGCTGCTGTTATATGTTTGTGTGCAAAGACTTTTACCCGAGAAGAAAATAAAAACGTCCAATATCCCGTCGAGTATACATTATAAACAACAAATCGTCCTTCCTCGTGGCAATCTGTTAGTGACTCTTGGCGCCCTGGGGTGGTTTGTCTTTAACATGCCATTCGATCGACAGGTCAATTCACGTTTCATTTTGAATTCAAATTTTCGATTTAACACTATCAACCACAAATTCTGATTCTGACATGTTGCAGCCGCATGTTACATCAGTTTCCTTCCTCGGGGGGATTAAAGTGACCGTTGCCTCGGGAAAGGAAATCAAACATGCAACGCGTTCTCAAGAATACGAGCTGGTGAACTTGGCATATATTAAAATATTATTTTCTTAACGGAAATATTCTAAAATAATTTTTTATTATTGAATGTAAAAATCTCATTTATAATTACTGATAGAAACAAAAAACAATTCTGTTAAGTAAATATTCGATTTTTCTTTTTGCTAAAATATAATTTTCTACCCTGACATTTTAAACCAAAAGAATTCATGGATGAGTTCATAATGAATTCAGAATTCATTTACTCATAATATATTCATGAGAAATCTAATTGTCCAAAAAATCAAAGTTTAACGAATTGTACTGGGAGGAAAAAAAAAAAGTATATTACTTGACAAAATTCAACATCAAAAATCACTCGTTGATTGCGCAACAAACTTAATTGAATAAAACCAGATGTGACAATTTGTTTAATCGAACATAAAATGTGATAATCGTCAAAAATTTCCGCTTGCAGAGAAAAAAAAACTGTTTTTCACACAATTCAACGGCAGCTATCTTATATATAATAGGAAGTAAATCAAAGGATATTTATCATCCAGTAAATCGTCACAAAGCTCATTTATGTACCTTTATTACATTTTTCGGACAAATGCTTTTATTATTATTATTATTATTATCATTTTTATTATTAACTTGATTATTTGTGGGTAATTTTTCCTCTCGATTTGATATAATTAAAAAAATAAGACGTAATTCATGATGTTCATCATTTTATTATATATATATATATAGGGTAGGTGTAAGACGGATATTATTGTTGGTTTCCACCATCTGCAACTGTCGCGTCGTCACATTAACTTACCAGCAACAGTTATCAGTGATGTTTCATTTGTCACCCTGCTGTACCATAAATGTCACCTTCGTGCCATGAAATGTCAAGTAATACATAAACTTGCACATTGTACGAAGTAAAACATGAAAAATGATCCTACATCATAATTGTTCGGACAAAAATAATAATTTATCGAGAAAAAAAATATATATTTTGAGATAAAATATTTTTTTCTAATAATAATAACAATAATAAATTATAAGAGAGAAGATTTATATACAGGGTGATTTTTATGTTTCGAACTCCCTAAGAAATTTTTTTCGTTTTTTAAACAAAAAAAAAAAGTAAATGAAAAAAAAATTTAGAGGGCCGGAACATAAAAATCTCATATATTAGTTAGAAAATATATTTTATTTAGAAAAAATATATTCGAAAAGAATACTTTTACTTTAAATTTTTTTTTCCATTCACATTCTTTTTATGTGATAGAAAAATTGATCATCTTGATTTAAGAGGATTTTAGTCTTTTGTTTAACGTTAAAACTGACGTTCAATAGCTATGATAGTACAATGGATAAATCGATTGATTGAATAGATAAGAATTTTACATTCGATTTTTAGAGGGTAATTCCTTCTTTTATGTTGAAAGTAGCCAAGAAAAGGAAAAAAGAAGAAGAAAAAGAACGTTTAAGAAAGATTATTATAATATCTAGTAAAATATTCTCTTTTTCAAAAGGAAAATGTTTTTATAAAATTTATTTTCAGGGATTGAAAATAATTTGTATCATACGATAAATATTTTTTAATATAATTTAATATCTACCACAATTTTTCTATTTACTGTAATATTTAAAAAGTAAAAAAAAGTTCAATATTATTCTACACAGTACAATCATGTTCTAAAACCACTCTAAACCACCCTCAAGATTGAGTTAATTAAATGTGTTTCAAGATTTAACTGACTTGAACCTCACTTCACTCGTGTTATAAGCAACCCCAACATCGTGATAAGAGAACAAGGGGGATGTTCCTACTGTTGACGAGATAAGTAGATAAAAGAAAATACAAGAACAATTTTACAATATAAACGTGTGAATGGTTCAAAATTATAATTTATGATTTTAAAAAAATATTTCAAAATAATTTGTTCACAGAAAATTAAAAGGCATTAAAAAAAGCTTATTATTTTAATCCAATTTTGCTTATTTTAATACCAAAATGGATTAAAATAAGCAAAATTGGATTAAAATAATAAGCGTTGCAGCTTATTTTAATGCCTTTTAATTTTCTGTGTTGAAATTAAAATTAAAAAAATTCAATAAATTTTTGTGACTAAAATTAAATAAATCGTGTGCAAAAAAAAAGTTACAGAATTTTTTTTTTTTTTTTACAAAACAGTGGAGCATCGTGTACGAAACTTATGTCCAACTAAACGAAGTGCTCAATGTTTCTAGACTCTAGAAATCTCAAGAACTCTTAACGCTCAAGTGGCTTCTCACAAGAACGATAATTTTTTTTTTCATCTTGACTGTTAAGTTATTATATGACAAGAACGTTTAAAAACACAATTTTTCACATTTTCTATATATCATTGAAAACAATATTCAAATATGAGATTAAAATTGTAAATATTCAAATAAACATAATTTTGTTAAATAATTTTAAAAAAAAATAATTATAGAAATATATCCAAATTTAAAAAATTGAGTAAATTAAATTTAAATAATTCAAATTAAATCTCAAAACGTAATTTTTTACCATTTCTATTTGTCATATTCACTTTATCTTCTTTATAAAAAAAAGGAGAAAAACATTCTTTATCAGATTTACAATCAATTACACTTTAGAATCACCACAAAGCTTTCTTAAGGCACAAAGAATTGGAAAAGTCAGGTAACTGTTACTGAAAAGGTCTAAATGTCGTCTTCATCTTAATTAAGTTGTCGTGTAATTTAATTTTCCTCCAACACAGTCTCGTCACCATTTTCATTAACGACATTCTGTTTAATAATTAAAGTTTTTTTTTTTTTTTTTTTTTGAAACATGAAAATTATTTATTTTAAAATATATTTAATTCAAATAAATGTTTTTCTAAAATAATCAAATGCAAAACTTTTCTTTTTAGGGTTCCGTACTCGGTTCGGAACCCTATTAATATCGGTTTTTTTGAAATCGTGTACCCCCCCCCTAGCGGCCACACAAATTTATCTGGAGGGCTGACAATTAGTACACATATGTATTTTCGCGTGTAGATTACAGGAAAATTATAGCGAACTTGATTGGAATTGATTAACATAGCGTTGTCAAGGAAAAACCATGAATTTTTACGAAAAATGCCTAAAAATGACTATGTACCCCCCCCCTAGCTGCCACATCTTTTGACATAAAGAGCTCAAATTTGACACACTTACGTATTTTTACGTGAAAATTACAGGAAAATTATAGCGAACTTGATTCGGATCAATTTACATAGCGTTGTCAAGGAAAAATCAAATATTTCGAAAAAAATGATTTATTCTCCCTAGCGCACACAATATTCAACCCAGACAGTTCATATTTAGTATACAAATGTATTTTTACGGGAAAAATACAGGGGAAAAAAAGCGGTCACGATTAGAGTTGATGATTAACTTTTTATCAAGTTTTTCAAGAAAAAATGACAATTTTAGGAAAAAAATGTATTTTTTCACCAAAAACGAACAAAATTTTATTTAAAGGAAATTAAATTTATATATTTTAACGTATTTTTTTGTGTAGATTACAAAAAAAATATAGCGAGCATGATTGGAGTTGATTATCATAGCGTTGTCAAGGAAAAACCATGAATTTTTACGAAAAATACCTAAAAATGAGTATGTACCCCTCCCCTAGCGGCCACATCTTTTGACATAAAGAGCTCAAATTTGACACACTTACGTATTTTTACGTGAAAATTACAGGAAAATTATAGCGAACTTGATTCGGATTAATTTACATAGCGTTGTCAAGGAAAAATCAAAAATTTCGAAAAAAATGATTTATTCTCCCTAGCGCACACAATATTCAATCCAGACTGTTCATACTTGCTGTAAAACTCAATTTTTGCGTGAAAAATACAGGGAAAAAATGTAAGCGCGATTGGAGTTGATGATCAATTTTTATCAAATTTTTGAAGAAAAATGATAAATTTCAGAAAAAAATGTATTTTTCCGCAAAAAACGAAAAAAGTTTTTCTAAAGTGATTCAAATTTATATATTTTTACGTATTTTTACGTGTAGATTACAAAAAAAATATAGCGAGGATGATTGGAGTCTATTTTTCTGGGGCTGTCAAGAAAAAACTGATAATTTCAGAAAAAATCATGAATTTTTTCCCAATAACAAAAAAAAAATTAAATCTAAAGGGCTTCAAATTTACTATTTTTACGTATTTTTATGTGTAGATTATAGAAATAATTTAATAAACATGATATGATTAAATTATAAATTAATTAATTATAAGAATTAATAAACAAATTTTATTTTTTAGATAACTTTCGATTTTTCCTTGACAAGCAGCTCTTATATCAATATCTTAAGGTTTATCTCTTTTTGACTTAGAAAGATAAAATTTAATATTTAATGTATTTTTAAAATGTAAATACAATATAAATATTGCGAGTTAAAATAAAATTATGTTTCTTACATTTTTTTAGTAAAATATTATTTATAAAATAAAATCGGACAAGTGCGAGTTACACTCGCACTGAAATCGAGGGTTCCGTACTCGAAGCGAACTTATTTGGTATAAAAACAAATGTTTAAAAACTATGTGTTGTATGTTAAATAATATATGTGATACAAAAAGGAACAATTTTTAAAAAAAATTTAAGAAAATTGTTCCTCCTTTGGTATAAAAACAAAAAAATTTTTAAATATGTGTTGTATTTCAAATAATATAAGTGATACGAAGAGGAACAATTTTCTTAAATTTTGCAAAATTGTTCCTCTTCGTATCACTTATATTATTTGAAATACAACACATATTTAAAAATTTTTTTGTTTTTATACCAAAGGAGGAACAATTTTCTTAAATTTTTTTTAAAAATTGTTCCTTTTTGTATCACATATATTATTTAACATACAACACATAGTTTTTAAACATTTGTTTTTATACCAAATAAGTTCGCTTCGAGTACGGAACCCTCGATTTCAGTGCGAGTGTAACTCGCACTTGTCCGATTTTTTTTTAATATAATAAATTTTCACACAAAATATATATACACAGAAAATTAAAAGGTATTAAAATAAGCTGCAACGCTTCTTATTTTAATCCATTTTTACTTATTTTAATACCAAAATGGATTAAAATAAGAAAAATTTGATTAAAATAAGAAGCGTTGCAGCTTATTTTAATACCTTTTAGTTTTCTGTGTAGTGACAAGTTTTTCCTTTCCCATTTAAATGGAAAAATTGTGTAAATATATTTTTGTCATATATATAAAGAAAAAAGAAAAATTACTTCTTCCATGTAGGAAATACGTTTCTGTGTGAAGAAAAAAATTAACGATCTGAAATGTGTATAGCTGAATAAGTTAACAGAACTGTCATGTAGTGACAAAGTAGAGAACGATTTGACACAAGTGTCTTCGCTTAAACATGAACAAACGGACATCAAAAGAGATATAAATGGAGTGAAAAAGAAATTGATAAAAATGCACCCTATATACAAAAAAAAAAATAAATTGACGATGAATGTTATTAGAAATTAACAGAGAAAAATATTTCAACGATAAAGAATTAAAGAAAAGGAAAATTAAATTGAAGAATTGACAAGAGAAAATAGAAAAAAATTTCAGAAACATTGATCAAAAGGGGGAAAAATACTTTGTTGAAAAAAAAAAAGTAAGAAGTAAATTGGAGAAAGAAATGTCACAAAAAATGCAATATAAGGGATAAATGAAAAGTCGAGAGAAAAAACTGTTTGTCATTTAAGTTAATCAATTTCAAGGATTTTCTTCCTTTTTTTGTAACCGCGGTAATTTTCAAGTTTAAGTGAATACATAAATTATAACGGTTGTTTTAGGGTGAACGTGAAAGCAATATAAACCCCCGGTATGTTTCTTTGTGCTTTATGGCCGTCGGTTGGCATCCACCATAAATGGGCTAATAAACAGGGGGCGAGGTCTAATACCCTCAAGACAGCCAGAAAGGGGTTGGACGCAAGTAGAGAGCGAGTTTGCTGAATCGGCCGAGCCGCCGCTCTTTATGGAATTCCCTGTCACCCCCCCCCCCCTATCCCCACCACCACTCCTTTCGTCTTATCCGCTTTTCCACTGATATCACACAACCATATATATATATACCTTTACCAACCACGAAAGCTGGTCTCTGCACACAATTGCAATACGCGAAGCTACCAACATTTCGCACAGGCTCGCTGCTGCGAGACCGCATATAACCCCGAGAATCGGTGTGATATACGAGACGAATTAATAATGCCCCACCCCCTTCCCCACCACACCATATAGGTACGAGCAAGGTAACGCGCTCACGGATTACGGGGATGGCGATATACCGACCGCCAATTTTACCTCCATTTCGACCTCGTCTCGTGCCCGAGGGAAAGCGAAATTCCAACGCTAAAGCTGAAACGCTTTTTCTCCTGGCATATCATGGACAACAACAACAACTACAAAAAAAAAACTGCCTTATCTTTTGCATGTTTTAACACCGAGAAAAACCATGCGATAACATCGTCAAACGGATTTGAGAGAAAGAGCTGTTGCCCTTTTTTTCAAACAGATTACCATGTAGAAAAAAAAAATAAACCAAACGTATAAAATCACATTATATCCCGGTACATTATACAATCGCAATTGTATTTTTCGAATAGAGATTTTTGATAAAGATTACGCTCTTTGTAGATTTTTATTATAAAAACCACAATCTATTATGAAAACGTCTAATATGTTACATGTCACATTTTGGATGTTTTAAGTCAGAGTACATAAAAAATGAAAATATAACCAACTTCGATTATATATAAACACAAATAAAATTAAAAAAAAAACATTTGCGGTCAATTTAAAGGGTAAAAAAATTATTTCTTTTCCTGGGGTTTCTCTTTTTTTTTGGCATGAAATTCACTACCAAGCATTACCATATATTCGGATATCAAACGAGCTACAAAAATCCCTACCTAGATATGATATTGATACCTTTGAGCGAGCTTTTTACAGATAACACATAACTAAAAGGGAGTTTTTTTTTCCCAGGTCTAAAATTTAAATCGCCTCCAGAAAAATTTTATGCTATATATAAATGCGAAATGCACAGTTACAATTGTATTTATATAGTCCTTTTAATACGAAAATGCTAGAAAATTGTGTTAGTGACACTAAAAAATAAAAAAAAAAAGAAACCAAAATTACTACTCTGAACATAGAATTTTGAAATTGAATTTTATTCGTTGGAAAAAATTCACTCTGAGAATAGTGAAATATAATAATGTGACGAAATTGAAGTAACTGAATCGAAATATATTGTACTACTGATAGTAAAAATTATGATACATAACTCGTATTTTTGTTTGGCTAAAATTGTCTTTTACTATTTTTGCGAAAATTACAAGTTTAATAAAATTTCGTCTGACTAATACTGACTTCCACAACTGATATAGCTGAAACTGTAAGAAGTTGGAATGTCCCACTGGAACTGATTTTTACCACTAATAACTTACAAAAAAGAGTCTGACTACAACTGACTTTTACTACTGATGCCAAAACTATTATCGGAACAATTTCGATAGACTAAAATTATTCTTTACTTGTAAAAAAGTCACAAAAATTGAAAATGTTTGTCTGAAATTGACTTTTATCACTAATACCAAAATGAAAAAAAGAAATGTCTCACTACAACGGTCTTTTACTACTGATACCAAAACTATTAAAACTCGGAACAATTTCGTTCGACTAAAAATATCCTTTATACTTGTAACAAAATCACAAAAATTATAAATATTTTGTCTGTCTGATACTGACTTTTACTACTGACACCTTTATTTGAAAAACGTATGGCTAATAGAATATTTGTTATAAATTGTTTGTTTATTAAACACACAACTAAATAAAATCTTCAATAATTTCTTCCTAAATCATAAAAAAAAATTATACCCAGATTCCATTCTACAATTTCTTTATTTATTTTTTCAATTCTTAAACTTTCGAGATAGTCTACCTACATATTCTTTCGTTGATATAAGTTAAGTTATTTTCTCTATCAGAAAATGTGTTTTCCCTATGTATATATACCCCTTGAACGTTTAATTTCCGTTTATATTTTTCTTTTTCTCCTTCTTTTTATGACTTAAACATCAGAGTCTCACTTTATATCGATCAGAGTTTGTACTTCCTTGAAATTTTTATCGAGCAAAGAAGATCACCAGCTGTGCATGAGTATGGATATAGAGATGGAATGTGCTCTCTCTACGGAAGAAATTTTCGCTTCTAACATAATAGAAGCAAAAGTATTAAGACTTGCTGCAACGTTGTACTGTTCAGCAAGTCATTCTGAAACCCCTTGCATTCAATAAATCAAGTGTGTCGAAACATGCACTGTTATTGATCGAAGATGGTCATGTACTTTCATTTTCATAGACCACACGTTGGGCACTTCCATCTTCGTCTTATATATATATATACATATATTTGATATGCCAACTATTAAAATTCACAATAAATGTAATTTATTAATTGAAAATTCAAAACAACATTTTGTATTTTTTTCATATTTTTGTGAATTTTAACAATTTTTGTCGCATGACTAAAATCAAACGCGAACGATGTTTATTAACACTAAAAAGAGATCAAAGTAAGAAAAGAATTTGATGAAAGAAAGTTTTATAGAAGATGATGCTTCGAAAGAGGGTTTGCAAAAAAAAAAAAAAAGCCAAGAAAAGTTGTGAGGTAATAAGCGAGAAGCTTGTTCCAGGTAGGGTTTTATTATCGCCTGCTTCTTTATTCATGACACCTATATAATCGGTATAAGAAAAGTCGAGTTGAACATTTTCCAAACAAGAATCGATCTAAAGCTATACATATATATATATATATATATTGTGGCTTGAAAAGCATCTGTTAAATTACTGAAATAGCTGTATTTTACAGAAGTCTCATTTTCAAATGCAACGTAGTTTCAAAACCAGTGGCACACAAATTCCCAACGTGACCATATACTCAAAGGGATCCAAAATATATTCTATCTTTACCCTTTGACCATCATATATATACATATATATGAACAACTTTAACAGTAATGAGTGAAGTGTTGTGCGGATAATTGAGACGAATAAACACGCAGCATATTCCTTTACTTTGTAAACTGGACGAGTTGCATTAATTGTCAATGTCGCTATACGATCAGTAATACGTTGTAAAAGCAGAAGTAAGCTTTAAAGCACTCAAATCAACTCGAGAAATAAAAAGAGATAAAAGTTAACTTCTTGTATAATTCAAAGGGCAATTTTAAAATAAAAATTATTTCTTTCACATACAATAAAAAGAAAACACTTTTGAAAATAGTTTCAAAGGGAAAAAAGGGAATAATAATACATTAAAATGTATATATATTAAGTACATAAATCAATATCAAACTTTTAAAATTTAGGAGGTTTTATAGAAAATTGAAATGGGAAAACGAAACTTTCTAAAGTTAGTGAAAAATACTGATATATATTTTACTTGAGAGAAAAATAGACAGGAAAGAGTATAATCTAAGATGAAATGTTATACGCGTTAATGACAAGACATGATGTGTTTATATTCCAGAGCAAATTGCTAAGTATCAATTATTTAATTATTGAAATTTCGCTTGAGATCAGGCCAACCAACTTCGGTTAGCATTAATTATATAAGATCAAAGGATCACTACTGGCACGTGAATAATCTATAGGAAACAGTTAAAGGGATACCCGAGAAACTATCATGCCAACTATACACGGCAATAAAGCTTTCACAGAATCTCTAGGTCATTCTTCCATATAACTGACCTTTTTGATGTAAAAATCAATTATAATCCAGAAAATATTTCTCAATCTATAAAATTTCCAATTTACAAAAGTTTAAAAAAAAGATCAAAACATAATAAAATTTAAATTTCCACACAGACTGTCTTTTTAGCTATCTAAAAAATGGCACGTTTTTTTTTTTTTTTTTATTAACACAAACGACGGTATAAATATTCAAATCATACTCCCACAACGAGGGCTTGTACATCTCATTACGGCAAACGATTTTTTTAACTTGACACATAAAACAACTAGGTCAAAGTAGTAGACATCTGCTTTGATGTTAAAAGAAACAAGTTTATATAATCTCATTAAAAAAAAACTAACCCAATTCAAAAGGGGGAAATAATCCGCACGATAATTACAACACTCGATACTTCCCTTTACGAGAATAGTAACCAATTTTCGAAAATTGGCAAAACGATGTTTACAGTTTGTTCAAACATTGTACATTGATTGGCTATTGTCAACTTCATAAGTGAAACGAAAACGAAACACTGATTATGGTGCAAACTCAATTTTCCCCGAATGCACACGCGAACCATCATTACTCATAAAAGCTTTTTTTTTCGACAATTTTTGACGTTTTATAAATGTTAAAAAAAGCTGATCTTTTATAGTCGTGATTATATTTTTGGAAAATCTAATAAAATGTAAATAACTTTTTTTTTAATTTTAAGTCAATTTTTTTAAGAGTCTACAGCACCTGTTTCTTTTAAATGTATGAATAGAATACGCGAGCATAATTCATGATATCCTTCTTTTTCAAATATATAAAGTGCAAGTCACAAGGATGCTTTCCTAGACTTAAACCTCCTATTCGCATGTTACTCTTGGCATACTTTCAAACCCAGAAAATTTATGAAGACTTCGAAATCTTTCTAGTACTTTACGAATTTATCATTCAAATACCAAATCCCCTTAAGAGTGTCGAAAAATCTTGTCTTGGCTATTTCTTTTCTTCTAATCTAAAATTTATTTTAAAAGCAAACTTGAAATACAACGACTAATATCAATTTCCAAATGGTCCTTTACAATAAATTCGCATTGTACCAATTTCATGAT
Source organism: Leptopilina boulardi (assembly GCF_019393585.1). Taxonomy (NCBI): domain Eukaryota; kingdom Metazoa; phylum Arthropoda; class Insecta; order Hymenoptera; family Figitidae; genus Leptopilina; species Leptopilina boulardi. The sequence continues at coordinate 1,049,277 of NW_026137934.1, read as the reverse complement.
TGATAATTTTATAAATTACAGAATTTTAAAAATACAACTTGGCAGTGGAAATTTTAAGTCAAGGAGAGAAAGAAATGGCTTAAAAGAAAATTATTAATAATGAAGTCTACTCTTTCTTTATTCCTTAAATATCAACTAATGTTAGCAAACCTCCCAAGTGCATCCGTCTGTTGCAGTTCCTGGTCGATATTCGCGTCCGTTAGTAAGTAACTATAGCAACGCCTAAGGAGGATATAGTCTATTCGAATAAGCTTCATCTTTAATTATATGTAATACTTTCTCATTCCACAATTCAAGCTTTTGCTGCTGACGCATCAGAGAGAAAAGTTCCTTTTTACAGAGAGAAAAAAAAAAAAAATCAAACGTCTCTTTTCATTCGATTGGATGCAAGGACATAGAATCGGGATGTATTGACTGAAAAGTAGCATCGGTCATCAGTTATTACTTGTGCTGAGTAGCAGCATTACTCTATAATAAATCCTATTTTGACTTTTCTTTTATGAGGTTGCAAAATCTGCTTCTCTCGTAAGCAGGCTGTCACGATAGAAAGAAAGAGACTTTCTTTATATTATTCTCTTCAACGAATCATAAAAATTGATCCTTCAAAGACAAGGAGTAAGCAATTTACTATATTTGAAATTGTATGACTTCAAATGGAAAAACACGAGCAAAAAAAAAAAATATAAAAAAACTTTTCTATATAACCGCACAAGTAGATAATAATCAATCAACACCAAAACTATATAATTCAATTCTGGAGAAAAAATTTAAATAATTTGCACTTGAATATAATTTTAAACAGAAAATAAAATATACCCTTTACCATCTTTCGAGAGAGAAAATTTCAACTTTTAAACCTTACAACTTGAAAACTCCAACATTCTTTCAAGTTTGAAAATAATCAAACTTTCAGCTTTTCAATTTAAAAGATTTAAAGTTTAAATGGTCCAAAAGTTTCTAAATGTCCTACTTGCACATGTATATATATATATATATGCTATATATGAAAAATGGAATATTTACTTTTTTCTAAAATAACAAATTTTTTATTCAATTGGAAAAATTAGAAAAATATTGAGAAAAAATTTAAAAGCGAAATTCTTATTAAATCTACTTTCAACATTAGCTAATTTTAGAACGTCATTTACAATCGACTTATCGACAAAGCCCCATATGCGAGCAGTTTATCAACAACAAGAGCCGTTTATCATCAATGTAATCATCGATATTTTAACTGCAAATTATTATTTTTTTTTCTTCATCGAAATATAATTTCGAATGATGAATAGCTTTCTTTTTAATTACAAACTAATGATGAAATGATTGTTTTTATTCTACATTAATAAATTAAAATCAAGTCACGTTTCACGGTCATGAAATAAATTTTAAAAAAAAGAAAGAAAAACGTCTATCACAGTTTGAAACTATATTATTTTTTTGAAATTACTATTGTTTCTTTTTCTAAATTCAATTTTTAATAAAAACATAACTTCTGAGTTTTTTTATGAAAAAAAACTTACAGGAAAAAAAAATCACCATTTCTACTTTAAAAAATTCATAACTCCAAACAGTTCGATAACAGATGCAGTGCAATTGTTTAGAAATACAAAAAACATTATTGAAATTGAAAGCAAGAAGGTAGAATTTATTTAAAAATATATCCTAAAATGTTTCAGAAACAAATGTTATTTGTTCTTTTAAAAATCCACATACAATGTTACATTCAATATGGATTATTGGAAAGTTGTCAGTATTTGTAAATATAACCAGACAATGCGAGACAACATATGGTAAGTATTAACAATGCTGGAATTATATTATTCATTTTACACCTAAATAATTTTGCAAGTTGTATGATTAGGGTTTGCTAACTCCTCTTACCTAATTAGACCGACACCAAGTTCAAAAGCAAACTTCCTGCAGGTTAGGTTCCAAACTAAACAATGGTGCTAGATCTCTATGCGCAAAATTATTAGACATTGTGTCGTTGCAGTAAATCCTAACCTGATCTTCAAAATCAGTGAAGGATATAAAGGCAGACAACGGAGAAATTGTATATACATATATATATTATAAACAAAGAATGAAAGGGTTTTATGTGTAACGAAGACAAGAATTGAAGGGTAGCACACATACAACTGCAATGGAGGATAGAAGACGAAGAAGAAGAGTTTATATATATATATCGACTACACCAGGGGGTCGTAAACTAATTCCATTAACTTTGGTGTTGTATTAACGAACGGCTTCTCCTTCACAGCCCCAAGCAAGAACCGTAATTAGAAATGATACTAGTGAGAGAACAATCTCGATATTGTATCATGACAGCCATTCAATTCAACACTGTCATTCACTTTAAAATAATCGTAATTAAATTTAAATCACTACCACTTCAAGTCACTCCAATCTTTCAATAAATCTGAATTAATTAAAAATATAATGTCTATATAATTCAATTTATATACGAGTTTGCATTCAAAATTATATCATGACAAATCCAATACATAATAATATATATGTGTGTATATATGTGTGTGTAATACCGCAGTCATATTGCTTACCGCATCCAATTAGAATACATATTCCGTTTCCTCAATATTAACACGAACTAAAACGCTCTTTGTCTTAAGACATTTAATTGAGTTTGAATACCATCTAATTAAGTATAATTAGAGCACTACTTATTTTACAACTAAAATAATAACAATAATAACTAATAATAATAAAACAAATAGAAAATAAATGAAAAATTTAGAAGAAAAGTATTTAATTTTCAACTTATTTAAAGTTCCAAAATCACTACAGGGACGTTTAATTAGTTCGATCTTTCAGATTATATTCACAGAACGGAATCTCGACGAAAACTTCTAGACATTTTTAATTTGAATTCGTTTCATATCTGAAAGTATATAGTCGAATAACATCATACGAATCATTCCATTAATTAAATTCCTCCAGCAAAGTTTCTCTTCTTTACAAAAAAAAGACCGATAGACATGGCCAGTTCATTAGAAATGAATGCACGACATCGAAAATAGTTTTATGCCCAATTTGAGAGTAAAGTGCAAAGTGGAATGCTGCCTTTTTCAAGAAAAGAGAGAGAGAGAAAAAGAGAAAGAGAGAGAAACTAATAAAAGCATAATTATAATTCAAGATACCATAAAGTATTTTTTTCCTTTATGATATGTACTTGAAGATTCTAAACTTCCTGGACTGTAATTATTTTACTTGTTCCAGTTAAGAGCAATTACAGGAAATACTTAAGACGCATGGTCGTCGAGGAAACTTCTTGCCATTAATACCATTCAAGTTGTATATATCTATAGAGGTGGGCATTAATTTCTAATTAGCACCTAACCGTGTGAGCCAATGTCAACCATGATTTTGATGTGGAACGAGATCACATAAGTGCCCGCAGGAGCTTTTAGTCTTTCAACAGAGAAAGTTCACTGCATATATACTCAACAATTTATTATACCTATATATATAACATTCTACACAGCAAGAAATTCACTTAAATAAAATAAAGACCCGAAGCTTTTTCAAACTAACGTAAATACTAATTAGTTTCGCAGCCACAAAAGAGAACATATTTTACCTCTAAGAAAATTCAGAAATAACTCGAAAAAAAAACCAAGAGACTTTATCCTAAGACAGAAGGAAAGCTCATTTTGTTAATTTTAATACTGTGAAAATTTATGAACTTGACGCGCAAAAAAAAAAACAAAAAGCAGCATATAATCTTATACTGTTTGGATAAGTAGCAAAAAATCGGTCTTTATTCAAAAAATCCTGAAAAAAAATCTAAAGAGAAGATATAGTGATTCAAGCAGATTTTCATCTTTTAGAAAAATTATTGCTTTGAAACAATTTTAAAACGAAATTTTCAGTGAAGAAAAAATTCTAATCCTATCAAGTTTAGAATTAAAGTATTTTTTTTACAAATTTTCGCAAATAGTAATTTAATTATTATATAAGCTACTATATAATTAGAAATACCTTGATTATTTAAATAGAAGACGTTCCCAAAAACTGTAGAATTTTTTCAATTCTTCAATAACACACTAATTCACTCGCGACTACAATAATTAAAAATTTTTTTAGAAATTGAAACATAAGAGAAATATAATAATTAAATATTAAAATCAATCGAACTAAACACGTTGTAAGACTAAATCACAATGTTGAGAGAAAGAAATAATCTTCCAAACATTTCACTATCGAAAACTGCGTCACCTTTAATTCTAACCCCACCACAAACAATTACTTTGACCACAATACAAACAAACCCTGAACGTTCCTTACTATTGCGAGAATTTATCACTGCAATTAAGCACTATCCCTGACCTTTCTAATATATGTGTATATATATATATATATACGTTGTCCTATACCTGCTCCAGACAACAATAAGTAGAACATTTAATATAATTACACTGAGGAAAAGAATCTCTCAATTTTGAATTAAATAAAAGTAGAAGTGATTTTATTTAATAGATTATACATTTTATTTTATCAAGTTTTTTTTATTTGATTTAAGGAAAAAATTTATTTTCTATTAAATAAAAAATATTTTTAAGAACTTTACATTAAAATAGAAAAAAGAATAGAAATATATTCTTAATTTCAAAATATTGATAACTCAACAAAGAAATATAATTGAATTGAACTGTTTAACTATATTATTATAGCAAAGATAAAATAAGTTTTAATCAAACATGAATAAATCATAATAAATTAAATTACAATAAAATCATTTTCTCAGTGTAAAATTAAAATATTATCGTTTCTAATTATCAATCTGCCACCAAGCTCCAAAAAAAATACTACTACGGTGGAAAAAAAATTCGATTTTCATAAAAACTACTACAAAATGTTGTTAAAAAATTCAATTTTTACATTGGTGGTAAAATATTTTTAAATTGATATCAGTGTCATAATTATGAAAATTATTATGTATTTTCTTCCTTTGTATATTAAGAAAGAATTAGACGAACAATCAGAATGAAAGTTAGTCTAATTCCATAGTTTTGAATCTTGAAATAAAATAACAGTTTTCATTTCAAACGACTTTGAGTATATAAACAATTTAATTTCAAACATTTTGTATCATTAAGAGTTGCATTTTAATAAGAATTACAAATTGACAATAGGAAAAAATTAAGGCATCATAATCAAAAATTTAATAACTGTTACTCACAGTAAAAAATTTTATCCAAATTTTAATTATTCACGAGGGGCTATTCACTGAGATCCAAGAGATCCAGTGACAATTAGATGACAAGAAATCAAAAGAGACGACCAATAATCACAAGAAACGACGAAAAATCGCAACTAACGTCAAGTAAAATCGCAAAATCCTCCCAGAGAAAACAAACGAATGCGCATTCATTGTTTTTTTAAATAAATGTTCGAATTTTATTTATTAAATTAAATTTATTTTTAATTTTGACAGTAATTTAAATATAATCTTGATTTTATTTCAATTGATTATTTATTTAGTTTATTATTTATTACATTAAATTCACTTTAAAGTATTAATTATAAAATGAGTTCTTTAATTATCATGTTATTTAATACTTAATTTTTTTACTAATATAAATTAACTCGAAATTAATATAATTATAGTTAATGTGGAAATTTTAAACTATTGGTATATTTTTTACTTTATCAATAAATTATGTTAATTAAACTATTTATTTGAAATTTTGAATGAACATAATAAAACTGAAAAATTATTTGTTTATTATAATTATTAATTATTATAATATAATACAGAGATAAATAATAATAAATGATAAAAAAAACTTAGGAATCGTATGCCTCTTAAATCATTTTGTGACATTTTTTAAATTTTTAATTAAAAAATATTTCATGTAAATAACCTCGGAAGTAACCTTAAAAAATAAAGAATTTAATGTTAATTAAATTTAATTTAAATAACCAACTTGCAATTAACTTTGTTTTTCCCTAAAAAATTTTAATAATATAAATATTTAACTGTTTTAAAAGTTAATATAATTGTGTTTATATTTATAAGTATAAATAATAAAATATTTAACCCTTATACAAATGTAAACAATAAACGATATTTGTAAATTACACGTTTTGAAGGAAGTCGAGAAGCCAATAGTCGAATTAACAAAACAATGCGAGATCCAAGAGACGGCCTGGGACGACCAAAGATGACAATTCACAAAAAAAAAGGAGTACGTCGTCCCTGGATCTTTTGGATCTCAGTGAATAGCCCCTCGATTATTCATAAAGTTTTAAATATTTGCTCACATTTACTGAAAAATTGTTTATTTAAAATTAATCTTTTATTATTTAAAAATACGAAAATTCTGAAGTTTGACTAACTTTTGTTTTGACTGTCCGTCCAATTCTTTATAAATACACTTTTTCAGATCTATTTAATCTCATTTAATATCATCTCACAAAGAAAATTTCAAACTACATACCAACGCAGCGGTACTTACATGAAAAACAAAAACATTATGTAATTAAAAATTCATTAAATGTCTCTTTTTTAATGTAAAACAGCTGCTGTTACCCTTTTGTTAGATAAATAAAAAGCTAATTAACAATTAAATTCCATGTATAAAACGAAAATTATCTGCGAGTTAAAACACGGATTCTAAAGTGATTAAGCAGTTAGAATTGGAATATTATCCAACACACACATATATATATATTTAAGAGTTTATTAATGGGATAGTTTTTAACGTATATATATAATATATAATTGAATTCATGTCAAAGTTAGTTTTGTTTGCCACATACAAAAAAGAAATATTCGCTTGGATGAACAAACCAGTTAAGTTACTGAATCGTGGATACGGTCACGTTGAATTTTCACGAGGCAATGCGCATTTCAGAAATGAGCTCTCTCTGATTCTCAACTGAATATCTACATCTACAGGTTGTTCATTATTCCAGTCGCGCTATTCGGTATGAATGTGCCGATTTCGTTAGACCTGTTTTTGGCGGTGATCCAGAGCGTTTACGACAATAACTGGGACGTTATACAAAAAAGTTTTCAATCCCTCCCTCTCTTTCTCTCTTACGCTTTTCAAAAGGCAGCCAAAGCAGGACTTGTCGTGAATACGCGCGACGCTAAAGCTATTTAAAAACTTTTTTATTCTTCGAACCAACGAAGAATATCCATTTTTACTTAAAACGACTTTTAGTTATCAAAGAAGGAGAAAGAAAGAGGAAAAAAAAAAAGCTGACGTAAACTAAGAAATATGATGAGGGAAAATCTACTTTATACACTTGTCCTTTATGTTCACTCGTCGATTAAGTTTTACGATACCTTATATATTAAACATCTCATTCTCAAAATTATATAAAATAGTTCAATTTTTGTTGTGGATTTTTAAGATTCTATGCTAACTAAAATAAATATGTTTATTTTTAGAAAGCGGATATAATTATTTCCTCTGGGAAAGAATTTCCTTTAAGAATTCTATATCAATTGGAAAATCGTTTTATAATTTAAAAATCATATCGAAGTATAACTGTGCATAAATAGCATAATTTTGCTTTTGATTTGCAAAAATAAATTCAAATAATTACAAGGTAATTGAAGATTAAATTATCAGTCATTGAAAAACGGAATTTGATGAACAGTAAACATAAAAATACATATAAAAGTGCTTTTAATGAAGATCTTAAGGTGGTACTTGAGCACAATCTTAAGCACACTTCCGTTTTACGGTAACGAAAGAAAGGTGGCGAGTTGCCAAGTAACGCTTCCTTTATAGCTGCAGAATCTAATGGGTGTTACGTGCAATCCGATTTAATTCGATAAAATTGGTAGTCAGTGTGCCTGGCCTATACATTTAAAAAAAAGGGAGAGGGAATTTTCGAGACGCTTCGTGTCCTTTCTATAAGGACATTAAAAAGCGTTGAGGTTAATTTCACCTCTTTTTTTTTTTCTTTTTTTTTGAACGCAATATTCTGCCAGCGTGCCTGACATTCCTACCTATATCCCACCTATTCCTATTAGGGATGTAAATGCGGTAATTTTGCACGGTAATTACTGAGGTCGGCATGAAAGTAATGCCTTTGAAGAAGACGACTGCTTCTAGAGTGTCCGGTGTGGTGCCCACTGTTACCCTGAAATTACCCCATTGAACGACACGTTTGAAAGAGCCATCTCGTTTTCCGGCTTAAAATTTTCAATTCCTCTTCTTCATTCTATTTTTCATTTCAATTTATTACTTTCATTATCATTTCTAGTGTGATTCTTTCCAGATGGAATTTTTCACATCCTTAACTCGTTACTTTTAATGACAAAACGTATATATATATAAAAATTTTCCTCTCTACCTATTAATTTTCAAGACAACATAATTATCAAAAACTTACTAAGGAAATATTTTGTTATATTATTTTAATTTTAAAATATAAGAAAATGTTACATAATTAAAAGTTATATTAATTTTTTTTTTTTTTTTTTACTAAAATACTTCCTCTTATATGATTTTGAATGCAAATTAAAAGTCATTAAAAAGATGTTCTCTCTAACAAGCTAACGAGAGTTTGTATAAAATGAATGACAAAGAATCAGAGGAATCAAATTTATATTCAGAGCAGAAAAGTCCACTTGAGAAGAAGTTGCAACTAATCTTTTCACACCTTTATATATACTCTTTCTCTTGTTTGTTTGTGAATGTTGATTCAATGTTAATATATCTCTTTAATGTATATAGAAAATGAAGATACGAAATAAGATAACGAGCTACACAATTTCTTAATTTGAATTAAAAAAAAAAAAATGACAGTAGCTCTTCTAAATAAACAATTTCTTAATGATATTCTCTCAAAGAATTTCATTTGTAACAAACATTTGAAGTCTGAACATAAAATCATTTTTCTCTTAACTGCTGCGGAAAAGACGAAGGATGCTCTCTAGAAACACGTACGCATGACAGTAAAAGAAAACAAGAAAACTTTTATTGCCCTTCTATTTCGCTTGAGTAACTAAATCTTCGAAGGAAAAAAAAAATTTCATCTTTTCCATTTATGTTTGAAAAACGAAAAAAAAATCGAATTCTAAATGTAACGGACAATGAATTTTTTTTTTAGAAAAGAAGAAGAGAAGAAAAGCACTTGATCCATAAAATGTAAACCGTTGAAGGAAAGTTGTTCTCGAAAGAGCAAGGGACAAAGTGCAAGCAAACCTATACTTAAGTAAAAACATCATCCTCTACAAATATTGACTGAATTACTTGAAAAATAACACTAACTTTGAAAATACTATATATATAAAATTTAATTTTCATAAATAATAATTCGTTCCATGAGTCTAAAAAAAGGTGTATCAACTATAATAAAAAATTCAACAAAGGATAAAAATTTCAAAAATTCAAAGTGTAAAAGCAGATTTTGAAACACCTTTCTTCTCAGATGATGCAATTTTTTTCATCCGCGAGTGACATAAAATTGCCCAAGAGTAGGTATACACAACATAATATAAGCTTTGACGATAATCCTCCTTTATCAAATTGGATTTTAATGTTTAACGAATGAGTTTGTCGACTGAAACTTCGCTGTCGCTTTGCGCATCACTCCTCTTTCATTATCCAATGCAAACAGACCACAAAAATTTCACACCAACTCAATATCGCTTTTCTTGTTTGGTATTTATCAAAATATTAATAAATTAACAACAATTCAAATAATAAAATAATAATAATTTAAAATTACATATTTTGAGAAGTCATAAAACAAGTAAAAAATTTATCACATATTTTACATACTTCGGATAATTTTCATATATAATTAACATCAAACATTGAATACGAAATTAATTTTATCTCTTAAAAAAGGAATTAAATTTTTTTTATATTTATTTTCCGCGGAAAAATAAATAAATATATAAAGTATATTTTTTATTAATTTTTTTTTTTTATTAGTATGTAATAAAATTATGTTTGTTATATTTAACGAAGAAAAGTAAAGTTTGTTTATGAGAAAATTGAAATTAAGTTTAAAAAAGTGGAAACTTTTAAAAAGTCGAAATGGCAGAAATGCAGGAAGAAGATAAACATCAGTAGCTTCTGTACTTTCAACAGGAATTACCACCTATACAACGAGTTCGTACCTTCGTCGTGCACGTTCCGATACGTTTACACGCCATTGGTCACCAATCTTCGAAATGAAACTACCGGTCTTTGGGATTCCAGCACTTCACGACTAAAAGTTTCCGAGGGTGAAAGGAACGAATAGTTTCACAGAATAATCACATATAACACCCCCTACTTTCGTTTGATTGTAACGAACGGCTCGTCCCTTTATTCTCTTAATGAAAATAAATACACCTAACTATACTATTCCAAGAATCAAAATTAAATTGATATTAAAAGATTAAATTTTCAATTTCACAGATAAATTTTCTAAACATTTAAAGTTTTATTTTAATAAAAAATAGAAAAATAAATTTTTATTTAATATTAATTAACAGAAAGTAATTTCAATCCTTTTCTATCGATAGATTCACTTAAAAAAAATGCAACTAATTATATTATAAATATAACTGTATTCAAATTTTTTTTTAATTCGGCTGAATAGTTATAAATTTAATGTGAAAAACAACAGTGAATCAAGGGGACGCTTTCACTCAGTAGAATAGATTTGATGTGGTCAGACATAAAGAAAAGAAAATCTTGACCTATTCTTTTTGCTCTTTCATTGTGTGGAACCACATAAAGTTAATTCTTCTGCTTTGCTTCGTTAACTCTTCTTATTCGTGTTCCCAGACCTTTCACATATATAGAGAGAATGTGTTCATTGAATTTTAGATAAAGATTAACATTATTCCATTGTAGTAAAAAAATTTCTAAAAATTACAGTAACTTTAGAAAAAAAATCGTAAATTTATAATCTTTTGTTAACTTTTGTTTAAGAGAAATAATAAAATTTATATCCTAAGTGATAATAAAAGAAATAAAAAGTTTCAAGAAGAAATAAATTATATCTTAAGTATAAAGACCTCAAAATAAAGATATTATTAAATTAAAAACAGATATCAATTAAATTTGTTATTCAACGAAATCGCGAACTTGAGAGTAGAATTAAGAAACGGAAGAAATTAAGGAAGTGAAATCCCTATTTTGAACAAGACAGGCAATTTTATTCGAATAAATGAGAAAAAGAGAGAAAGAAAGAGATATATAGGTATACTGTATCCCTTTTACTCTTTAGACTCAAGCATAGTTTACCAGATTCCCTTAACGAACTGAAATGTACATAAAAAGAACGAACAAAGAGAAATCACGGATCTCATCAGAACCGAAAGGCTCAATAGACCGCGTATCTTTCTTTCTGTCTTCCGCTCTTCCTTCCGATTTATCAACCAACTTTTCGTTTCTTTCCATCTCTTTCCTTCCCCAGTAGCTTTGATCTTCAAAGCACAATTATCGACTTGTATAGTTGCCAAAGAATGCACAGAAAGAATGATCAAGAAATAAACGAACCACAGTGAAAGAAAGAGAGGGATAAATAGATTATTTCCCTTTTTTTTAAATACCATCTAGCTAACATTTCTTAAACACTCATGGTTAAAAGCCATAAGATCATATTTATATAATTAAAATGTACGATAAAATGTTCATCGAGTCATAAAAAGAGAAGTCCAACCTTAATTTATTTTTATACCTAATTTATTGCTCGTTTAGTTAATAACAAATCACAACCAACTTTAATTACCGTAATGCAAAAGGGATTCTCGTGGGGGGGATTGTTACTTATTCATATAATCGAAGATTAAGTTTAATCGAATGTCTACCTTCAGTTACTCTTAATTGTTCATTAGCGCCCGATCGTTATTGCTAATTGGTTCTCAAACGACGAGATCTTCACTCATCATTCTCTAATATAAAGATCAGTCTCAATTTGCCATATTGAAAAACCGTTTTTCAATTATAAAATAGTTTCTATTAAAGATAATTTAATTGAATTCATAGCCAAATTCACATCAATTTTCATTGAAAGCAAAAATCAATACATTTATCCATAAAAAATATCACAAAATTAAAATCATTCTCATAAAAAAAATATTTGTCAAATTTCCTAATTCGATTCATCAAAAAACATTTGTCTCTATATTTTTTTTGGTATGACAATTTTTAAAAAGACCAAGGTGAAAAATACCAATTTTCAACGGCGCCCGTGCGGCGTTTTAGATGTATTTTGTGACGAGAAAGCATCATTAGTTTTACAGTCGCGCTGTGAATTTTAGATCAACTTCGTAGAAAAGGTCCTACAATGAGATGACGATAAATTTCATATTCTATTGCATCGCCTTATGACATAACCAGTTTGTAATTTAATAGTTGTTTGCGAGTCATTTACGTTTTCAATGTAGAATTCTAACAGCCAATTCGAACTTAAAAGAATTATGAGTTCTATTATTCCCCTTTTCTCTCATGTCTCTCGCCGACTAAGAAGAGAATTTAATAAACTTTAAAAAAATTCCATCAAAAGCTATAATAAAACAAACTTGGAAGCTTTTATCCTAATAAAATCTTGCAAAAATATTTTTTTTCCCCTTATTTTTAAATATCGAATAAAAATTTCATTATCAATTGAATATTTTTCCTTAATATATATATATACACGGAAAAAAAGAAAAAGTAATTTTTACTACTTTCATAGTAAAATGGGATCTGTCCGAAGTTTCTGCGCATCTATCGCAACTTTTACTCCAAAAATAGTAAAATTTGCTCCAGAAATAGTAAAATTTACTCCAGAAATAGTAAAAATTATTACAAAAATAGTAAATTTTACTATTTTTTGAGTAAAAGTTGCCAGAGATGCGCAGAAACTTCGGACAGATCCCATTTTACTATGAAAGTAGTAAAAATTACTTTTTCTTTTTTTCCGTGTATATATATATCAGAAAGAAATATAAAATGCCTTGCGGATATTTTATTGATTTTTGCTTTCAATTTCAATTCAAGTGAACAAATAAAATAAGAAAGCATTGCTGTACTGTAAATTGTACTTACCCTTAATCGAAGATCGCTGACTGTCCATACTCGGCTGGCGAAATCGTTGGACGCTCCCAATATAAGTGTTCCTGTTGTGTCGAAGTCCACGGACATCACGGCGGCATTACTTCCCACTAGTATTCCTTTACACTCAAAAGCACCTGTAATAATTTTTATTATATTAGTTTTCAAAATAAAATTTAAAACAAAAAATAAATCAAATTTCTAAATAAAAAAAACAAAAATTATTTTTCTTCAATTTTCCCTAATAAAATATTTAAGTTCTAAATTTAACTTGGAAAATTCAACTTTTTCCACAATTTTTATTATTTCGATAATTTTAAAATATTTTTTTTTTTGATGATTTCCAAATTATATTTTTTTACGATTAATTTGATTTCTTTTGAAAAATTTTAATTTTTATTAGGTAACTCTTTTTTTCCATTTAAAAGAAAATGTGATATTTTTTTTTCAAAAACCACCTTCAAACTTTAACCTAATTCCAAAAATAGTTGCAGACAAAACATTAAATTTTCTTTGCGTATAAAATAAAGTTTACAACGTCATTACAATGCTAAAGTGAAAAGATGAAAGTTAAAACAAACATAAAGAATAAACTCAGTCTGCGGTTTTAATTGTATATATATATATATATATATCTGTGAAAGATAGCGACAGGGAATATTCAACCTGTTGATTCATTAATATATACTTCATTAAGCAAAATGAGCATGGAACAACGAAAGAGAAATTCTTTTTAAATTTAAAATTTTTTCAATGCCTTTATGATTGTATTGATTCTACGAAGATTGTCATTGTCTTGTAAATGTTTCTTTATATACATTCAGAGCACCTGTACACACACACAAGTTACATGGGGGCAATAGATATAGCTGTCGATTGTTTATTTTCTTTCGCGTAAATGGACTTTGTTTAATGAGGATGAAACGAGAAGAAGAACGATATGAAAGAACAAAAAAAAAATATAGTAACAACTATCGCTACGTTCCATGCGTACTTCTTCTTCATTTCGCATTGGAATGAGAACTAGTTCTATAATTCAGTCGACTTTGCGGCACAAATTTAAATAATAACATCTAGCGACAATCGTGCTCTACAAGCCATTCTTTTGTCGTTAAATTAAACCTCTTCTTTCTTTAAGGCTCTTATCATGACTGAAATCTATCACTCGCCTAAAGAAAAATAAAAGAATGGAATTTATAGCTAGTTAAAGGGCTAATTCTCTATTTCTATGAAATTCAACTTTTTTTCCTCTCTCTCTCTATCTCTTCAATAAACGAATGATTCTACATTAAAATGAAAGTACATGCTATTGTCCCAGTCAGTTTCCAATTATAATAAGAAATGCGCTTTAAATTTTAATCTGAATTTTCTTCAATTTCCGTCTAAATTAAATTTTAATTATAATTGAATAAGAAAATTTTGAACCTAATAAAATTTTAGAAAAATACAAATATTGTGGTGCAAAAAATTTCCAAATTTCTATTAGCTAAAATTTCATTTGACGAAAATGCACGTAATTAAATTTCAATTTAATTAAACTTTCATTTAGCGGAAATATTTTAGAGTGGATTTATGTTGCAAAATTATGGAAATTTAGAAAATTCTTAAAGTGAAATTATTGATGAAATTCTTAATAAAAGATTTTCTTACCTTTCGAAATGTCCCAAAGCTTTACTTTTCGGTCAGCACCTCCAGTGGCAAGGATTCTATCGACAGGAGACCATCTCACCGCATTCACTTCTCCATCATGTGCATTCTACAAGATTAAAATACTTAAGAATTCTATTGTCGAGAAAATTATTAAAAAGCACATGCCAATGACAAAAATTAATCTAGCAATTAAATAATAATGACAAGCATTTAAATTAGCAATTTATAAAGTGAGTGTTGAAAAAAAATTAATAATTGTATTTAAAAAAAAAATATTATTAAATTCATTTTTATGACACTTCAATAATTATTGTATAATATATAAATGATGATTTTAATATATTTTTTATTACTACGTAAAACGTTAGTCTTTTATCGTTTATTCTATGTATATATAAAACGCTGAAAATGAAACTTCTACCAAAGTAAACGACTTTCATACGAAGAAATATAATGGCTTCACATTAAATTATTCTTATTACGACTACTTGAAACACTACGTTATTACTTTTGAAAGTGGAAAATAGAGATTTGTTACCTTCAAAATATATGACGGAAAAACTTCACAAAAAGTGTACAATTAAACAGACAGCTACATAATATTGTAGAGAATTAATAGAAAAAGTTAAATTTAAAACACAAACGACCATTTAAATTATAAACAAAATTTTCACAAGCGTTTCGTATTCTTTTACACGACTTTTAAATTATTTTTTTTTTATAAAAGAAATAAAAATTAAAATTATAATATAGTATTCCAGAAATTATTTATTACAATTATTTTACTATTTTGCCATTTTTTAAAAAATATTTATTTTAATAAATACTATTTATGATATAAAAGTCAATTCACGGTTTATATATATATAATAAAATTGAAGTTATGTGTTTTACAAGTTGTTAATGAAAGTCTTGCTTATTCTTTAGAATGTTTAAAAATAATAAATTTCCAAGTTTAAATATAAAACATGAAAAGTTTTTTTTGACATTTTTAATACTTTTGTTTCGCCTGTAAATTTAGAAGATAAATTACAGTTAATGTAATAGCAAATGTTCTATGAAACTTTCAGTAAAACAGTTGAGATTGTGTGAGTGCCAAGTTTGGAATACGATACTTGTTGCTAAACCACACGACTTAGAGTCACACAGTCTTTACACGATGATTGCCAAGTTATAACTTAATGTCAAAATTTACATGTCTAATATTTCACACTTGACAAAAAGCAAATATCTAATAAACCCCAATTAAGAAATTAGTTTCTATCAATGTAGATTTTTATTAGAAAAATTTTAATGTATTTCTTTTTTATATCACAGAAGACTGATCAGTTTATTTTAAAATCAATACTAATATAATGATCAATATTAATATTAATCCAAGTATTTTATAAATTATTAATACTAATTAATAAATTAAAAATCAGAAGTGCTTGCTAATCGGATTAATTAATAAATAATAGTTTAATAAATTAAAATGTTAGATTATAAATAACATGTGCATTTTGAATATTATGATGAACAAATGAATGAAAAACATGCAAATTAATTTCTAATTATTGAAAAGTTTTACAAAAAAATAACATTTAAAAAAAAATTAATTTCTTATTGCTGAATAGACTTTAATTCTTTTAAAATAATTTGTAAAAAATTTCAATAAAAATTTTGCCGAAAAGATAAAAATTATTCTGACATTATTTCGTAGAGTCCAAATTATAAATGTGATTTCAACCTTTTTATAAAAGATAAATTAATAAAAAGGTCTTTTAATTTCATAAATTACATCGAAAAGATTTTTGAATGTCTAAAATTAACTATGGTTAATTTCAAATATAAAACTAACACTATTTTTCAATTGTTATGTTCTAATAAAAACACCTACTTAAGAGTAATCAAATCAGAATCATTTTGCAAGTACAATATTTTTTTTAAAGTAATAAATCTGATTCCATTTTAATTACAAATATAATTTTCGTGCATTTTTATGTTAAACTAATGGTTATTGTGTAATTCAGTCAAACATTTGATTAATTATTATGAAATTCAAAAAAGAAAATATTCAAGTTTCTATACAACTTACTTATTCTAAGGAAAACGAAAATTCTCAATGCCAAATAATAATTTAACAATCGAATACGTACCATTCAAAAAACATTTAAAGTTAACAAAAAATTGTGTCTAACAAATAATAATCTTTTTTTTTATAGATAGAATTTAACTAAACTAATAAAACTGACAATTTTTATTCCAGTTAGATAAGCTAAATTTAAATACTATTTTAATCGAAAATAAATTTTTTTAATAAAAATAGTCTATTTACAGGTAAGTTCTTAAAAACTAAAATCTATAACAGATTTATAAAATATATCTATTCGATTCATAAAATCTTTTAATAGATTATAAATATTTTAAATGCTTCTGAACTTTAAAAAACTGATCTACATATAAATATTGAAATTAATCCTATCTCGATGAAAATAATAAGCAACATTATATTTATTGCAGCAGACGTGTGATTTTTTTTCACACATACATTCACATTCGCCGATGAAATAAACGACACATTACAAAATAATGTACAGAACAACTTAAACTAATCGGCAATTGGAACTTATTTTTATTCTTAAAATAGAACCTACTTAAAAAAGATAATAAACATTTTTGACGTTTCGTATATAAGTAAATAAACTTTTACTTTATATAACAATCAAGTTTAGACAAATTTGAACCTTCATTTTTTTTAAACGAATATATATATATTTTGCGATTTTCGTCAATTTTCTCTGAAGTTCAATTTTGCAAAATTGTATTAATAAATAATAATTCAATTTGTTGCATTCATTAGAACGTGATATTTGCAAAAACTTGTAGTTTTGCCCAATATCAAAAAGTATATAAACGAAATAGAATAATTAAATTTACAATCATAAAAAGAAAAGGTTCTCTTTTTAATACTTTTTTTTACTAATTCCATTCAAACTGAATATTAGTAAAAAAAACTAATTGTCAAATAATTTACATTAATAAAAATGTTTACTAATTATTAATTTTCAAATATTATTAAAAATTATAATTTTGTTGAAATTATTAATTATTTAGACTAAAACATTCTGAGAAAATATTTTTGTAGACATTTTTAATCTATTATCACAAATATTGATTTTCATATATATGTCTACGAGCTTTACTTAACATTATTGATTTTTTGAATTATGTTTTAGAAAACCAATAATTTTCTTTTAAAGAAATCGGCAATTAAATGTTATTGTTTTAAAAGCTATCATAAATTAATTAACGTACAAATTTGATGGAGACATTGGTAGGAACTGCGGTGGGAAGACTAACAATTCCTTCTTTAACGCTAAGTCGATCAGGACTAACTGGTCTTGTATCACGTGCAGCATCCTCCAATTCCTTCTGCATTTTTGCTTGCCTCTTTCTGTGAAATAACAAATAAAATTAATATAACAAGAACAACTATAGAATTAAACAACAACCTGCAAATCAATCAAAAATATTCTAGCACATATTTGTATCTCGGACAGAATCAGTAACAAATTCATGAGTCGAGTAATTCCAATAAATTGTAACGGAAGAATAGTGTTTGTGATTTTAATTAAAAGTTGTCTTAAAATTTTACAAAATGTTTTTAATTTTTTATTATTTGAAAAAGAGGGAAAATCAGAAGTTTTTTTTAAACTCTCCTTATTTTTAAACAATATCTAAAATGTAGGTAAACAAATTTACTTTAAAAATGAAAAAATATATACCTAAATTTAAAAACTGAATACATTTTATCACACAATAAGAAATTTTAAAAACCTATTGTACAGTTTTCTAGAGCGAAAAGTATACTAAGATATAGACTAAATGAAAATTCGAAGACTGGTCATTGCATTATTAAAATGTCATTAGAACAGTCCTATAAAACGTAATAACCAAATGCGTCTAATACAATATAAATATATCTTAAAATATTTGTTGCGTGACATTCTTATTTCAGTATTAAATTTATATTAAAACAAATAACTTAATGTCTAGATAAATTATTTTCATAGGAAATTTTTTTATCAATTTGGTTTTTGGGTAGCAAGTTTCAGAAATTCTAACTTTTCATCAATAAAAAATATTAAAAAATCAATGGACAAAAAAAATTTTATTATCAAAGACTTTTTCTTTTTCAAATTGTAGTCATGCGTTAAAATTGTAATTTAATTTGAATGAATGAATGAATAAAATTGTAGAATTTGGAGTGGGTAAAATTTTAAAGTGATCATTCACATGGAAATGTAATTTGTAACAAATTATTGTGAACAAAGGGAAATTGCTTTGAACTTCAATTAATTCACTAGTAGGTATAGAATTATTTTGTTGAGAATGTCAAAACAATTCTACACGATTTTCTGTATGATAATAATTTTTCAAAATTTTATTTTGTTTACAACTATATTATGAAAAAGGTCAGTTATTTCATGAGTTCATACCATAAATAACATTAAATATTATCAATAATAAATTATTTGCTGACATTGCTCAAATGCATTTGCAGGCTTCAAAGTATAGTTTAATAATTGTTATTAAATTATATATAGAAGCAAACTAAAATATTTGTAATACATAAGTAATAAAATTGATGTAAGTTGCACAAAACTTTTTATATTAATAAACATTTCTTTTTCAGTGTGAAATAACAAATTTATTTTAATTCTTAAAGTATCAATGAGTTAAAAAAACAATAATATATAGAATTGTGTTCTATATGCAACAAATTTTAATAATTCTTCAAAATCCTATTTAAAAAAATAGAGAGAATATTTAAACTTTATAAAGTTGTCAATTGCATGCGTTTCTTTAGAAATAAGTACCTCATTATTTTCAAAAACCAATTTATACTCAATCCTTCACCTATCAGAATGTTATTTTTCCATGCAAAATGAAAGCTTATTTTTTTATAACTTGAACTTTTGTCTTTTTCATCAATTTAAATTATCAAAATAAAAATTTCAACTTTATAGTTATTTAATAAGGTTTTTAAAAACAAATATGATATGAATGAGCTTCTTTATAAAAAATGACAAAAAATTATACAATACAAAATGTTCATCTTAAAAGTAATTAAAAACATAAACTTTCATTAACCATTTTTGTTTCATTTTGAATCACCAATTTTAACTTTAACATTTATTTACAAATAGAATTAAATTATTCCTAAATTTAAGAAATACTACAATTGTTATTCAGGCAAATAAAACATGCATATAAGTTAAAAATAGAAATTATTTATAAAACTATATAAAGCAGACTGTTAAAATGTCAATATATACAGTCAAATTTTGTAAAAAAAAATATATTAGGATTACAAAAATATAAAAAAAAAAAACTAATCGCTGTTTAATGTTTTATCTGTCAACACATTTATGTTAATACACATGATATAAAAATTATACATTATCTCTTTTTGCGAAAAATCATTTTATAAAAGGGTTCAGTGAAAAAAAACACGTGTATATTTTGCTGACCAGCCCAAAAGCTATTTAGCATTAAGCATGACATTTCAATTCAATAAAATTTTGTCACTTCATCAAACTTACCCAAACTTTGAAATGGTATGCATCAAAAAGGCTGTCGGGCTGGTAAAACTCTCACTGAAACGAAAATGTCAAGCAGTGTGAAGTAGCTAGAGCAGCAAGCTCTAGTGAAATGTTTCTTTTCTTTGTATGCAGCCATGCTTCTAATATTAGAGAATGAAATACTAAAATTTTACAACCTAGCGACTCCCGATGTGGAAAAGTAAATATTAATTTACAGAAGATAATCATTATCACCTCAAAATTTACTTTCCATTATTTTCAAATTATCTTAATTCTAATCACCCACAACGATTATTTTAACTTAATTTTACGTTGACAAATTGTCAAAAAAAAAATTTAATGACCCGTAATTTTAAGTATTTCAATTATCACTAATTATTCTAATACAAGTATAATTATTAGTTTGAAATTAATTTAAAACTCATAATTTTATACTTCTCGTAAACTATTAATTTTAATAATTAAAATAAAATAAACATAATAATATGACAAATTGTAAATTAAATAAAATACAAATGAAGACAACTGATTGAGAAATAATTGATAATCAGAATTAAAATAACTGGAACATTATGAGAAAATAAAATTTCTCAGCGAATTGTTTTCATAATTTACAACCTTACTAAAACTAAAATTTGTTAATTCAATATTAAATATAAAACAATATTGTTTCAATATGTGTTACAAAGAAAAAAAAAAAATTTTAATAAATGTTTGCTAAAACACCTTTTGAATCGTTATCCCTAGAAACAATTTCTTTGAAGATATCAAATATTAGTCATGCTATTTTTTTTCCTGGAGAATACTATTCTAACTAATTATAAACATGCAAACTAAAGTTATGTTTTCTATGAGATATTTACAACCGTACTTACGAACGTTTCCCAATTCTATTTTCAAAATCACGAGCTATAAATGATTAAAAAGTTATTCATTCAAGTTAAAAATACTAACCCTATAACCCTGTAAGATTAACTAAACGGGAACTCATAAAGTATCTAAAAATAACTACAATCGAATGTCTAAAAATAGCTACAATTAAATATATTTAAAAATAATTGAATAATTAAATAACTAAAAATAATTGCAACTTAATAACTGAAAATAAATGAAATCAAATAATTTAAATAACTATATAAATGAGTAGAAATAACTACTATATTGAATAAGGTCTATAAAAGTACCTTTCTTGTAAGTACTATCTATTTTTTTCAATAAATAAATTACCATGCAGAATTAGTAACACGAGAAAACTACCACCCAGCAAAATAGAATCAGTTTAAATAAATAAAATTGACGTAACAATCTAATTAAGCTTGCAACATAACGAGATAAATCGGAAAAAAATTCTTATGAAGCAAATTCAGATACTCTGAATTTAGTTTCTATAAACTGTCAATTTTCATAAATTCGTGTTATTTGGGAGGCTGTAAGTAAATATCCTATAACGACAATGACGATTAAACGATATTGACAAAAATTCACTAACACATGATACTTATAACAACATTCATAATTATTCTACTTACTTCAAAAAATTGTCATTTTCTTCATTCATTTTATCTGCATCTTTTGCCTTATATTTAATTAAACGCTCCACCAATTGACGATTTTCTTCCTAAAAAAAATTTCAACAATTATATTTTTCTTCTTTTTTTATAATTATTATTGTATTATTTCATGAAATCATTCTTATTATATATAATATTTGAGATATTTTTGTTAATTCTAAAAATTAGTGCTTTTAAAGTGAAAAATTGATTACTTCAGATTTGAAACATTAGAAAATGAGAGAGCATTATAATTTACAAAAAATTAAACCTGAGCTTTCCTGAGTTTTTCTTCCAACGAAGCGAAAGCAAGTTGCAAAGCTTGATGTTCATCTTTCAATGTTTGATTGATATTTTCCAATTCCTTTTCTCTCATTACATATTTTGAAATATCAATACGTAACGTATTGTTAAGTTCCGTAGTTTCTGCAAGACTAAATTATCCATTTTAATATTAAAATCAATTAACAATTAAAAATTAGACTTAAATTTCTATAATTTCAATTTTAAAAAAACCTGAATAATTAAAAATTATACCTGCAAAAAATATTTATAAATCTTCTTTTTAATTCAAAAAGGCAAGATAAAATAATTTTAAAAATTTTACCTGGTTTCTTTAGTTTGAAGTTCTTTTTGAAGACTTTGTAATTTATTATTGAGATCTACTATTTGTTGTGTATGTTCTCCTCGTCTCCTGTGTAAAGTTGCCAATTCTTCAGCTTGTGCCAATAATCGTGCTTCAACATTTGTACCTGCTCCAGTACTTCCCACTGCAATTTCTCGACACAACTTTTCATTTCTTATAGACAATTGTATATTTTCACCTCTCAGTGTATTAGCACTCTCAAAGAGGCGATTATCTAAAAACATCAAGAAAATTGTAAACAACTACACCTTTTTAAAATTAAAAATATGATTCATCTATTATTACATATGCAAGGTAGAAATAAAAATTAATATTCATTTTCCAGATAAACAATAATGATATAAAAATATTAATAAATTAATTACTATAAATTGTATTAATATTAATTTTAAAAATAAATAAATTACAAATTAGTAATTTAATCAAATTCAAAACATAGTAAATAAAATCTCTTCGTTTATTTTTACTTGAATTCTTAAGCAAGTTATTGATAATTTTTTTACAATGCAAAATAAAGTTAAATAAATATAAAAAATATGAAACACTTGCTTGGTATTAACATAAAAAAATCAATTCTATTTTTACGTAAAAAAACAATGCCAACGACGAGAATAATAAAAACAATAACTACAGAAAAAAAGTTGGAACTTGTAGTCATCGTCGAAACATAATTAAGTATTTTTCTGCATAATTAATTATATACTTACGTAAACTAATAAGATCTTGAAAACATTGAGTTTGAGATTTATTTCGTTCTCTTAATTGAGAAATAATATCCTTCTTCCATCTCATATCTTCTCCAAAATGATGCTGCATTGCTTCTCCACTAGCCATATTTTCACTTTTTGTTAATAATTAAAACAATATTATATTTCTTCTAAAATTGTCACACTATCACAAAATTAAACTAGACCTTTAAAGATACGTAAATAAACAAGGGAAACTAAACGTATGTCAAAAATATAACAGAAAGATGTTTGTTTCACAATGATGTTAGATTAAATTTCTTTGAAATGACAGATTTTGATAGATGTCACAATTTTTACTTCTGATAAGTTTATAACATTCACGGGACATTCCGATTGCTAGATCACTTTCGAAATTCGTATTTATATTATATGATTATTCTAACCTAAACGTGAAAACACTAATAATAAAAATCCCAGCACCACCGCAGCGATACCGAGTGAATGCTGCTCTAAACCAATATCGATTCTAACGAATCGAGATACTGAACAATGAATGGCGCGTTTTTTAAAATATATAATAAAAAAAATCATTTTGTAAAAAAATATTAACATAACCTCATTAAACCATTATTGCTATCAAAATTTTTTATAATTTTATAATTTCAATAGAATTTGTTAAAAAGCACATGAATGAATGCATCATAAGAAAGGCATAAAATAAAAAAAAATGTGTAAAAAAAAACACCTAATTTGTTACATTTTGCACATTTCGTACAAAGAAATTTCTTTGTAAAATGTCAAACATGTTAAACAAAATAATCATTGTAACAAAAAAAAGCTTTGTTAAAAAACAACAAAAATATGTTAAAAAATAGGGATTTCAGAAAAAATTTCTGTTCTACAAACAATAAAAATACATTTTTCACAGTTATAAATATTTTTTTCCAACAATTGCATTGACTTACCATAAATTGAGTTTTGATCCATTGAAGCCATCTCCTCCTTCTACACTGGCCTTTAGACAATTAAATCAGTCCTCGAATCCTTATTTCTTCTAGAATCTGATTCAAAAATGACATTTTAAAATGGAGAAAAGTGAAAATTTGGAAGAAAATTCTGCAAGGAGACAAATTAGTGAACAGCAGCACAAGGACACGAGCAGCACGTAGAAAAACGGTTGTAGTACAGAGTAGAGGACGCTGTAGACTCGTTTCGCGCGGGAATAATGGAAACCTCTGATTGGTGGAGGAATAGTGACAGGACAATCGACCGGCGTGACTGCAACGTAGGAAGGGTTGTCATCTATCAGGGGTTATATAATATAAATTCTCTGATTATAAATGTTTGGCTGCTGGTAATCGAAAAAAGAAATGTTACAGTTAATTATACAAAAGAAGTAATAATTATTTAATGTCAACTTATTAAATAATAACTACTTTTCATTCAAAATGCATTTGTGGATAATTTAAAAATGCCTATAACAGGTAATAACTATCACTACAGTTGATAAATGGAGCACTACCTTTTTGAGAGTTTAAAAATGAACAACTGTAGATAACTTTAACCTACAGTCGGTAATAATATCTATAGTTAATAGTTATTACCAACAGTAATTATATAGTGAAAATAAAATTATTTCGTTATCGTCGCAAATGATAGTGTAGAAATTGACTACTTTTGCACAAAAATTCAAATGCAGATATATATTTCATATCTATTGATTAATAATTAATAATTAACTGATAATTAAAATTAAAGAAGAATTTGAAGATTATAATTAACTTCGAATAAATTAAATTGCAGAACTTAGAAAAACATTTAATTATCGGATTATAAGCAGGATAAGAAAGGAGAAAACTGTAATTATAATAATTAAATGAATTTATTTCTGATTAAGTGCGATTGATGCTGAAGTGTAATACTTCAAAGCTCTTCTTTTTACAGATTTGAACAACGATTTATACAATGCAATAAATACAATTTCAATGGATTAGGGTGTTTATTGATTTAAAAATTAAAAAACAAGCAAGTTTTAACCTTTATTTTCCTAATGGAACACAGATCTTTTTTCATTATTTTTTGTATTATTTTTGAAAAATTTGAATTACTCATATATTGTAATATATTTCATGAGTTAATTTTATTTATTTACTTCATGAATTAATTTAAATTAATTTTTACATAAGTAAAATTTAATTGTAAAAAAAATGTTCATGTAAAAAATGTTCATTCATTTAGATGTACATATTAAATAAAATGACGAGAGGAATTGAAGATAAAATTAAATTGAAATTTTAATAAAAGAAAATGAATTTAAATAATCAAACATTTCTGTGTTTTTAAGGAAAATTCAATGGATAAAACTTTTGACATGAGAAAAATAACAATTTTTGTGAATAACGGGTTATTAATTTTTTGCCCCACTTTTTTTTTCCAATCGATTTTGTTAAAAGACAACATTTTGCTGGCAAAGTACGGAGCTCTCTCGTATATTGGAGTTACGAAAAATATTAGAACTATATAGGAAAACGTACAATGTAATTATTATTTGGTAATTATGACTACACATTCGCACCGGGATCGTTGAATAACAGCGCATTTAAAATATCTTTCAAACGAATACACCAGTGCGAGCAGAGTAGAAAACTTTTTATATACATAAAACATAATGAAAATTCACTTCAGAAAAAATCGATTCAACAGACTTTTAATTTATTTAAACATTTTTTTTTTTTTAATTCAATTTCTTTTTATAAAACAAACTATTTTTATTCGCTGAGACCGCAAAAATTTTTAATAATTATTTCAAGCCAATTTTTCAATATTGTCTTTTAATAAATTATAAATTCTTTTCAAATGGTTTATTTTAATAAATTATAAATTCTGTTCGATATTGTTTTTTTATTAGTAAATTAAATTTATGTTAAATCGATATTTTTCAGAATGTCATTCCTCTTCAAAAATTTACTTGACAAACAAATGTGTGTGATGACTATATATAACTCGCGACTTATTATGGAGGCAGTGAGTTGAGAAATTAAATTAAAATAAAAAAAAGAGGTATTTTACAAATTCAACAATTTGGTTTTGATAAAATTGTTGCTCCATTTACAAATGAGAAAAGCAAAAAGAAAATTTTTTTATTTTCAAGTGAAAGAATTTTATTTTTTTATTGAAAGTATTTTTTTTTTTTTTTTGCTTTTTTCATTTGAATTATCATTCGTTCAATCAGAAAATAAATCAGTCGGATTTCAATGAGAAGAATTTAGAGCTTTTTTTCTATACCATTTACCTAGTGAGACATCATAATTAAATTATTATTAATAAACATCTGAACCATTTTACTAGCTCCGCCTCTTTGGCTTGTGGACTTGTGACTGACCATATATATATATATAGAATATAAATTATTAGGTACAATATACACATATATATATATATTTTGTTTTTTCATTTTTTTTATATACGTAATATCGTCAACTCACACAGTTTAGAATCTCCCCCCCCCCCCTCTCAAACCCGTATTCTTACGCACACGTGATTTATTATAAATAAAATCAATAAATTAAGTCTTCACTGAGATAATATTGTTAAAATTATAAATTATTCTAGAACCTGTGCAAGGAAATTAAAAGTCTTATAGAAAATCTGAGATTCCAATCTGTGTGATGACCACTTTGTGGTACAGGCTTTACGCTCTGTGTCTACTGTATTCTTTTTTTATCTCTCTCTCTCTCTCTCTCTCTCATTCATTCTTTTTTTTGTTCTCTTTTACACACATTCTTATAACCGTTTCGTACTCTTATATTCGACTCACATTTTTACTTCTGGTCTCACAATTTTATATTCTGTCGTTAATAAAAAAAAGAAATAACTACTTTGCTCTCTAGCAGAAATTAAAACCTTAATCTCAATAGATATTTTCAATAATAAAAAAAAACAATCAACATTCGCTACAGTTACAATTTTTATTTACACTCTCGACAATGAAATTTACAATATTTTTTCTTCTATTACGTCTTTGATTTATCGAGGGTTTAAAAATAGAAATACACAGATTAAAAATTAAGAGTACGAAACAAACATTTTTCTCACACAACTTATTTCAAAAAAAAAAATTATTTTAAATTAACAATCTAAGTGAATATTTTTTCACTTTTACAATAAAAAATTTGCGATTTCGAACATAATTATGGGGTTTTTTTTTTGTTTGTTTTTTTTAGTAAAAACAATATTCATTATGCTAGACACTGGTACCATATTAAATATATAAATAATAAATATACATTTTTTCGCAGGCGTTTAACGCATTTTCTTTTTTAATCCCGAGTAAAAGTATTTTACAATTTTTTTTCTTTATTTCTTTGAATTTGTCACTTGGATTAACCAAATGGAAATATTTATGCTTAGTATTTTTTTTATATAATTTGCTGTTTGTGAGAGAAAAAAAAATGTATTTTGACTCGGGATGATGAAATAGGGATAAATTAATAATAATAACAATAGTGCTAGTTTTGTAACAGAGGTAAGGCAGACGTAGAGAAGTTGTTATAGTTTATGAATTAGTAGTAGAAGAAGAAGGAGGTGGAGGGCGATTGCGCATCAAGTCGAGGTCTTTGCACCGCAGGTCGCGGCTGCTGTGCTACCTTGCCTCTTGCCTCGTTTAAGTGTGGTACAGATTTAATTATTCACGCGTAATTACTCCTCTCTTGCTCTCTCGTACTTGTGCTATACCCACCGACTGTAACTTTGAGTACGTCTCTTCCTTCTTCTCCCTTCCTCTCTCTTTCTCTCTTTCTCCTTTACGACT
Source organism: Leptopilina boulardi (assembly GCF_019393585.1). NCBI lineage: Eukaryota > Metazoa > Arthropoda > Insecta > Hymenoptera > Figitidae > Leptopilina > Leptopilina boulardi. The sequence goes on along the minus strand of NW_026137934.1, from coordinate 1,021,322 downwards.
TCTCTTCTCTCACTTGTCCACCATCTCCTTCTACTTCTCTTCAGGGGGGTTAAGTGGGTTACCCTGCGATACCTTGAGTTTAGCGCGCGTAGTATAGTCGCCTGGCGGGCACTAATTGACTAGCATCGTTCATCACTCTCATTTACTCTCGCTTCTTCTATCGTTAAGCCTCTTATATTTTCCTTCATTATATATATATATATATATATATATATATATATATATATATATAGCGTGAAAATCCCCTGCCCAACAAATCTCTTCAATTTCAAATTTGAATAATTCTCCATCACCGAAGAAAACAAAGCTTCTTCTCAACTTTCATTCTCCCAATTGTTCTCTCAGTGATCCCAACACTGTCACCTTAATAGTCTCCAATTAATAATTTATTATCACTTTTTATTAAGATCTCTAATAATTAACATTGTTCGCTTTCATTTACCTTATTTATTAAAATTTATTTAATTTCTTCATTATTCTTAATAAAAAGTGTAATAAAAAATTATTTTTTTTCTATATCTATCTCAACGCTGGAATACTAAATTTATTCTTCTCTTTTTATAAAAATCATTTTTTTTCCCCCTACATATTAATAACAAAACAATATTAAAATTAATTCAATTTCATTATAATTGTATATATACAATTATAATTAAAAACAATTGTATAGTATAAAATACAATTGCAATTAAAAACATTTGTAGTAGAAAACAATATTGTAATTGAAAGAAACGACAATTGAAAACAATTGTAATTGAAACAAATAACAATTATTGAAAACAATTTTTAATTGAAATTAAATCAATTCGTATACAAAATTAATCAATTTTTTTTTTTGTAAATTGATCCAATTATTATTTTAAATTAAAAATAATATTGGATAAATTGAAAATAATATCTTTTCTACATAAATATATATCTATGTATATTATATATATATTTAAAAAAAGAATGTAAGAGAAAATCTTGACTGATTTTTTTTTTTTTTTAAATAAATAAATGGAATTTGAGATAATTCTCTGGGAGAATTTTCTTTTTTTAAACTAAAAGTTTAGTTTAAATATTTTAACACTTTCATCATTGAGATATATTGAAAATTTATTCTATGAGATAGTTGATTTTTCTTTTTAATCTCTTTAATTGTATATTCGCTCGCTCATTTAATGAGCTATTTTCATTAATTTGTGAAATATTCGTCCTGGAATTTATGAAACATTTAAAAAAAGAAAAATTTCTCATTCTATCACATTTTTTCATCAGATATTTTCTCTCACCGATTCAAAAATTCAACACGGACGATTTTTCAAGTTAATGGAAAGATTTAATAGAGCAAAAATTAAGATAATTAGCTTTTCAAGCGGAAAAGTATTTTATACCTTTTTATATAAATTTGTAAATTTACTGAAAAATATAACATTTTAAAATTCTCTTTTTTCTATCAAATAAAGAGATAAAAAGAGAAAAATGTATAATCATCAAGAATTATTCAACAATTCTTGTATATAAATAGATTTATATCTACATTTTCTGATATTTACTTGAAGATTTGTTAATTAACTATATATATATATATACACTGGGAATTGTCTTTCATGTTTATCAGCAAGAGAGCTGTTTAAGCAAAATTTCAATTCGCACATTAAACAAAACGTTAATTCACAGGGGGTAACAAAATGCTAAAGAAGCATTTATTCAAATTTCCACTGGTAAAATCTCTAGCAACCTCTTACAAACAAAAAAACAAATTTTAATATAATGATAAATAAAAATAACGTTTAATTAAAAAAAAAAAAGAAAAGACTTTATATATATAATTTAATTCTCTTTTTGAAATGGAAAATTTTCTCTAAACAATATACATTTAAATATAATAATAATAATAATTAAAAAATCACTGAAAATTAAAAGAAAAGAATATATATATATTTTAAATAACAGTCACAAAAACCGGAAATTAAAGAAGAAACGAAACAAAACAAACTGATCAACGATAAATGACTCGAATCGTAAAAATTTTTCTCTGAACTAAAAAAATTACAAAAATCCAGTGGTTTGAAGAGGCGCCTTCTCTGCAAATGAATCGGACATAAAAGACAATTATAATCAACGAACGAGACTAAAAGTAAAGAAAAAAAAAAAAAACAGAAAAAACAAAAAAAAAAAATACTGCTCATCAAGTAAATATTCCTGATATTGAAATTAAAATTCTTTTGGGCAGGGGTAATTGTTCAGTCTAGAGGCAATTGCTTTCATTCTCTTTAACAGTCACTCACAAAAAAAAAAAAAAAAAAAAAAAACTGGCGAATAAATAGAAACAATATAAATAACTTAAGAACACAAGAAAGGTATTACAAAATTTGTGACTTGGTGTGCGCCTTAAAAAACAAAAGAAAAAAAAAAGGTGATTTTTTGCGTGTGTGTGTGAATCTTTGAGCACAAGCGCGCGGATCAACAATGGGAATAAAAAAAAAAAAAAAATAATAGTGAGAAGGGGAAAAAGATAATAAACCCGGGCAAAAAGGAAAGGTCTGCTCATTTATACACGCGGACGTAATGAAGTTGGTCGTATTCTAGTAACAAGACCTTCTGGCGACACACGATCATCTCGTTAGGTCGCAATTACGTCGTGAGAGAGAACCTTTTGGAACACACGCGCTTGGGCTTCTTAACGCTCTACTATATACTATATTTATATATATACGTTGTGTGTGTATGTGTGTGTGCTGTACATCGTATTTACAATGATATACAATTAATGTAGGGTAATGATTACACGGGCAGATTAACAGGGCGAATGGATTTAAGCGTCGTCGTCGTCGTCGCATTAACGAAACAAGCGTACCTGAAAATTCACTCTCCTTGTGTATTATGCGCAAATAAATCAAAAGAGCGATTATCCTCTTCATTTTTGTTCCGCGACTTTTAATCTAGTCTCACTCTCTCTCTTTCTTTCTTGATTTTGATCCATTTTGGGAAAATTGGAAAGAGTTCAGTCTTGTAATGCCGTTCAAGGAGTTTTAATTGTAACTCAATCGAAGCAAATTCCATTCGAAAAAAAGGAAACTTCAAACTAACCTGCAGTTTGATTTTTATAGACCTAATTTTCTTGCTTCTTTTTTTTTTTAAATTATTTCTTTGGATCTGTCACTTCTTTTCCACTTTCCTTTTTCTTTGCCCAGCATTTTCTTTTTTTTCTAATCTCCTGGTTTGTGTTTGGATTATCGTCATCAGGTTTCCTTTGAAATATCTCTTTGGTACGTTAGGTGGCCTGGTATTTGGATTAATTTTCATCTTCTTTTTGGCATGAGCTTTCTTTGTTTCTTAAATGTTCTTATGAACGAGGTCAAGATAATGAATTGTGACAATGACGATGACGACAACGATGAATGGTCGTCATTAGGGCTTCGCGTTACGTATTACTTGGATAACCGTAAGCGAAGCTAACCTCACGTCAGGGATAATCGGGATGCATGAGATTGTACATGATCGCAAAAATTGTGCACGCTGCGTAGACGCCCAAGGCCACCCACCATAGGAGTTGCTCGTGCAGTCGTTGCTCGAAATTCTTGAGTACAAGAAGACCGATCGTCAGCCCGGCTAATGCACCGGTCAGGTGCGCCACGTACGAGACAGGTGGACCCATCTGCTCTGCCGCATATCTGTCGTAGATGGCGAAACCCACATCGGCGCTTGCTATAACAAAAATTACATTTCTCTTATAAGTACAATAACAACAGATGTTCAATAAATGTGGGAAATTATTTTTCTTTATCTCTTTTCTAATTGTCAATAAATTTACTATTAATTTTGTCAAATAATTTATAATTTAATTTTATTCAAAAATAAATATTTTCTTGAACCAATCACTGAAAAAAAAGGTTGCCGAGAAATTCAACTATGCCATTGGGTATAGTTGACTAGAAAGAAGTTAAAATAACTACTTTTTTAGTTAATCTAATCATGTTCATGTTGTTAATGTAACTATTTTTAAGAAGTTAATAAATAATAGTTGATTTTACGTAAATATGTTGTTAAAGTACAACTACAAGTCGGTAGTAAAATTAACTTTCTTAAGGTAGTAAAAATAAGTGGAATTGTAGTCAACTCAAAATTTGAAGAGTAGTAAATCCAACTATACTATTCACCAGTTATATGAAATTATTTTCTTTAATTAATGTAACTGCTTTTTGAGTAGTAAATTTTTTATTAATTTCTATGATTTTATAGGCTTTAATAAAATTCTTGTTGTAGAATTAACAAGTCGTCTGTAATTAAAACTACTACTTTAAGTAGTAGATTTTTACTATTTTAATTAATTCGATAAACTTAAAGAAGATTTTTGATGTTGAATTTACAAATCGTTTCCATTTAAAACTACAACTTTAAGTAGTAGATTTTACTACTCAAAGTGGTACAATAGGCATTAAGAACATTTTTGGTGTAGAATTAACAAATCCTTTGCGATTAAAACTACTACTTTAAGTAGTAATTTTGTACTATTTTAATTAATTCAATAAGCTTGAAAAACGTTTTTGATGTAAAATTTACAAATCGTTTCCAATTAAAACTACTACTTTCAGTAGTAGCTTTTACTACTTAAAGTGGTTCAATAGGCTTTAAGAACATTTATGTCGTAGAATTAAAGAATCCTTTGCAATTAAAACTATCACTTTAAGTAGTAGATTTTACTGTACTATGCAATTAAACAACTTATAATATAATTAAAAGATGAAAAATTGACAAGTCAAAACTTAAAAAGGATAGTTATAGCAACTAATAAAAGTAGTAAAAATGACTACTTTAAATAGTTAAATTACCAATTGGACAAGCAGAAAGTAGTCTTCGAGTAGTTTGCAGACTGTCGTAGCGAGCGTGCGTGGTTAGTCGGTTAAGGTATCGGATTGCGAGCATTAGGGTCGAGGGTTCAATTCCCGTCGGTTAGAAATTTTCTCTGTTAGGTACATAATCGTTAGGGCATAAAATAAGCGTCAGTATAGGAGAGAGGATGAAAAAGTCAATTCTACTGATAATAAACAATTATAAATAAAAAATAATTTTATTTCCTATTTTAAGTAGTAAAATCTACTACTTAAAGTAGTAGTTTTAATTGCAAAAGATTTATTAATTCTACAAAAAAATGTTCTAAAAGCCTATTGAACCACTTTCAGTAGTAAATTTTACTACTTAAAGTAGTAGTTTCAATTGCAAAATACTATTAAATGTACCAAAAAAATGTTCTTAAAGCCTATTGAACCACTTTAAGTAGTAAAATCTACTACTTACATCTTGAGTTGTTTGAACATTTTTAAATTGAGTTAATACAATCACAAAATGTCATTCTACCAATTACATTTTTAATTGGTTTAACTATTTTTATATAGTTAATAGAAGCGTTTAAATTCAGTTGAGGACCTATTGTACTACTCAGAGTAGTTAAAAAGTAGTAAAACCTACTAGTTTTATTTTCAGTGAAATAATATTTGAGTCAATTTTTTCTTGTTTCAAAAACAGAAATACACACTGAGAAAAAAGGTTTGAGCTGACAACCAAATATTTCATTTAATATATGTGCAACTAAAATTTTTTGGTTGACACAACTAAACTTTAGTTGACATCAACCAAAGTTTGGTTGAGACTACCAAATTCTTTTTCATTTTCTTATTTAGTCGTCTGAAACAAACTTTGGTTGTTGTCAACTAAAGTTTAGTTGTGTCAACCAAAAAATTTTAGTTGCACATATATTGAATGAAATATTTGGTTTTCAGCTCAAACCTTTTTTCTCAGTGCACAGAAAATTAAAAGGCATTAAAATAAGCTGCAACGCTTCTTATTTTAATGCCATTTAATTTTCTGTGTATAGTTTAATTTATTAAAATAAAGGATTGAAATAAAAGTTATTTGAGTCAAATAAAAAATCATTGGATTAAAATAAAAATTATTTGATTCAATTAATATAATCATTGGATCTAAATAAAAATTATTTGAGACAAATAAATATATTTATTTTATCTAATAGATTAATTATATTTGAATAAAATAAATTTTTTTCAGTGCACCAAAAAAGAAATGGATACATATTTTTTTAAAGGTAAAAATAATCCTTCGCCCTTGATATTTAAACAAGTTTTTTTCAAATGACACACACGTATTTTAAAACGAAGGGGCGTTTTTTTTTCCTTTTTTTTTGGAAATGTTAAATGGACGCTATGAACCGCAACAAACTGAAAGCTTTATCCCAATTCAGATTGACGAGGTAAATTTTTTTTTTTTATTTATTTTTGCTATCGCAAGCTGAGCGTATCTAACGACCTTTTTGGATGAGATTCAGTCTATCTCTCACTCGCGGCTCTCAAAAGTGCCCCTGTCCGGTTGTGCTTCAGTCTGTGGGTATAGCAGGTCGCAATAGTGTGCTCCGAGAGTGCCAATATCGTCTAGTGGGCACTCGGCATTGTAACTAGTTTGCTTATGCAACGAGCACTTGTGCCCCTGGAACCGGTAATTGGACTCTAGTTATACTGCAAGAGAGAAGCGCGTTGCCGAAAATTGCGATTAATGATACCATCCGTCGAACTTGCGCGACCAATCGCAGAGCTTCTACTATCGCTAGTTAACATTAGAGAGCGAGAGAGAGAGATAGAGAGAACTTCCTATGAAGTTTCACTTCTGTGTATATTCTCTAAACCTATACAGTAAGCATGTAAATGTGTGTGTGCCTTCAAGTAGCGAGTCGATACTATATGATGTTGGTGTAAATGTTCTTGGACAAACTAACTTTAATGTCTGACCTAAACTCACTTGACCGTTTTGCTAACTTTCTCCATATCTAACATGTTCTCCTAGACCTCAAAACGCTCTGGCTAACGAAGTTTACATTTTTTTTTACCTCATCATTCCCAAGTGGCAAAGGACTTTTCCCCATCAACGCGCTCTTCGAATTGTCCAAGAAATATATTTAGAGTATTTCTTCATTTTTTTTTTTTAACAAATTATAATTATTTTAAAAATGAAAATTTTTATCTGTGAGATCAATACGGAATAATTTTTTTTTAGAAATACTGTTAAAGATTTTCTGTTAGTAGCAAAAGAGAGTATTAAAATTCTATTAACTTTAAAATCAGTAGTAATAATCAAATGTAGTCAAACAGATTAATTAGATTTTGATTTTGGGATGAGTAGTTAAAACAGTTTTAGTCAGACCACTGTTATTATTTTTTCAAAATATTAGTAGTAAGGTTTAGTTGCAGTCAGGCATATTTTGTAATTTTTGATGTAGTAGTAAAAGTCAGTTTTAGTCAGACATATGGTTCAAGTTTTTTTTTCCTATGTGCTGTAATTTTTATTTGAATAGTAAAAGATAAATTAAATTCAAATTGTTTTGATTAGAAAATCAGTAGTACGAGTCAAATATAGACAGATTAATTAGATTTTAATTGTGTTATCAGTAGTAAAAATCATTTTAGTCAGACAAATGTCTGTAATTTTTTTAATTTAATTATCAGTAGTAAGGGTCAGCTGCAGTCAGACACGTGAAATTTCTGTAATTTTTGTTTTTTCTTTAATGAAGGATAGTGTTAGTAAGACAAATGATTTAAATTCTTTGAACTTGTGTTTCAGTAGTAAGAGTCAGTATCAGTCAGACAAAAGATTTATATTCTATTAAGTACAGTATCAGTAGTAAAAATCAGAATTAGTCAGATTGAATGAGATTTTTATTTTATATCAGTAGTAAAAATGCGCTTCAGTCAGACAAAAATATTTTTTTAACTATTAGTAGTAAAAGTCAGTTACAGTCAGGCATACCAAATTTTTCTATCAGTAGTAAAAATTTCCTGTTAGTCAGACAAAAGATTTTAATTCTATAAAGTGCCGTGTATAAGTAGTAAAAGTTACTTGTAGTCAGACATTTAATTTTTGTAAATTGTCAGTAGTAAAAATCAGCTTTAGTCAGACAATTCTTTAAAATTATTTTTAATTAACTATAATAGTAACTGTCAGTTACAAACAGACGTGTTTAATATTAAAACGTATTATAATACTAAATTTTGATATTCATTTATACTTCATCAATTAAAGTGAATAATTCACATTTTATGGAGGCTCTCAAATTGAGACCATAAATAGCATCAAAACGTTGCATTATCAACAATTTGATACACTTCAGGGTCTCAATTTGAGATCCTCAGAAAACTGTGTTCTTAAAAATTGAATTTATATTCGAAAAAATGGTCTGTTTGCAGAAAAAGGAGAATGTTCCTTAAAACTAGTTTTAACTTTGATCAAGAAAATGGAAATCAAGACAGTAAAAATTCAAATGCTATTGACCAAGTTTAAGAACAATTTCCCATTAAAGATACAATTATACGAGAAAGTGAAAAAAAACTCTCTTTTATTTGGACCTTCTTTTTTCGTGACTCATTATAAATATTTTCTTATTTTCATCCAACTGTTTTGTCTCATCGTAATCATTATACTTTTCTCTCGTATGTGTATTTCTTTTGTCTTTCTTTACAAAAAAAAAAAAAATAATCAGGAAGGAACGAAGAAAAATATGTTCAAAGACTTGTTTGATAACCTTCAGTGTTCTTATATACTCGATTTAACTCATAAGTCGTGTGAGTTATATTCTTGAACGCTTTTCACGCTTACTTTTCACTAAACATATATATATATTTCTTTGGCTGTCTAGCAACAGAATGATGGAGTTAAACGTGTTCTGTAATAGTTGGAAAAAAATTTTTTTTTTTCAAAATGCAACGTTACGTTTAATTTTAATTATCCTGTCAAAGAAAATTGCTTAAAAAAAATTGTGAAAAGTTATTGTTTTCAAAACTATTTTTCAGTTAAATATATAAACAGAAAAAAATTTATTGTGGCAATCACAACTCCAATTGTAAAAACTGTGCTGCGAACAAAGAAAATATTGTTGTGGAGACTTTTTTTTCCTTGTAATAGGGATAATTTCAATCAATTAGATTTACACACCTTCAGTTTCCCATAATTAATAAACTTACTTAAATTTTGATTGAAGCAGAATTTACAAATTGGAATAAAATTTCTTTTCTCTTATAGTTTCGAATAATAATAATAATAATAATAACAGGCAGACAAATTCCATTAAATTTTTTTTCTCTGTCATAAAAAACGACAATCAAGCGGATATTACAGTTTTATTAGTGTCCCCCTGGAGCTCTGTGGATGACAATATCGATAGTCGGCGGCCTTTGTAGAATATAGTCTGGATAATTCGTGAAACCAGAGTATGAGAAGTAGTCTTGTCCAGACAGAGTTTCCGTGGTGCAGCCTCCTGGCAACCAATATGGATTATTCCTTTGGGATTACGAGACTGGTTCTCTCTCTCTCTCTCTCTCACTTGCACTCTCTCACTCACTCTGTCGACTTCCCTTCTCCCTAGATGCCACCCTCGTTTGCACTTCGCCTAAGGTTAGCCGTATTACTGCCGGTGTATGTACACGAGGTTGTCGAGTTTACAAGCGTGTACACAGAGTAGTAAGCCACATACGCGCCAAGCATGTACCAACGCGAATATATATATATGTATATAAAGTTTAGCTCTGGTGCAAGGAGGAATAGAGCTTTACGAAATCGTGGGCACTTTGTAAGCCGTTACTACCTCAAGCGCTTCTTCGAGTAATTGGATCTCTACACCCGTTTTCCGCTCACTTCTCCTAGCCACTTTTTTTCTTTTCTCTCTCTTTTTTTTAAATCTCTATAGATTCATGGTCCTCCAAAATTTATTTTGCATTATTTTATTACTCTAGTTTGAGAATCTAATTTATGAAAACAAACGCTAAAGACTCGTATAATTGAGTATACCTATACAAATTCTAACACAGTGAAAGGGACCTAACGGTATACAAAATTTTAGGTTATGTTTACGATTTTTACAGCGAAAATATACACTACTTAATAGTATATTTCAGTATTTAAAAACTGATTTTGATTTCAAATAATTAAAAATAAACGTTCAAGGTAAAACTAAACATAACCTAAAATTTAGTTTATCGTAAGGTCCCGTTCACTGCGTCAGAACACGTATATATATAGCAATATTTACTTCAAGTATTATGTCACATTTGTGCAACTGTTAAGTAGCTTTTACTACTAACATTTCAACAAAGTTACAAGATTGTTTGAATACAGAATAATGAAACCAGGATTCTAGAACCAGTAAGGTGTCATTTATATTACGAATATGTAACTGAGATTATGTAATTAATTACAGCGATTGACTATTATTAACTAGTTTTCGATCTTAAATACAATAATTCGATGAAATTTTTGTCTGACTACAATTGTACTATAATATTTTTTATATTTTTTCGTCCGACTGGAACTTTCTTTTACTACTTGTTTTTATTGCTTTTTTTTATTATTTTTGTTATTTCTATATTTTTGAATAGAATTATAATTGGAAAATTAAAATTAAATTCTTCTATAAAAAAATAATAATTATAAAATTAAAATATAAAAATTAAATTAAATTATAACCCACGTGAAAGGAATTACGGAAATTCTAATAAGTAAATTTTCCGGAAGTAATTATCGAATTTTTTTCGGATATCCTTTCACATAGGAAAATTAAATTGTAAATTATAAATTAAATTAAAAAATAAACATTAAACATATATAAAAGAATACCAAATGTATTACATTCACAAATGTTTTTTTTTGTCTTTTTTACACTTTTAAAAGTAAAATTTGCAGCATTTGTCAAGTTATGCCCGACTGCAATTGACTTATACTACTGATACTATATAATTACAGGTATCCGTTAAATTTATGTCTGAGTCATGTGACTTTTCTTTATCACTGATTGTCTATCCAAAACTGATTTTTACTACTAAAAGTAAAATTACAAGAATTTAGAAATTTATGTCTGACGACAATTGACTTGCACTACTGATACTAGAATTATTATACTACTGATATTAAATTCGAGAAAATTCTATTTCACTTCAATAGTAAATCAATAGTAAATCCATAAAAAAATTTACTCGAATAATTACTATATACACTTAAATAATAATTAATTAATAATAATTTTTATCTGACTAAAATTGTTTTATACTACTGAAACTAAAATTTTATGCATTCGGAATATTATGTCTGACGTTAATTTGACTTGTACTACTGATGCTACAATATTATAGAATAAATTTTTGTCTGGTTGCAAATTTTTTTTACTAAAATTTCTTTAGTATTTCCGCTATAAAACTATATTTAATAAAGGCAGCAAAATTAAAAAAAAAAATTTGTGTACTAATTTATTCTTTAATTTATTATTCGAAACACCGAACAATGCTGAAGAAATAAACAAAAAAAAAAATTTTAATGATATTTGTTTTTAATATTTCAGAATTAAAATTAACGACAGAATTTTGGATAAAATATATAACACACACATACATTGTGTTTAGAACGATAATTGAAAATGTTATTGCATTCAAAGTGCCTATACATATAGGTGGGCACACGAAAAATTCCCGTGGGAATGAAAATATTTTCGGTTATCCTGTATGTTTTTTTTTTTTCTTTGTATTTGAATTAAACAATTTTAATTTCATTTTAACTTCAAAGCAAAAATTTCTTTCTCTTTAAAAATATTTTGTACTTTATATAAAAGTAAAAGAAATATTTTTAAAACAACAAATAATTAATTAGACAAAATATAATGCAAATTACATGACGAAAATAAATACAAAGAAAAAAAAAATTTTTGCTATTTCTGTATATTAAGACTGAAATAAATTGTTATTTACTTATCAATATAGATATTTTTCTACACGGAGAAAAAGAAAAAGTAATTTTTACTACTTTCAGAGTAAAACTGGACCAACTCGAAGTTTCTGCGCATCTCTGGCAATTTTTACTCCAAAAATAGTAAAATTTATTATTTCTGTAGTAAATTTTACTGTTTCCGTAGTAAGTTTTACTATTTCTAGAGTAAATTTTACTATTTTTGGAGTAAAAATTGCCAGAGATGCGCAGAAACTTCGAGTTGGTCCAGTTTTACTCTGAAAGTAGTAAAAGTTACTTTATAAAAGAAATCTTTTTTCTCCGTGTATTCTATAATTTATTTCCTAATACTAAATTGAGGCTTATAAATAAGTAAACTTTTGGTTTTCTTTAAGACAACGATTTATCAACATCAGCATTAAGAGATGAATTTCGAAGTGTTTTATTAATATACTAAGGAGATGAATTAGTTCATTGCCTCATTCAGATCGTGTAAACAAAGAAATAAATTGGGGAATAGAAAAATGACTATATAGATATATATGTATATATATGAAAACAATATATAGTGATGTATAGGGTTAGTGAGATGATCTTTATTTGACATACGTTTATTTGCTTATCCCTTGGAAAAGTAAACTTGATATGAAGCACTCTGACATAAAGTGGGATCTGGGTCATTTCATTTTCACTTTGACTGACAGTTTTGTGATGTACCTGTTCTCCCGATAACTATTCACGGAATGAAATTTCTGATAAGTGGTTAGTTTAACGGAAGCGGATATTTCCTCGAGGGCAAATTTCACTGACAGTTTTTCATTACCTAACATATTTAATTAATGAACTAGTTTAATTAATGAAGAGATTATTCTGTAACATATAATGAAAATCACCTTCGAGTATCGTTTAAGTGAATATTTATATATTAAAATAAAAACCTTTTATTTTAATATTATATATACTTAGAATTTTAAACATTTACAATGTTAGATTATTAATAAAAAATTTCTCATATTTTCCAATTTATAAAAATTAATTATTGATAATAAATTTTTTATTCAAAAATAAAAGTTTTATATTAAAAATGAATTTCTCTGCATTTGATAAATTTTCATAAATAGATTTTGGAAATTGGCCAAAAATCATATTATATAGAAAAAAAATTTCTTTCTTTCAATGTCCATTTAAATAAATCCGTATTTCTCTATAAAATATTAAAAGTAGCTTTCAGTAAAAGAAAAAGGAGGCTAAAAAATTATGACAAAAAAATCTTCAAATCCCCCCAAGGATTACTGATTTAAGTTAAAAATATTCTAAAGCCTACGACGGAATATTTTATTGTGTATGCGCACTTTTCGCAGACAAGAAACCTTTTTTTTTTAAATCCCCTTGGTTACTTTCAAACTAAAGGACGCCGCTACGAATTTCGCATATATATATATATATATAATACTAGAAAACTTTTCTATATATTTTGAAAAATAAATCTTTTTCAAAAATCCATTCTATATGTTTTATAGAATATAATACATGCGGTAAAAGAAGTAAAAAATTAACAAAGTTTTACTGCTTTCTCTGGGCAAAAAAAAAAAAAAGAAAGAAATACACTAATGTAAAGCTTCTGAAAATCTCCCCTTCATACACCGTTGGCTAAAAACAATAAAGATGGAGTTACAACTAATCTCCTAAAAAAAAAAAGAAAAAAAAATCGCATCGTTTCTCCCGCTAAAAGCAAAAGCTTCGCATTACCCACAAAAAGAAGAGAGAGAGAGAGAGAGAATAATAAAAAAATAATTTAACATAAAGAATATAATACCATAGAAAGGACAATATTTATCATTAATTTTAATAATATAAAAAATATTTTTTTTTTTAGAATTTTTATACAAAATATTAAAAAATTTTAATTTTGAATTTAATTTTGATGAGAGACAAAAGATAGATTAAATTGTATAATTAAATAAAAGAAAGATTATTTTTAATTTACCTTTCTTTACAATATTGTGTTGATTTTCACTTTGATTTGTATCAGAAAATGGTCTCATTTGTAAAAATGCTTTTAAAAAAAGAAAAAAGAGAAAAAAAAATGAGAGAGAGATTAAACGATGGCAGAAGAAAAAAGCGCCATATTGAGAATGAGAGACAGAGATGAAAGAAAGTAAAAGAAAAAAGAGAGAAAAAGGCTATTCTCGTGGAAGCCTTTAAGTATCGCTGAGCGAGAAGCTTTTGAGCCAAGTGTATATATATATATATATATATAATATAGCGGTAGCCTCGTGGTTCTAAGAACCCCTTTCCCCCTTTCGATATACATAGTGGGGTTGCTGTAAGCAAATAGCAAACGGTCCAAGTTTACTCTTAACACGAGCCTTTTATCTTCAAATTTTCTTTTATACCCAAGAGAAACTGGAAATTTTTTTTTATGGTTACGTTTACTTTGAAGCGATCATCGACAAACTAAAGGTGTAAATTTTTCATTAAAAACAAAAATTGACCACTTTACATCAAAACCAATCGATTTAATTACGTAATTAAATTTTGTTTTTATTATACTTTACATTTACATTTTTGAAAAAAAGAAATTGATTGCACCTTTAATTAATTCTATAATTTTTATTGATAAGAATTATTTTTTTGTTTTGTGAAAAAAAAAATGAAATTTTTAATTCAAATGTTTTATATGTAAAGGTGAAATATAAATGTTTGCAAGTAGACGAAATTTAATACCACAAACATAAAACATCGGTGGGCTTTGAAAGTCATTAAATATTTGGATGAGAAATAACTTTAGGACCGCCCTTAATTTAATTAAAACTACCGAGAGAAACACTTCTTTCATTGAACTAATTTATTTAGCTGAATCAAATTTAATTAAACCGAATGCAAATAAGTCACGTAGGCGAGCCTAATAAATCTTCAATCCTCTGGAATAAATTTACTACCACCTCACCTTCCTAAACATATAAATTACGTCCCACAAAGAATCAATATAGGTTTTCAAAATTAAAAAAGATTATTCATCCCTTAATATATTTGTATATATATATATATATATATATGTAGGAATTCCTGTAAATTTATAACATTGTTTTAAAAATCAAATTGATTTTCTTTCATTTTTTCCTATACAAAAATACGATATAAAAAAAAAATCTTTTGATCAAAAGGAGAAAAATTTTTCAAGATTCAACTCCCGACAAAATACTTTTGAAAATCTCGTCCGTTTCAACCTTCATCAACCCCCCATATGATGATAGTATCTTTTTCCATTACAAACCGGACATCGTAGGTTGACGCATTTCGCAATTTATGCCCCGTACCCATCGTATATAGAAGAGAAAAGATTTCAAGTCCAAACTGTATATATATATATATGTACCAGTATTATATCTTCTGACATCTAAAGCCTTTTTTTTCCTCTCTTTTTCTCCCTCTGTTTCGCCTCGTTTCTCATAGACGCCAAGTCAGCAAATCACATGACTATCTTTTAATTAAAAACTTTCGGCACAAGGGATGATGTCTCATCTCTTAAAAAAAAAGTTAAGGGGTTTCCCTTTTGTTGTCTCGGTTGACAGTTTTATTCTATAACGCCCAGACGACAAATGACATCTCACCGCGAAAAGAGAATTTCTCTCTAAAAAGAATTTTAATGATTGAATAATAAAATTATTATTCTTCGAACAAATGAGATACGAGCTATTATTCTTTTCTCCATTATGCTTGAGTAATTTTTTTTAATTGTTCATTATTAATCAAGCATTTGAATGCATTAATTCCACTTGGAATATGGAAATAGTTCCAAGTTCATTTCACATACGACAAATTTCAAATTACATAGAAATTCTCTTTTTTTTTGACAATAAAAATTAAAATAAATATTTTTATAAAAAATATTTTTAATATATTGAAAATTATTTAAATAAAAATTTTATAAACGATTTACCGGAAATAATAATGAAAATGCATTATATGCATAAAAGAATTTGTGTTTTTATGCGCTTTTAAAGCATCAAGAGACTATGAAAAAAAAAAAAAAAAAAGAATTTTTGCATTGAAACATCGGGCAAACAGAATATGAGTTTGTTGTGAAGCGGAAATTGAAAAATTCATTCGGATTGACAGTCTTTGCAATATGAACGCTAATTGATGAGTAAATATTTAAAAGAGTTGACCCCCACAACTGGTTTGACTAAAACGAAAGTCTACTACTGAAATATAACTTCTCTCTCTCTCTCTCTCTTCTTAAATAATTGTTGTAATTGAAATAAACACGAGATATAATTATCGATAATGTAATAATTTTGTAATAATTTTGTTACAAAAATAAATTAAAATTACTTAATTTTTGATTTCGCTTTAACATATAACAAAAAAAAAAAAAAGTATTCAAACTTTATGAAATTAATTATCGAGGAAAACATTTTATACCGGACGCGATAAATATTCAAAACACTAATAACGTTAAATATGGATGAACTTTATAATCCTGTAAATTGATTTATTACTAAACATGCCTTGATTTCCAATAGCTTTAGAATTTCAAAAACTTTTTGCATAAATTTTCCCTTTTTCTGGGAGATGCTTCACACTTTAATAAAAACACTGATGCACTTTATCGTATAGCTTGTATTTAACGATATATATATATATATATATAAACAGATATACGTTCTCCCGATTTTTATCCCTCTATATGTTTAATTATTCAGTAAAAATTAATAATTTTTAAATTAATTTAAAAATTTTAAATTTTTGAATCAAAATTTGTTTTTAATTAATAAGTTAAAATTAGGTATTTTCTTAATATAATAACGATATACACTCTAAAAAAAAAGTTAATTTTCAGTTTCTCTAAAGAAGAAGAAGAAGCTATAATTTACATTGTTAATAAAACTTTATTACTTTATTGAGTTGAGGAGGGAACGGCAATGAAACACACTTCACAAAGCAATATGCCCAGGATTAAAGTTTACGATGGATTCTTGCCTTTCGCCTCGAATGAAATGAGTGTAAAAAAATCTTATTAGAATGCAAATGCATATTTTTATATATATATATAAAGAAAATTAATACACATAACCCCTCTGTATCGACAAAACGAATGAATATTTTACATCCCTTATTTTTGCTTTTACAAATAAAAAACAAGAAAGTAATTTCAATTTTCAGTGTATACACAAGGTTATACAGAAAATTCTATTTGTGATATATATTCTGTTTCAACAAAGTGTTATATGGATGGTATTTAAATATTCCTTCTATTGAAACCATAATTACTGGATCTGAGTAGATAAAATTAAATTTAACCTGAATTTTAATGTATAAATTTTGCGAGACACAAAAAGAATATTTTTCACACATCGAAAAAAAATTAATAATAATCGGTAACATTATTAAATAAAAATATTAATTCGTATTAAATAAATATTTGCAATCATTCTTTTCGAGTCAAGTAATAATTAAATAATAATTATTTAAAACAAATAAATATTTATTTAATAACTTAGTAAATAAATATTAAATACTCTCTAAATCTGAATTAGTAAAAATGTTTACTAATTTGAATTAATGACTCACTTTTTACTTCTGAATTAGTAAAATTTTACTAATTATTAGTAACTTTAACTAACAATTAGTAAAATTTAACTAATTCTAAAGTGAGTCACTAATTTAAATTAGTAAACATTTTTACTAATTCAGATTTAGAGAGTAGTAATAGTAAATATTCAAGCCTAGTAACCGATTATTTGAATCAAATAAATTATTCTTTTCAATGCAATTTTTAATAAAATAAATGTCTTTATTGATTTTCACCGCTTCAAAAAAAAAGTCTCTTACTATATTATTATGTTATATAGTGTAAAATAAATGATATATCACGTGTATCATAGATTATATATGATGTCATACGTGCATTATGTGCACATATAATGCTAAAGTAGTTATGGATATTATAAGGTGGAAAGGATGTGAAGTATCTATGGTACATAGAAACATGGCTGGAGGCTGTTTACTTACCGATAATGAAGATGCCGATGAGGCGAACTATGCCAAACTCCATGTTGTTATAGTTAAGGAGAACATTGGCAAGATGTGCTGCAAGAAGAGCATAAACCCCACCGCTGGCGCCTACGAGGTAAACGTCTGTATCAAACACCGACGTGCCTAAGGAACCTGGAAAAAAAAAGAATTCATAATTTTTTTTAAAAAACAAAAAATTAATTAAATACAATTTCAATCACGCTAAAAATAAAATTTTTATCATTGCTTAATAAATTATAATTAAATTATTGCAAATAAATTAGAAATTATTGTAAATAAATGATAAACTATTATATAAATAATGAGAAAATAAAATAATAAAAATTATAAATAAATTAGAATAATAATTACATACATTGTCATATATTGTAAATTCTGTAGAATTTACCATTTAATTTACTGAGAGAGGATTACATTGATCTCATTAATTCATTAGTATAATCCCTTTGCAATTACAAATATTTAGATAACAATATTCCAAGATTTATGCATAATGAGAGAATAATTTGTAAACATGAAAAAGTGATTATTTCAATAACAACAACAACAACAAAAAATAGTATTTTGCGGTTATTAACACCTGACCTGCTTTATGTTGTTGTAATTATCGACAAGTTCATAAATAGTTAGATCCTTTGATTACGCTCTAATAGGCATGGCATTTAAATCGATAATGATGATGCTTATACAATATTAAATCGACCATCTTCTTCAGACCTCATTAAAGACGCTATTATTGCTGATTCTGATAACAAATTCGTGGAATATAGATTTGCGTTTAACAAATTTCAATGAGAGTATTTAAAAATTTATATAAGAAGCAAATCAATCATTTTTATATAATGATCCTTTTTTTGTATACAAAGAAAAATATATGTTTTATTAAAACTTTTTTCCTCCTTCTTGATAATTGAAAAAAAAAATTAAAAAATTTGTTTTTAATTTTTTAATTGAAAACGATTTTTTATGTATAATTTTTTTTTAAATAGCATTTTTTTTACACTAAAAAAAAGGGAAAAATATTTGAAATTTTTGCATCCGCTTTTTTTTTGTGACATTTTACGTTAATACACGCAACCTCTTCTTTTTGCGGTTATACAACTGTTTCTTTCACTCTATTATTTTCCACTTTCTTTCTCTGATTCTTTTTTTAGTATCCGCTCATTTAGTGATATAAAAAAAAGGGATCCGGACACAACCCAGGAAGATAGTGACTTCCGGAAGTGGGATGAATTATATCAAAGTAGCAAGAAAATTTCAAAAAGCATTCGTATATATATATATATAATTTATATATATAAAAAATAATTGCCTTTGCAGGAGGTGTACACTTCCAATAGCCATTTTTCATTCGTATTGACCACCAGGTGGTACTGTCATCTTGACACAATGAACACCTATTATTACCCTTATATACGCGACGTGAGAGGAGTGGGGGGGAATGGGGTAAAACGTTCCACTTTTTGGTCTTTCTGATTCCACCTGTCACTACAGATCAATAATTTTTTTTTTTCATTAATAAATTTTTAGCGAATGGTAAATTCTTTTGTGATTTATATATATGCGCAAAAGAAACGAGATTTGATTCATTTGAATCGCGACGCGTATCGTTATATTCCGAGAGGTTTCATTACTCTCCTCTTCAATCATTTATTTCCATTGTGTGAATATACTCATCCTTATTCGGCAATAAAAGTCTTTCTTCTCTTTAATCATTTTTCACTTTTTTTTTCTAATTTTATTTTCTATACGCCCACTTAAACATACAATTTAAAGTAATTGATTTATTGATATTTTTTTGCATATAGAGAATTATATCTAATTTTTGAAATTATTTACAATTGTAATTGTAATTATATTGTTTAAATGAAATTCAATTTTTGTGTTCAAAATAGAAAATAATTCTTCCGAATATAAGAAAAATAAGAAGAAGATATTGAAGAAAGAATATAAAGTAATAGAATTTATCCTTCCCTTTTTTTGCAGATTGTTTCTCGTTTCTTCTTTTCTTTCAATTTAAGAATAATTTAGAGAGCGTTGAATACATGAATATCGATAAAGTCGGCGGGGGGTGAATTTGAATTTTTATATACTTGCGCACCTATTTTAGAAGATATTTTTTCAAGTTTTTGTTTTAAAAAACATAATATTCGGGGAGAGGGAAAATAGTTTCGAATTTTCAATATATATCGTTGAATCTTACTGAAAAAGACATACTTTTGGAAAAAAAAATGTTCAAGTTTTCAGTGAAGTGCATTTACAAAGATCTGCGAGTGTCACATTCCCACAACTATTTAAAGGAAAGGAGAGACATCTTCCTATTTTAGTCGGTGTCACACATTTTCCCATCATCCGCCGCTTTTCCCTCTCAACTCGTATAACTTCACCCTGAAATGCGTCGACCTTTGGGATTTGTATACTCAAGGTTCTAAATTCTCATTAAAGAACTATATTCATGAAAATTAAATCCTATTGTTAATTTCACTATTTTGGTTCAAGTAAATATTTATTTAATAATAAAGTAACCGATTATTTAAATTTTTTTCAGTGTGAATATAATTATCATTTCTGTATAATTAAAAAAATTTAATTTTCTTGTAATAGTCACCGATTCTGGTATAATTTTCAATAAAATTACCTATAAGGTTACAATTTTTATTTTTAATAATTTCATGACAAAATTACAATACAACTAAAAAAAATGGATATGAAAATATTTCCTATGTCATTTTTTTTTAAATTACTACGATAAATACAGAGTACAAGATTCCGATATTGAAAATAATAGGGTTGAAGCTTAAAATATGTGAATTTTGAACATTCTCAAATGTATACGTGTCATGTCTGTTTTTTGTTTTGTCTTTGAAGTTCCTTTTTATAGAGACGCACAGTGCGATAATTGGAATGATATTCAGATCAATTTTTCAAATTCAGAATTCCTTTGATAAAGACAGGTTTCACTAGACAGCGAATCGGAGAAACAGTGGATTAAAAATTGCCAAGATATTCGATCACGGTTATTTGCAAATAAGAAAGAGGGGCGATTTTGTTTCCGTCGCGCGCACGTGGGAGGAAGATTATATATATATATATATATAACTATTATAGAGAAAATAGTAGAATATTAACAGACCTTTAAAATCACATGAAATTATATAGAATTAAACAATTATTCTCTATTAAAGAGAATACAAAAAAATTATCAAAAAAAAATAATACAAAATTTATATCTTACAGGAAATATTTTTTTAATTGTAATTTTCTGCTTTCTCAAATAAATCATATTTCAAAAAAATAGTAAATTAAAACTTGTATTATAAATTTAATTAAAAGAAAAACATATTTCTAAAAACAAGTTTTTTCAAATGTGAAATGTATTTTATTTTCCGTTATGTAATGTATCAAAATATTTTTCTAATGGATCATGAAAGTCTCTTTTTTTCTCTCTCTTTCTCTTTTTTTCTCGTCTACCCTTTTTTCCTATATTCGTTTTGGAGTAAAAAAAAATGTATTATCATGAGAAATGCTTTCTACATTATATAGGCATATGGCCCATAAGGGGGAGGTTGTCAAGCAGCACCTGACGTGGGAACCTGACTGATTGCAGCACCGCCTGAATTATGATGAGTGGTGTTAACGCGTCGTGACTATCGTTATGTGATCAGTCCTATTTCTACCCTCCCAACCTATGTTTCACCCTCTCTCACCCCCTCTGACACCCTTTTACCCTCCCCCCCTTCCCTTATTCTCCTCCTGGAAACTGTCGCTCTTGTACATTGTTATTGTACATGATATCCATTAGTACATGCGACCTAC
This sequence comes from Leptopilina boulardi, assembly GCF_019393585.1. NCBI lineage: Eukaryota > Metazoa > Arthropoda > Insecta > Hymenoptera > Figitidae > Leptopilina > Leptopilina boulardi. The sequence goes on along the minus strand of NW_026137934.1, from coordinate 999,707 downwards.
ATGGATTTCTCTATGTCCATATTCCCTATATATATATATATATATATACCTTCTAGTAAGCCAATCGTTATCATATAGTGTTATACATTTGCATTTGCTATAGTAAAAAAAAAGTAGAAGAAAGAATTTTTATAATTATAATATTACAAATAATTGAAATTTGCTAAATAACAACGCAAAGAAAAATTGTACCTACTTACTAAATCTGGAACTGACAAATTTTGTTTAGTCGCTAAATCTGTATTGTTGCATTAACAATAATATTTGTCAGTACAACAAATTTTTAGTTACAAATAAAATTTTATTGTTCCCTACAACAAATTTTTAGTTGGTACAACAAAATTTTATTGTTCCTTACAGTGAATTGTTAGTTACAACAAAATTTTATTGTTCCTTTCAACAAATTTGTATTGTTGTAGCAACTAAAAAATTTGTTGAAGCGATCAAATAAAATTTGTTAGCTCCAGGTTTAGTAAGTACAACAATTTATTTTTCTCCGTGAATTCACTGAAAAAAACAATATATAAAAAAATATAAAATAACTTTTACTACTTGAAAAATAAAACCTGAACTGTCCAAAAACTTCGGCGCATCTTTGGTGTGAATTTTGCTTCGGAAATTGAAAAAAATTACTTTTGGAGTCAGAATTTCTCAAACGGATCACCTAAAGTTCAGAAATTTTTTTTTTAGTCTCATTTTTTTTCTCAACGGTTTCTTACACAAAATTGTGTGGGGAATTCAACAAAAAAAAATTTAATTTTCTGTAGGACGTCAAGAACACTATTTTTTAATAACATTTTATAAATAAATAATATAAAAATCTATTACTCTCTAAATCTGAATTAGTAAAAATGTTTACTAATTTAAATTAGTGACTCACTTTTTGCTTTAGAATTAGTTAAATTTTACTAATTGTTAGTAAAAGTTACTAATAATTAGTAAAATTTTACTAATTCATAAGCAAAAAGTGAGTCACTAATTCAAATTAGTAAACACTTTTACTAATTCAGATTTAGAGAGTAAATATGAAATTTTTTCAAAATAAAAATTATATTTAGAAACTACATTTTAAGACGAGAAAAACCCCTCTTTTTTTTAATTGGTGAACAGGAACTCGAGAAAAAAATTTTTTAAAATAAGACTGCAAAAAATTTCAATTGTTTATAACTTTAACAAAAAAATTTTTTTTTGACCTAAAAATTTCAGGGACTTATTTTTACCATGTAAGGAGTCTAATTTTTGATTAAAAAAAAAAATTCTGAATTTTAGGTGATCCGTTTGAGAAATGAAATAGAATAAAGTTTACCTCCGTAAATAGTATTATTTACTAAATTTTTTCGGAGCAAAAGTTGACAGTTTCGGACAATTGAGAATTTACTTTGGTAAAAATACCTTATTATTATCAAATACATATTTACTGGAACGAAATAATTTTTATTTAAATTAAAAAAAAAAAATGTATTTGGATCAATAATTTATGTATTTTAAACAAATACAACATTTAATTGACTTAAATAATAATTATTAAATACAAATAAATATTTATTTGATAATAACTGGATTTTTTGAATCAAATAAATTTTATTTTCAAATGTATTGAGGATGCCACCGTCTATGCACTGAGAAAAATATGCTATTGAATCAACAGCATTTCTGACAAAAGGCATAAAAATTATTGATTCAGAAGCATATGCTATAGAATCTATATAATATTTTACAAATTCTACAGCTTTTAAATCAATAATTTTTATGCCTTTTGGTAGAAATGCTCTTGATTCAATAGAATATTTTCCTCAGTGTGTAAATTATCATTGGTTAAAGTTACCCACAACAAAATTTATCCATCATTTTTTCTGTGTATGAAAAATTTAACCAAATGTTTGAAAATAGGTAACAGATAATGCCAATATTAATTTAAAAGCATCAAATTGATACTAAAACTATCAAAATTTCTAAAAAAAAAAACATTATTTTTTAATTTTTCTATTACATAGTCAGATTCTAACATATGTCATTATTTTGCAGACATCGTAAGAAAGTGAATTGATTCACTGACGATTTAACGCATAAAGGACTGTATTGTGATTCTCATCCACGGGGGTGGAACAAAAAGAAAAAGAAGAAAAGAGCGCGTCGGCGTCAACCCGTATAATTATCTAATGCCTATATAGGAGTGCCAGGATGGAATGTCGTTGTAGTGGACTGTCATTTCCTGAGAAGACGAGGATATAAAGAGCTACATTCGTAATCGCTGTATAAAAGGTGGTCTCTCTCTCTCTCTCTCTTCCATTGCATAAGTTTTGTGTCGGAGAGTCTCTCGAACTTATATAGAATATAGAGAGACGGAAACAGGAAACATTTGCAGTATACATATATTCTCCTTTTGACTATTTCAAACATTACATCTGTAAAGGATATGTTGAGCAACAACAACAACCCTCTCCTTTGATTTTGTCAACATATTCGCGGCGAACTTCTATATAAACACATGAGACATGCAAGCACTAATTGGAATCGGTGTTTCGCGAAATGTTGCTAAACTAGAATTCAATACATTTTCAACTCTCTATTCTACTGATAGTGACAGAATCTATTTTGATAAATTTTGTTGTTTTTTTCAACAATTTTTAACAAAATATTCATATGCTGAATGATTATTTTTCCAAAATTTTTAAAATATTATGCCGATCGATGATTGTATTCTCCTTTCCGAAAATTTCAATGATTATAACGATCTTGAAAATGATTGCATATATATATACAATTGTTATGTATATTATTTTCATTATAATTATTGTAATTTGTGTTAATACCTTGTGAATTCTGTTTGATAATATTATTCGATGATAATAATTCATTGAAATTTGCGGTTTATTGGATATGTATCTATATTCAGCAACAAATGAGCCGTTATATTGGTAAACTAATATTTTTTTCAAAATTACTCGTATTTATTTCTTTATAAATAAGAGGATTTTCGAGAGGATAGTTTTGACGATTTTTTTTTAAATTAAAGACGAATTATCGTGACTAAAAAAAAAAATTGTAAAAGTTCAATTTAAATCCAATGTTTATATCAAGTATTTAAAAATTCCACTTGAAAATTGTTGGAATTTCAAATGATTTGATGTTACGATATACAAATTCATGAGGTATAACGTTCAATATTTTGAGATCAGAGAAGATATCTCACTCAGATAAGCAATGCACTTGGAATTAGTAGCTCGTCAAAGGAACAGAGTCCTTTGATTTTATAGCTTGAACCTCCGAATTAATTTAATTATGTTTACCATTTCATATATAGATACATTTTACGTTTCACACCAATATTACATCACAGTATTATAATCAAATTGAAATATTAATTCTCTATATTCGAATTAATCAAAATATAAATTAAATCAAAAGACATTAGAAATTTAAAATAATTCATTTATTTATAATTATAATTATATTTATATGTGATGCTCCACGAGAAAAGGGACTTTAGGTCAAAAAAAAATGTAAGGTTATGTTTGTGATTTTTCAAGTGAAAATACTCACAGAGAATCAAATTTTAATACAAAACGTTTGTGTTTGTCTCCATTATATTGAAAAAATGCAATAAATACTAATTTTGATTTAAGCTAATTGAAAAGGAAACTTGTTATGCTAAACTATCACTAAACATATCCCAGGTGAAAAAGTTCCCGGTACACTGAAAGAAATTTCATAGGAAAAAATAACAAAATGCGTATTACATTTTAATATATTCTTTTAGAATTTAGGGAAAAGTGTACTTTTTATTAAAATTCAATATACTTTATATTAAAGTTCCAACTTAAAATCTTTTTTCAAATATTAATAATTATTGTAGAAAGAACGTAAAAAGATTACCAATATTTGAAAATATTATATTAAATTCTCATAGAGTTGTTGCATTATATGGAATGTAGCGTTCTAATATTTGTAAAACTTTATACGAAAAATTCAGAATGTCGGAAGAAAAGGGAAAAAAAGCGGAAACTGTCGGACGTTTCCGTTAATTCTCGGGAGGAAGAGGAGTGAGACTAGGAACAACACATTCACACTTACGATACAGGTTAATACACATACTAATGAACACGCACGTTCATTTCGCTTATACATAGACATTACACGATCGCAACGAAACCTACACTTACAATTCTATACGCATAACGATAAATTTCGCTGGGGGTCGGCATATATCGTTTTCTTATATACTAACTACTGAATATTTTTACCACTTGCGAGAAAGAAGTTTACTTATAATAACTTAATAATAAAAAATAGTTTACTAGTGCCAATGGTGTAATTTTATAGAGGTTACGCTGGGTTCATTTTTATTATTAATTGTTTATATAGATTTTTCTTTTTTTTCAGATTAAAAATTATGATTGTTATAAAAATTTTTATTGCAAATAAAAATTAAATAATTGTAAAGATGACATCAAAAAATAAAAATTAATAAAAATAATAATAAATTTAATAATTAATAATAAATTTATTATTATTAAATAACTTTAATAAAACATTTTTTATAAATTGAAAATAAATTAGGTACGTTCTGCTGGTTAACAACACTTTCGAAAATCGGATCAAGTCGTAGAAGTTCGAGTAGGACACGAAGCCGCAAACAGACAGAACTTCGGTTAAATTCGTAGTCTCTCGGGAAAATCCGTGACTTTTAATATAAAGTTTTACAAAATGTGAAATAAGTATACGGATATATGTTATTTTTCTTACTATTTTGTGAAATTATTTATTATAATATTTCGTATTCTGTGAATTCATAAAGAAAATACTAATTTTTAAAATAAATATACTAATTCTTATTTCTTAAAATAATAGTTACTCTTAAATTCATTATATATTTTCATAAAAACTGTAATAGTAATCAGTATAGGTGCACTTTTTCCCTAAATTGTAACATTTATATTAAACTCTAATATGAGTTTAATACTTAGTAGTATGAATTTTCTTTCAGTGTATGACTACCGGTAGTCGTTACCGCTCCCGCTACCGGAATATTCACTACCGGTAATTTTTCCTAGACTACCGGTAGCCACTACCGGTAATTTTTCCGGTACTACCGGTAGTCTCTACCGGTAATTTTTTTTACTACCGGTAGTCACTATCGTTAATTTTTTCCGGGACTACCGGTAATTTTTCTGTTTTAAAAAAATTCTGAATTTTTTAAAACAAATTTTGATTGTAATTCCCGGAAAAATTACCGGTAATGACTACTGGTAGTGACTACCGGTAGTCCCGGAAAAATTACCGATAGTGACTACCGGTAGTAAAAAAAAAATTACCGGTAGTGACTACCGGTAGTACCGGAAAAGTTACCGGTAGTAACTACAGGTAGTACCAGAAGAATTACCAGTAGTGACTACCGGTAGTCCCGGAAAAATTACCGGTAGTGCCTACCGGTAGTGGCTACCGGTAATCTAGGAAAAATTACCGGTCGTGACTACCGGTAGTGAATATTCCGGCAGCGGGAGCGGTAATGACTACCGGTAGTGACTACTGGTAGTCATTACCGGTAATTTTTCCGGGATTTACAATCAAAATTTGTTATTTGGTAATAAATTTTGATTGTAAAAAATTACCGGTAGTGGCTACCGGTAGTCCCGGAAAAATTACCGGTAGTCACTACCGGTAGTCATTACCGCTCCCGCTACCGAAATATTCACTACCGGTAGTCACGACCGGTAATTTTTCCTAGATTACCGGTAGCCACTACCGGTAGGCACTACCGGTAATTTTTCCGGGACTACCGGTAGCCACTACCGGCAATTTTTTACAATCAAAATTTATTACCAAATAACAAATTTTGATTGTAAATCCCGGAAAAATTACCGATAATGACTACCGGTAGTGACTACTGGTAGTCCCGGAAAAATTACCGATAGTGACTACCGGTAGTAACGAAAAAATTACCGGTAGTAACTACCGATAGTACCGGAAGAATTACCGGTAGTGACTACCGGTAGACCCGGAAAAATTACCGGTAGTGGCTACCGGTAAGTACGGAAAAATTACCGGTAGGGACTACCGGTAGTGAATATTCCGGTAGTAGGAGCGGTAATGACTACCGGGAACTTTTCCACCTGGGAATATATAATTATGCTTCAAATATAAATATATATTAAATAAATTAATGTATATCCGTTTTAATAAATTTTCAAGTTTGAAATTGAAGAAGTGATTTTCAATAAGTCAAATTTTATTACAGACAAAGTTTGCAGGACAACTATAAATGAAAAGTAGTTCACTTTGCAAACTGGGACAGGAAAGAATTCCCTGAGGGATATTCTGCAGTTGATGATAAAGATGTCAACATCACATTAATCTCATGAAAATATAAACAATATTTTCATATATTTAATATGAATCTATTTTTTTTTTTTGAATAAAAATTAAATTAACAATTGTTTAAACATATATCATGACTGTGAAGGGACATATAATACTTTCTAGTCAGTCAGGTGTAAAAGGTAGGCATCTCATTTCAAATTTTGCTCTTGAATTCCCATTCCCTTAATTAGCTGGTGGAGTCATTTCGTAATTCGCATGGACTGTTACGGTGCTTCCGTACTTAAGTAATTGACTCGAAGCTAATGGATTTCGAAACGTCAAGGTTCACGTCTTGTCTCACCATCTTCACCATTAGGATTTACTGTTCTTTATCTTCTCGTTCATCGCCAAGGATTTCCCTCGCAGGTATCATAAATTCTTACCCAAACAGTAAAACATATCACTTCCGGTCGGCATGTAGAACTCGCGCTGCGAGGCAAATTGCATTCGAGATTTGAAAAAAAAAATATATATATGGGGGATATATGGAAACAATTATTAAGAAAATATTCATTTTTTACGTGTAGGGAATTTAAAATTAATATTTAATTATACAACAAGGAATATATATATATATATAATTAATTGGTAAATTAATTTTAAAACTATTGTAAAGATAAAAAAAAAAAGAAGTCCTTGAAGGAAAATTAAAATCGCAGATATTGTAATTTTTTTTTTACGCAAATAAAATATATTGCGCTGTTAAATTCGAAACACGTAAAATGAGTTTTTAATAGTTAACGAGAGTCCTCGTGCGACCATTCTCATTATACTGCGGGAACAGCAAAAGACTAATGAGTTTTGTTTCGACGCAACTTTTAACGATTTTCGTTTTTTTTTTTTTTATTTTTGTTGAAAAAGTTTAAAATTTTAAATACATTGTCGATTTAATGCATGTATATGTCAATTTTGATTCTCTTTTCGTTTCACTTTAATTTACATTACTAATTTTTTTTCTAAAAATATAATTTCTAAAATATTCTACGAGGAGAATAACGAATTTTCTTTTTGGGAAAAATTGAAGTTTTTATTAAACGAAGAGCAAACAAAATTTCTTCATTGGAACGGGTGTGGGAAAAAATTCGCAATAAAATTCAAGACGTTCGCACGGTTTTTTTTTTTTTTATCTCGTTTCTAATTGATGACGAAAGGATTTCTCAGAATGAGAAAATCGTGATTAACTGGTCCGCGAACCGAGTCGAGATGCACTTGTATTTATATATTTGTAATTATCAAGGTTGTCCCTTTTTTTTTGTCGATTCGCTATAAGGAGGCAGAAAAATCAAGGCCATGTTGTAATTAAATGTATATTTAAACTTTCTTGAAATTATTTTCAAGATATTTTTGTCTTTTAAAATACAAAGCAATAGAATTTAATTTAAAAAAAAAAACATTTCACCAATTTTTCTAATCTATTTTGTGCGGAGGGGAAAAAAGGTCAAAAAAAATTCCTATGAATTGAAAGAGAGTGTGTAAAAAATACAAATAGAAGAAATAAAAAACTGTAATTTTCTCAATGTGTCGCGAGCGCGTTGACTTATTTTCGATTTGAACTTCAAGTATAGAAAGAGAGAGAGAGAGGAGAGAAGTTAATTTGAAGACTGGGAATTTCGAAGGACGCTGTTAAAGCCGGAAGGAAAGGCGAGGAAAGATAAGAAGTAAAAGATAGATTGGCAGGTGAAGTACCACGATGCAGCGTCTCGACAACGGGCGCGAGTACGGGTTTGGCGCATGAGGTTATTCGCAATTTTCCTCGGCTTTATGCGGGTCAGGCAAAAGGAAGATAAGAAGCCGACCAATAGACGTTTGTATCGTTTGGACGCGTTCAATATTGTCCTTTCGATTCGTATTGTGAAGTTTTTTTTTTTTTTTTATTTTCTTCTCTATTATAAAAATAACAATTGTTTTAAAATTTCATTACATTTTTTTTCCACATTAAAAATTAATTAAGTAAAATTGCTATTTTTATAATTATTCTTTTTATACCATTTTATAATTTTTTTTAATAATTGTTTCGAAATTTTTATGAACAAAAAAAATCAATATCATGGAAAAATTAAAATTTATTCATAAAAGTATTTATCAACTTTTAAACATAATGAAAAGTCAATAATTTAGGTAAAATTCAACAAGTGGTTGAACTCTCAATTAAAATCTCATTTGGAAAGTTAACTTTCTGTGACATTAGAATCCCTTGAATCAGTCGAATTTCCATTGCATATAATTCTACATATATTATTATAATGGAGACTTTTTTTCTGATTAGCAAAAAAAAAAGAATTACTATTTGGGAGGTCGTTTATTGTGTATTTTGCTGTTAAATCCATATAGTTTGGCTTTTTTTTTGTACAAGATCTACACGGTTTACTGTCACATTATAAAGAATGAAAAGTTGTATCGGTTGTTTTAAATAACATTGATGAAAGAATATCGATTTGCGCGTATCGAAAGAGATGTTGGGAAAAAAATTTTTTAGCGATTCATCGATTGCCTTCACACCTTGCGATTCAGTGTCTGGCGAAAAAGTGTTTTTTAACTGTATCTCCTTCCTGTCAAGGTATCAAACAGGTATAAAATTATTGTACCAAAAAAAAAAAACCTTTTTCAAATGACACTATATAGGAAAAAAATTCCCATCGTGAAAAATTGATTTGCAATTTCTCAAGATTGATTACTTTCAAATTCTCTTTGTATTTAAAAAAAAAGAGTTATTTAAAAAAATAGTTTGTAAACTTAAAAATAGAGTAATTATAAAAATTACATTAGTTTAAATATAAAATAAGAGTCAAAGGATTTGACTAAAGCAAGTATGTATATGATAAAGAAATATCATTATCTTTGACGGTATAAAAGGGTTAACTAATATGAAATATATAACAATGAATGAAAATTGTATTATACTGCAATGAATTTGCAAATTTTCTTGTCAGTGCAGTCGCCCGTGTGGAAAGTGCGTTACTTCCTTGGTTCGCTGCACTACCGTTGTGTCGAAAGTTCCGAGATTTCCAAATCGTCGAGTCCCGTAATATGCTTTATGTGATTTCCACTGAAAACCAGCACGCTCTAATAATTTTATTGTTGATGCGAAACGTATAAAAAAAATCTATTAATTCACGAAAACTAATCACTTTATTGCAATTAACTATATGGGATAATTAAACATTTTTTTTTCCCTTATATCATCGCATTTTTATTTTTCAATTTTTTCCTACCTTTTTTTTCCCTATGAAAAATAATTATTATTTTAAACAAAATTTTTTAATAAAAAAATACTTTCAAAAAAAAAAAATTATTTTCAAATATACAAAATAAATTTATCGAAAAATCTTGATAAATAAGAAATTATCCATGATCAATTTAAATAATTCAACTTGACTGAACACGGCTCCTATATATTTTTCGTTTGAGAAGTTTCTTTACAATGTAAATGAGCGAAAATTCGATTTTGTTATTTCACGTTATATACTTTCTCATGGCAATTTTTTTTCCCCATCCGAAAATCCGTTTTTTATAGCATTCACAAATGCATAATCCCCAGTTCCGATATTTGAGATCATAACTCAATTCAGATTGTGCAGATACGCATCGAAACGAGATTTCAAGTGTTGGCGAAAAATATTTCTAGCGTAACGTTACTTCACACTATACATATATATGTATATGTGTGTGTGTTCAAATCATAAAAGATATTTTTCATCAGAACCACCAAAATTCCGAATATCATGTTTCTCTGATGAAAACAATGTTACATCAATAAAAAAGTCATTTTAACAAATTCACTTTTTTTTTTGCATGTTAAAACTTGTAAAATAGTTGAGTTTATATACAGAATTATATATAGATAAATCAATGTTAAAGGAATGTAAATGAAAACCAATTTTGAAGTTTGCAAATTGAAACATGTTTCAAATGTAAAGGAATTTTAAATGAAACTATACTAACGTTTCAAGTTTGAATAAAAATGTAAAAAGTATTCAAATAAAAAGTTATTTTTTTCAAAAAAAAAAAAAAAAAAAATTCGAAAAAAAGTGAATCAATTTTTTAAAAATTAAAGTTATATATAAAATGAAAGAGAATTTGAATAATTTCAACATTTTTTTTTAAAGTGTACTCTCGACGTGTATAAATAAATTACGAGTCGACATTTTTTTTTTTCAGTGTGTGGTTGACTTACAATTATTATTACTGTTTGCTTTTTTTTTACAATGAGAGCTCGTTATAGGGGACAACAAGGCACAAACGAGGAAGGAAGAAACCGAGAAATTTTACTTCCACTTTTATTACATATATATATACCTTTTCTCTCCAAGAAGTGCATTGCTCATGCACTTAAGTACACACTCGTCAACTAACCGTATGTTCAATTTTCATTCTTTTTTCTCATTCTATCTTGAGTTACCGAAACGTAGAATATGACAAAAGAATGAAAAATATGTAATATATATTATATAACTAAAAACGCAGTTTTCATTTTTATTTTATTTTTTTTCTTCCGTAAATTATCAAAAATTATTAATTATATTCCATAATTAATAATTAATCTGAATGTATAAAATTGATCTCAAAGTGGATTAAAGCGTTGCACCTCATTAATTTTATACTAATTTTGGTACACTTAGAAAAAAATTTGTTTGAAACAACTAAACTTTGGTTGAATCAAAAGTTTGGCTCAAATTCTTTCTTTAGTCGAAAAATTTATTGTTAGGGCGACATACACGCAAAATTGACTTTATTTTGAATTTTATAAATTACGTTAATCTTGATTTTAATTCAAATGTCAAAACGCGTAAATGTCTTGATAATTAATTTGATAATTATCAGTAGTTATGACGTATAAGGTGAAGTCAATGATAACACCAGGATTTTAAAAGTAAAAAACAATATATTTTCTAGACTACAGTGCTTGACGGTGGTGAACAGACAACTGGTCTTACAATTATACCTGTTTAAGTCTGAAAGTGACAATTGGTAAACTCAGTATTTACGAAAATACACGAAGTTAGACGGAAAATGTCGATTATCTTCAATTCTTAATTTCGACCTGAAGGGTCCTAGTGTACAGGGTTTGTTACCTGCGTTGATAATTACAAGAGTTTAGTCTCCAGATCGTTTATTACCTTTTTGAATGACTATGTTTTTCAGACAAAATTTACAATAAGGATTATAGCAATTTGAAAACTTATAAATTCTAATAAAAGTATTAAGTTGTACGTGACAAATCTTAAATTCAGAATATTATAAACTAAAATTCAAAATATAGAAAATATTGTAAAGTTTTGAGGATTATCTTAAATTACTTTACAAATATATTTTAATGCGCCTAAACATTCTCCCCCCGTTGAGAGGTAGTGCGAACAACAATTTTTATTTTATTTTTTATGAGAGATAGAATTTTCAATTATTGGCAAAGGAGAAAGTCTTTTAATATTTCTTTTAAATAGACTATTCGATGTTTTTACAGTAACAACTCTAATTATTCCGTCTTCTCCAGGATGAGTCTCAGTAACTCGTCCCAAGGCCCATTGCATCGGTGGTAAATTATCTTCCTTGATGACCACTACTGTTCCTTCCTTGATTTGGTGATTACCATCCGCCCATTTGACACGAGTATTTAGGTTATTTAAATACTCTTTTGACCATCGACCCCAAAAGTGTTGTCGAAGCTTTTGGAGGTGTTGCCAGGTGGATAGCTTATTTGTGGGCGTGTCCTGGAAATCTTCTTCTGGAAGACTTGTTAACGCATCGCCGATCAGGAAGTGACCAGGTGTGAGGACTAGGAGGTCGTTAGGATCTGAGGAAATAGGAGTGAGTGGGCGGGAATTAAGCACAGCTTCTATTTCAATAACTAATGTATTAATTTCTTCAAATGTAAGCAACTGATCTGTGATTACACGTTTTAAATGATGCTTGAAACTCTTGACCGCTGATTCCCATATTCCCCCAAAGTGCGGAGAAAGAGGAGGAATAAAATGCCATTTGATTTTTCGCTTGTTGGCAAAATTAACGCATTGGATTTTATGATTTTCGGAATTTAAAAGAGCAAAAAGATCTTTCAATTCGTTATTTGCTCCGATAAAGTTTTTTCCATTATCGGAATAAATATTAGAAGGTTTTCCCCTTCGTGCAACAAAACGTTTTAAAGCACCGAGAAAACCTTCTGTCGTCAAATCACTCACAACTTCAAGATGTATCGCTTTCACGACAAGACAAACAAAGACCGCGACATACACTTTTATCCGACCACGATTTCTAAATTTTTTCTCTTTAATATAAAAGTGACCGCAATAATCGACTCCGACGTTTTGAAATGGTCGAGCTTTTGTTAGCCTCACGCTGGGTAAATTACCCATTTTGTATTCAGTTATATTCGGATTTGCTCGGAAACATCTTACGCAAGTACGTATAATCTTGCGTACCTGATTACGTCCATCAGGTATCCAAAATTTTCGACGCAATGCGTAAAGAGTTGATTGACAACCAGAATGGAAATTATTTAAATGTAGTTTGTTGACAATCAAGGTTGTAATGTGATGTGATCGAGGAAGTAGAATTGGCTGCTTTTGATATGAAGGTAATGAGGAATTGTTTAGTCTTCCTCCAACGCGTAAAATACCCTCATTATCTATAAAAGGATTCAGTAATAACAATTTACTTTTTTTATTGACATCATTTCCTTGTTTTAAGTTAATGATATCTTTGCTAAATTCTCGAGATTGAATTAATTTTATGATTGTTTTTTCAGCAGCGGCCAATTCTTCTACCTTAAGAAGACCTTTGTATAGTTTTTGATGTTTAAATCGTAAACAATATGCAACTATACGAATGAGTTTATCGTATGAAGAAAATGATTGCAAAAAATTCGAATCAAGCCGTGTAATTGCTAAGCAAGTGGCTTTTTTCCGTTCTGGGATTTCGCCTAATTGATTGGGCTGTAAGATGGGCCAATGAGATTCATTTAAGATGAGCCACGATGGGCCATTAATCCATTGAGAATTATTTAAAAAATCGCGAGGCAGTTGACCTCGAGATAACGCATCTGCTGGATTGTCGTTTGATCGGATGTGTCGCCATTGATTAGAGTTTGACACTCTGTGTATGTCAGCGACGCGATTGGCAACAAACGTTTTTAGTAAATGTGGGGAGGTTTGAATCCAGCTTAAAGCAATAGTAGAGTCCGTCCAGAAAACAGTTTTTTCAAAATCAACTTTTATTATTGAAGTGACTTGCCTTGCTAAACGTGCTAAAAGTAGAGCACCACATAATTCGAGACGTGGTAACGACACGGTCTTTATCGGTGCGACCTTTGATTTCGCATAAAACAGTTTTGCGATTGTTCTATTGGAAGAATCTGTCGAACGAATATATATGCAAGCCCCATAACCGGCTTCACTTGCATCGCAAAACCCATGCATTTGAACGTTGGTTGTATCATCCAATATTATTTTTCTATCAAAGGACAGATTGTTGACCAACAAGAGCTGATCACAAAATTCTGACCATGATGTAAATATACTGGAGGTGACAGATTCATCCCACTCTAATTTTGATTGCCAAATTTTTTGTATTATTATTTTTGCATACAGAACAATGGGTCCTACAAGTCCTAATGGGTCAAAAAATTTTGCAATTTCAGATAAGATCGTACGTTTTGTCTTGACAACAGATAGATTTATCGGATGTGCAGTGAAAGTAATGGAATCTTTCTTAGCGTTCCAAAATACACCTAATGTTTTAACAGGTTGATCTTTATCTAATTGAAAATTTGGAATTATGCTACTTTCTGGCAAACCGTGTAATATTCGTGGATCGTTTGAACCCCATTGCCGTAAATTAAAACCTGCGAGTTTAAGTAGAGTAATCATTTCTTCTCTAATTTTTATTGCCCCTTCAATCGTATCGGATCCCGAGAGAAGATTGTCAACGTAAACATCATTTTTTAATATGTTTGCTGTTGTGGGAAATCTTTCGCCTTCGTCTTCAGCGAGTTGCTGCAGACAACGTATAGCGAGAAACGGAGCACATGCGAGTCCAAAAGTAACCGTATTTAATTCGTAAGTATCTACGCTGTTTTCCGTTCCCCAGAGTAACCTCTGGTATTTTCGATCCTCTTTGCGTACGAGAATTTGTCGGTACATTTTCTCTACGTCAGCGGTGATAACATATTTATGAATCCGAAATTTCAAAAGTAAAGAAATAATATCCTGCTGAATCGTAGGGCCGACCATAAGCTCGTCATTCAAGGACAGACCATTGTTGGTTTTAGCCGACGCATCAAAGACTACCCGTAATTTGGTAGATAAACTAGTTTCTTTAATTACTGCCAGGTGTGGCAAGTAGAAACCATCAGTTTTGTCTACCTCATTAACTTTCGTCATGTGATTTAACGAGATGTATTCGTCGATCACTTCCGTATATTGAGTTTTTAGATCAGGGCTTTTATGGAATTTGAATAATAGAGATTTAAAACGTTTAAGAGCTTTTTGATAGGATTCTCCTACATTTACCTCGGCCTTTTTAAATGGCAGTGCCACAACGTATTTTCCGGATTGGTCGCGACTGACGTGTTCCTGAAAGTGTCTTTCGCATTCTAATTCTTCCGCAGAAAAGTGTCGAGAGACTTGTCCTTCTTCTATTTCCCAGAATCGAACGAGACTTTCGCGTAATTCTATTAAATGACAATCAAGTTTAAGCTTTTTTGATTTAGTTTTTAGCAATTTTAGATTACTATTAGGTGTTCCGCCTATGATCCAACCTACACGTGTTTTTTGAATATAAAGGTCTTCTCCGTTTTTTGAAAGATCATTTTGTCCGACACAAAGCATTGATAAGGTGGGACCAGAACCTAATAATAAATCGATTGCTGCAGGTTTATTAAAATTTGGATCGGCCAGAGGCAGATTTGATGGGATATTGAATAACTCTCGTTTAAGAAATTCATTAGGTACAGATCTAGAAATTTCTGGTACACTTAAACAAGTGATAGTTTTTTCGAACGCATTATATCTTGAACGTATGGTTAATTTAACGATGTGCTTAGTTACCGTTGACAAATCGTTTAATGCTCCTATAGGTATAGAACATTTTTGTTTAGGTAAATTGAGTTTATCTAAAAAGTTTTCAGTTATGAAATTTGCGGTAGCACAAGTATCGAGCAATGCTCGACCAATCTTTAATTGTTTGTTTCTGTCATAAACGTTAATTACCGCACTAGTGATTAGTTGACTAGTCGGCACATTAATTGTAGTTGCAAAACTAAAATGTTCCATACCCGTAGGATTTAGCTGTCAACTTCCTTGCGTTTTTGAATCGTGAAGTAACGTATTGTGAGGTTCCGAGCAAATCAGACAATTGGAAAAGTTACAAGGCTTATCCCCGTGACTTCTTAAGCAATTCAAGCAAAGAGTTGCTTCTTTGGCTGCTTGGATTCGCTTAGGAACACTTAACGCTCGAAATTTGTTACATTTATATACAGGATGTCCTGCTTCACGGCAAATTGAACAAGTTTTTTCGGTTTTCGAAACGAAAGCTTGTCTTGTCGCGTCTGGCGACTTATTTTTAGTATTTTTATTGTTTAACGGTTTACCGGAGTTAGAAGGTTGAGTTGATTTTTGAGTATTGTTATCTCTTTCGCGTTTAGAGACTCTAGAAGCAACTTTATATAAAAACTCTATCATTTCGTCTAATTTTGGAAAAGTATCGCGTGTCAGAGTTTCCTCCCATTTCTCCGCTGTGATTTTAAATAATTTTTCTTCTAAAATTTGAATAACAATCTCTTCGCTGATTTTAATATCCAGTGTTTTTAAGGACTCTAAATGCTGTTGCGTTTCGTCTGCTAAACGTCTCAGCCCTTCCGCGGTTTCTCTTTCTTGTTTAGGAAGCCGAAGAAGGAGGCTCAGATGTCTGGAAATAATTAAACGTTTATCTGCGTATGCACTCTTTAACAAGTTCCACGCGCGGTCATAATTACCATCAGTTATAGCCAACGTCTTAATTTTATTCGCGGCTTCGTCGACTACTGCCGATTTTAAATATTGGAGTTTTTCAACGTTGCTTAAATCTTCCTGGTCATGAATCATAGATGTAAAAGCATCTTTGAAAGATAACCAGTCTTCATATTTTCCGCTAAATTTAGGAAGTGAAGCTTCTGGTAATTTGACACGTCGTTTCATTGTTCGTGAGGCAAAATTTGATGCTGTATTCGCATCTTGGGAACCTGAAATATTCGCGATACCACTTTGAGTATTTGGTTGTGCAACAGCTTTTAGTTCCTCAAATTCTGTTAAAATATTGATATAATCTTCTTCGATTTCAAATCTCTGTACGTCATGACTGCTAGCTTCGTCAAGAGTTTCAAGATCATCCGAAACCTGATCAAAATTTTCAAAACTAGCTTTGAACTTTTCTAAACGAACGTTTAATTTAATTAAGCTTGTCGGAAGCTTTTTATACTCTTCGAGAAATTTCTTATAATTAGTAATTTGTGCTTTGTGAGTTGAGCGTTTTCTAATCAGGGATTTAACTTTGTCTTGGATTTCTGCCATTATGAAATGAGGATTAATGGATTAGATTCAGAGGAAAGTTTTGGATAAAGCGATAACAAGCCTACCTTTTGTAGAAATCCTTGTGCGTTGGTGGCAGCCCTTGGCAGTTGGTAGAGATCCTCTCCAGGTTGAACTAGATTGTGTTGATCTTCGGTTGTTGATAATTTTTTAGAAAACAGCTCCACAAATTGATTGTGTTCAGTGTCTTTTAACTTGCACTCACACTTTTAACTGCGTATAAGTACCGAAATTACACTGTTCGTATATAAGAGTCAAAAGTTCCAATGTTTTGTTATACACCACAAACACGATTTGAGATGTTAACTAATTAAATGTTAAAATGTTCAGTGATTGGACTTTGTAATCCTTTTTCGATTATTAAAGGAGTATAATTTAGACACAATCACTGTTAAGTATCACCACGAAATTCTATTTTTTCGTTTTATAAAACAGTTGATTCGGGTTACGATTAAACGTCTAAGTTGTCTTTAAGTATGAAATGACACACACTTATCACCACTTCGCGGTCGCGTAGTTAGAGAATCCGGCTCGAAGGACCATTTGTTAGGGCGACATACACGCAAAATTGACTTTATTTTGAATTTTATAAATTACGTTAATCTTGATTTTAATTCAAATGTCAAAACGCGTAAATGTCTTGATAATTAATTTGA
The DNA here is from genome assembly GCF_019393585.1 of Leptopilina boulardi. Lineage (NCBI taxonomy): Eukaryota > Metazoa > Arthropoda > Insecta > Hymenoptera > Figitidae > Leptopilina > Leptopilina boulardi. The sequence goes on along the minus strand of NW_026137934.1, from coordinate 982,132 downwards.
TAATTATCAGTAGTTATGACGTATAAGGTGAAGTCAATGATAACACCAGGATTTTAAAAGTAAAAAACAATATATTTTCTAGACTACAGTGCTTGACGGTGGTGAACAGACAACTGGTCTTACAATTATACCTGTTTAAGTCTGAAAGTGACAATTGGTAAACTCAGTATTTACGAAAATACACGAAGTTAGACGGAAAATGTCGATTATCTTCAATTCTTAATTTCGACCTGAAGGGTCCTAGTGTACAGGGTTTGTTACCTGCGTTGATAATTACAAGAGTTTAGTCTCCAGATCGTTTATTACCTTTTTGAATGACTATGTTTTTCAGACAAAATTTACAATAAGGATTATAGCAATTTGAAAACTTATAAATTCTAATAAAAGTATTAAGTTGTACGTGACAAATCTTAAATTCAGAATATTATAAACTAAAATTCAAAATATAGAAAATATTGTAAAGTTTTGAGGATTATCTTAAATTACTTTACAAATATATTTTAATGCGCCTAAACATTTATCAAAATAAATCAAATGTTTATTTAGAAAAAATAATTATTTATTTGAATCAAACGAATTATATTTATTTTTTTTTGAAATAAACAGAAAATTATGTTACTAATTTGATACCTAAGTAAATTGTGTATATAGCTAATTATTGTCAGTTCTGAAAAACTACTATATTTCTAATTAATAATTGTACTCTCTAAATTTAAATTAATGAGAATTAGTTAATTAATTTAAATTCTTGAAAATTTTTAACCAACTTTTAGTTATTTTTCACTAGAAGAAAAAATATTACTAAATCAAATATTAATGATTTTAGTTATTTTTTACTAAAAGAAAAATATTACTAAATCAAATTGTAATATTTTACTAAAAATTAGTGAAACTTTCTACTTATTTTTATTGATTTTTCACTAAAAGAAAAAATATTACTAAAACAAGTAGTAATATTGAACTAAAAATTAGTGAAACTTTCTACTTATTTTTATTGATTTTTCACTAAAAGAAAAAATATTACTAAAACAAGTAGTAATATTGAACTAAAAATTAGTGGAAGTTTCTGATGATTTTTATTAAATTTGTACTAAAAGAAAAAATATTAGTAAATCATATAGTAATATTTAACTAAAAATTAGTGAAACTTTCTACTAATTTTTAGTCATTTTTCCCTAAAAGAAAAAATATTACTAAAACAAATAGTAATATTTAACTAAAAATTTTAAAAAGTTTCTACTAATATTTAGTGATTTTTTTCTAAAACTTTAGTAAAAAAAATTTTACTAAATTAAATAATAATATTTTTTGTAAAAATTAAAGAAAATTTCTACCAATTTGAATTAGTGAACGAATTCTCACAAATTCAAATTGAAAGAGAGAGTATCGCTGCATTGCATAATAAATATACAGCATCCTTCGTTTCTTTTTTTTTTTTATGATAAAATTATCATCATTAGTCGCAAAGAATTTTCATAATACGAATTGAAGTTAATTTCAGAGGTTGAAAATTAGTTTAAAACGTAGAGGGTGAAAGGGAGTGTTTCACTTGACAAACATAAATTACAGAAATCTGCTCATCATTGTAAATGCGACAAAGAGGGGACGTAGGTAGAATGCACAACTAGGTTGCGGCTATCGTTGTAAAGTTAGTGGCAGCGTAGAGAGACTGATACGACATGCAAATACAAGCATAATTGCCACTGTCACGCAATCGGTATTCGTTGTTGTTGTTGTCGTGACGGAATAACGTGCTAACAAGATGCGAAGAGAGAAAGGGTTTGTGACCGAATGGATGGTCGACCAACGTCGAACGGATGGATGAACAAACGGAATCTTGACAGACTGCGGAAAATGTTAAGGCACATTTATTGTATCGTGTGACCAATGTTCAACTTCCGACATATACATTAAACAATTCGCGACAAAATACTTGTAAAAAAAAAAAATTAAATAAAGCACAAACGATAAACTATTGTTTACGTTTTTAAAAATAGAAAGCAATATTGCATTTAGAGGTAAAAGTAAAAAAAAAAAAAAATAGTGACAAAACGTCAAACATCAAAGGATTGCGTTCAAACAACAATTTCGCGGATTCGTGTATTCAGAAATTTTTTTTTTTTTTTATTTTGTAGAAACTGAGAATGGAAAGTTTTGTCGCTTTGTATATGTGTGAGGCTCATATATATATAGAATGAAAAACACGGGAATTCCTTTTTTTAAAATAGTACTCGGTCATTAAGAGTGGCACTTTGTAAACGCTCGGATGAATCTTTTTACGAGGTATTCCTCTTGTTTTTGCGTTCAAACCGAAAAATTTACGTATACACATTGACCTAGTTAACGTTATATATATATATTGTGAATACACTGATATACACTTACTATACAAAATAGCATATATGGAATGAAGAGAGAAAGATGCCTTTCTTTTCTCATCTCTTTGTTAAAAAATGCAAAACTCCAAACGTTCAACAAATGATTTTGATCTCATTCTCCGCTAATGAGCAGTGGTACAATTTTTCTTAATTAGCTCTCAACTTTCTTCGCGAAGTAACGACTTGATTTTATGCAAAATCGACCAAATATCATCTTAAAAAAAAAAAAAAAAAAAAAAGATTCTCTCAAAGAATCGACGAGCTATATCATTTTCTTATCGAAACTTTGTGAAAAATTTTGATGTATTTTAATTTGCATTTTTTTTATAAATGCAAAATTATTCTTTTTTGACATAAAAAAATAAATAGAAGATAAATTAAAAGAGATATAAATAAATGGAGTTACTTACCAGCCAAGACACCAGCCATGTAGACTGCTCCTATCCTCAAACTCCCATGGACCATTTCAAGTGGTAGTCCAACGACCAATTGTACCCCGAGGTTAAAAAGCAGATGAAGCCACCTGGAAAATGAAATTTATATTATGCAGCGTGACAGAATTGACGTGGAGGGGGGGGGGGACGAATTGCATTCCAAAGACCGCAATCTCGTGTGTCGTGTGCATATAATTCAAATGTCTGTTGTGTGCAACGCGCCAACAGCTTCTGATATCACAGGTGCATAATAATGGAACGCATTTGAATTATTGATGGTATGTGGAAAATGAATTCAGAACGTTTCCTCAATGCTGACCTAGTTTTCATCGTGACAATATCATCAAAAACAACTTTTCATTTTCACTCATTATCATTTATTGAAAAAAAAAAAAAAAAAAATCAAATCTTTAAAAATCTTTCCTTATTATACATCCGCTAGTTGGGAAAAAAATAATAACAATAAAACTAAAAAAAAAATCAATTTTGTAACAATATATTTTTATAATTTATTTAAATAAACGAATTATAAAATTTGCAAATTCATCTAATTTACTGAAAGTAAAAAAATTATTTTGTCACTGATATTATTTTTTTTTTTTTTTCATTTAATTTTTTAATGTATTTATAATTGATTATTCGAAAAACTAAAATTATATTTTTATACATGAATATTGTTAAGAATAAAAAGTAGATTGACATTAAGATGAATTTTTATTCTTGGTATTTTATTCATATAGAATAAAAACGGTTATTTTTTTTTTATTAGGTATTTAATATTTATTATGTCCATTTATATGTCGAGAAAAATATATGCAAGATTCAAATTATTATTATTAATTCATAAAGTTTAAAAACAACACATATGCAGAAACTTATAATATATTCAGAACAAATTAATAAAAATGAAACTAAAGTCCGCAACGTTTTTATAAACGAAAACGAAAAAATAATTAGATAATATGTATTACTTTGGCATAAAATTAAAGTTATTCGGCTTCTATAAAAAGATTAATTTCTTAAAAGTTTGTGCAACTCAAAATTAATAATAAAATAACTTGAAAAAATCATTCTATTTTAATTTTTCTTTTTTAAAAAAGTTCATCCTAAATCAAAAGACAAAGAAATAATATAATAAAAAAATTATTTTTCTTCCAAAATTGAAACAAAAAATAATATAATAATTATTTAATTTTTTTTACTTATTTTATTGATTTAATTAAAAGAAGAAGAAGATAATATCTAATAAAAGTAAATGAACTACAAGAAAAGAAGAATAGTAAAGGATAAAATTTAAAAGTTTTTTAAAGAGTAAAATTGTAATGGGTTATGAAAATCAGTTTTTGAAGTGGAATGGAAAGAAGGATGAGGATAACAAGTGAAGAGAGGCATTGCAGACAGAGTTAGGAAGGAAAGGAAGCTCAAAGCTCGTAGAGAAGCTTTCACCGTGAAACGGATCGTGAATTATATATGGAGAGGGCCATAGCTTTAATTACAAACATCTCGCTAGAGCTTCATGCTCTCGCTTAGATACGGAAGGTCGCTTTCAGGGATTTAAGGTAATGTGCAGGAAGTCGTTAAGATGAAAGAAGAAAGAAGAGATTTTCTTCATAGAAGAGACAATCGGAAAATGAAAGAAACATACATGTATATAATATTCACAATACTATATTTTATACATATTTTTAAATTTTTAATATTTTCCAAAAAAAGAATTTAAAAAAAATAGTTAATAAAGTTATCTATAAATAAATTAGTTTCAAAAAATTGTTAGTTTCAATATTATTATAATTAAAGAGAAAAAAAAAATTCCCCTCCTTCACTTTTTTCTATAATAAATACAAAAGTATACTCAAGATTCACAATCCTGTAAAAATAACAAATGTTATGTTAAAACGAAGAAAAGATCTCATCTCAACGAATTTGGTGAGCTTATGCAGCCACGTTTTATCTTCAAGTCGAAGTTTTCTACCGCAGTTTGTTAAAATCGTGATTCTTATCCGTTGTGCGCTTGAGGGCGCGTAAAATTTTGAATCCCGAATCGAGGTCGCGATAGTAAGAGCGAACAACGTGTAGATTTTCGCGCTCTTGCATCTCTTTTTTTATATATATACTCGAAAAATCACTCGAGAAACTAGGATTTTTTTTAGACACACTCTTAAAAAAAAAAACAAAAATAATTCCTTTTTTTTTTGCTCTAAAACTTTCGAGAATCTCTTTGATGCAATACGTATTCTACTATTCGCAAAACTCTGAATAAACTTTGAAAAATCTATTTTGTGAAAATCTTCTGCGGTCGAGAATAAAAAAAAAACAACAACATCTGTTTAGAATATATTGCAGTGGATTTCTTTCAGTTAGTCAATGAATATAAAAAATAAAAATCATTTGAAAAAAAAGGATGTGAAAATAAAAATTCATTTGCAATTTCTTATATAGAAACTTCCTAATGAAATTTCAGATATATTTTTTTTTTTCTTATGAAAATTTACATCTCGAGACTACTTAAAGAAAAATACTTTTACCACTCAGAAGGATAAATAATTCATAGCATGAATAAGTGGCTCCACTTTTCTTCATCGTTCGAGGCATTTTTCTTCTATATGAGACGATAAAAAAAGAATGCAAAAAAAAAAAAAAAAAAATTGTACACAGGCGACAGAATGCAATAGCTTGAATTCTAGTTTGACTCGACTATGGAGTTTAAACAAACAAAAAAAAAAAAAAAAAGAAATGTAAAAACAAAAAAAAAGAAACGCACTCGGTCGAGACGATTTGTGATTGCAATAAACACTTCCCACTGTGATTTAGCGCAACTATTAGCGATTCAATTTATCAACGTGTCGGAACTTGAAACAATGTCAGCCACAGAAAAACGAGTTGGCAATTCTGATGCGCGTAATGCTGTATGCGTGTGGCGCAATGCAAATTCTGCCCTGAGAAAATGGCTAAGTAAACGGGTTTAGGAAATAGTCAATTTGCATGGCCTGTCAATATGCGTCGAGGCCAGGGGCAATCGTTTCCTGTGTGCGAGCTTCAGAACTCGGGGAAAAATAAAGCACTGCGGCTCATGTCATATGCAATTCACTCTGCCTCGGTGAATTATTCAAAAATAAATTCCTCATGGAAAATTTGTAACAAAAATTTTTCTTAAATTCGACAAAAAAAAACGTTGACGCTAGAAGTAAGTACTTGAAAGTAACAAAACTCTAATCAGAAGTGTAAAATACCACCAGTAACAATAATCTAACCAAAAGTTTCGAATATTATAAGTCACTAACCAGAAGTATAAAAAATACTGTTAGTAAAAATACTGAAAGTAAAAAAACATACTATAAGTAAAGTATTTTTTGTTTACAGTATTTTTATTTTTAGTAGATATTTTTACTTATAGTATTTATTACATTTACTATTTTTATTTACAATATTTTTTTACTTCCAGTAATTTTTGGCTTACATTATTTTTACTTAGCGTATTTTTTATTTTTACTATTTTTACTTAGGGTATTTTTATTTTTAGTATTTTTTACATATAGTATTTTTACTTGTAATATTTTGTACTTTTACTATTTTTACATAGAGTATTTTTATTTTTAGTATTTTTTTGCTTTTAGTATTTTGACATACAATATTTTTTTACTTGTAGTATTTTTTACCTTTACTATTTTTACTTTGGAGTATTTTTTACTTACAGTTTTTTTCTTACAATATTTTTACTTTAAAAAATATTGTAAGTAAAAATACTAAAAGTAAAAATAGTATAATAGTAAACAAATATTGTAAATAAAAATACTATATTTAAAAAGTATTTTAAGTAAAAATGTTATTAGTAAAAAATACAGTAGGTAAAAATACTATGAGTAAAAAATACTGAAAGTAAAAATACTATAAATAAAAAATACTAAAAGTAAAAATACTATAAATAAAAAATACTGAAAGTAAAAATACTATAAATAAAAAATACTGAAAGTAAAAATACTATAAATAAAAAATACTGAAAGTAAAAATACTATAAATAAAAAATACTGTAAGTAAAAATACTATTAGTAAAAAAATACTAGGGTAAAAATAGTACAAGTAAAATAGTAAAAATACTAAAAGTAAAAATGAATAAAAATAAAAAAAATACTATAAGTAAAATAGTATAATAGTAAAAAAATACTGTAAATAAAAATACTATATGTAAACAGTATTTTAAGTAAAAATGCTGTGAGTAAAAAATACTGTAGGTACTAATACTATAAGTAAAAAATACTGTAAGTAAAAATACTAAAAGTAAAAATAGTATAATAGTAAACAAATATTGTAAATAAAAATACTATATTTAAAAAGTATTTTAAGTAAAAATGTTATTAGTAAAAAATACAGTAGGTAAAAATACTATGAGTAAAAAATACTGAAAGTAAAAATACTATAAATAAAAAATACTGAAAGTAAAAATACTATAAATAAAAAATACTGTAAGTAAAAATACTATTAGTAAAAAAATACTAGGGTAAAAATAGTACAAGTAAAATATTAAAAATACTAAAAGTAAAAATGAATAAAAATAAAAAAAATACTATAAGTAAAATAGTATAATAGTAAAAAAATACTGTAAATAAAAATACTATATGTAAACAGTATTTTAAGTAAAAATGCTGTGAGTAAAAAATACTCTAGGTACTAATACTATAAGTAAAAAATACTGTAAGTAAAAATACTGTAAACAGCATTACTATTTTGTCGTGCTAATAGAAAGAACTTAAATAAATAATAATGTATTTGTTATTTATGTAAGTATTTTCTTAATACAGCAGTATTAATAACAATACCTTTTTGAAAGAACGAAAGTTAATCAATAAAAAAGAGATTAACAAAATGTACTAATCGTAAAGATGATGATAAAAATCCTCCGAAATGAAAACTATTATCAACAAGAAATACAATTCTTTAAAATTGTTATTGGATAGATGAGAATGAATATAGTATTTTTTTTCCCTCTCTCTCTTTTTCGAGTAAGAAGCATTCAATATAAATAAAAAACGAAATCAAATTGGACTCCTTGAGATTATAGACCCCACATTATGCGATGGAGAAGCGATTAGACGTTCTTATAAACCCAAGCTCGTCTTAATCTTGATTTCCAAAGGATCAATATGACATGAAGATAAATGGAATTGATAATCAACATAGTACAAACTAGAATCGTGCATTTGGTCATGAATACCACACACAATCTTATATATAGATTTTAAGAACTATCAATTTTGCCGGGGTGGAAAAAATATTAATTAAAAGTTTATTTCAAATATTAATTTTTTAAATTAATTTTTAACAAAAAGGAAATATTTTTTTTTTCAATTAATAATAAAAAATGTAATTTAAAAAAAGCAAACTTTATTGACAAAAAAAAATGCATTCAATTCGAGTAAAATGATGTTCGATTACTTGCACTTTAGTAAATTTGAAGACGTCCCATTTTCTATTATCGAATTGAAAGGAATTTTTTTGGTAAATGACAAAAGAAAAAAAAGAGTATATGTATTGGTATAAGTGGTCTGATACTCATGATTGGTAATGTAGGTATATATATAGAGAGAGAGGGCAATACAGATGGCCGAGGTATTATTTCCTGTGTTGGGCATCGACTGGATCGATGTGTTATAACGACGCAATCATCCAAATGGAGCGCACACAAGAAGAGGACTATCCTGTCCCACTCTCTAGCAAGAGCAACTTTAGGGGTCACGTTGAACGTGCACAATGCATTTTCATCACCGTCCCCCCCCCTCTCTCTCTCTCTCTCGCTCTCTATGTGTACTAGTGCGAATTTCACATGTGCATGTTGGGCTCTCAACGATTTATCATTGAGGACCCGACGTGATGTGCGAGGAATACAGAGTCCTACAAAAAAGCGGTGATAATTCAACGAGTGCAAAGAAATAAAAAAAAAGAGTCAAGAGCAATTATTCAAATATAAATAATGCATATACTCGTCGTTTAGAAGGGGGTGAAATCTCGATTGAGGTAAAAGCATTTTTTTCCATTGGCACAATTAAATGGAAGATAAATAAAATATAAACATGAATTTTTTTTACTTAAACCAACTAATTTTTAGAGGAAATTAAATAATTTCTGTATTTCAAACAAAAACCATTTGACTCAAATTTGATAAACGATCATTTGAAATTTTTTCTTCAAGGAGAAAAATAGAAATAAAGTATAATTTTTTACCTCTCACAATTTTCACTGACCGAAACTGATATGTTTTTTTCCGGAAATATAGTAAAAATAATACTATTTCCGAAGTAATTTTTTTTTCAAAAGCAAACGATTTTACATTGTAAGTGGAAAAAGTCAATTTTTTTGTAAATTATTTTGTCTATTCTAATTTTCTTTACAATGATTTTTTTTTTCCATTTTGTTGTAGGCAAAGACTTTTTGAAATTGAACTTTTTGTGCGCAACATTTTCACAAAATCTCTATCTCTCTGTCGTTTATTCATCTTTCACGACTTGCGGACTTTCTCAACGAGTTCCATTAATCGCGCATAATCCAAAGTCGAGATTCTACCACCTGTACCCCCATCGCATTAGAGTCTATTCGACTTGCCGGAAGTAAATCGGGACTCCGCGGAAACTTGGACCGGCAGATTTGAATAATGATGTTCGTACCGATACGCCTTCTCTCTGCGATTATGCATGCATGACGACCTCCTCTCTCTCTCTCACTCACTCTCTCTCTCTTGACTGAGAGCGCTCTTGGAATGTTTAAAAAAAATTAAACTCGATTTCATCCTCACTATACACGAAGCCTGTGGATTCGACCAAAGAAATCCTTGAGAGAAAAAAAAGAAGTATATATTCAAACCCAACTGCCGCATTACTTGAAATGGAAATGTTATGTAAAACATTGCAGAAAATGGAGAAAAAATTTTTTTTTTCCCTTAAGAATCTAGATTAAACGCTTTTTATAATTTATTTTCAAAATTCCATGAATAATATGCGTCTAGTTTTTATAAAAACATCATATATCATTAATTAATGAACATTAATTAATAAAAATCAAATATTAAAAATAAAAAAAAAGAGAGAAACAGAAATGCAAAAAAAAAAAATAACCTTGCATAATTAGAAGAAAAAAAAAAAATTTTACTGGACAATTTGACTTGTAATTGTACCATTATTTCTTTAAATGTTTACGTGCTTTGGTAACATTTGTCTATCCCATAATTTGTGTAGGTTTTTTTTTGTGCATTACGAAACCACATTACTTTTTTTTCACGTCGCGCGTCGAAACTTAATAAATGCTTTCTGCTATACGTCTGCTTTAATTAACGTCCACAAAATAGAAACCTACACAATGTTGTGGGTGAACAACATGCAACAAAAAAAAAAAAAGAAAAGAAACAAGAGATGAAAACTAAAAGAAAGTGAACATAAAGTGAAAAGTTTCAGCCGATTCTGGCAGAAAAGTGGAAATAAACAATTCACGCACACGGTTGGTTTTTTTTTTCACGCGCTTACATTGAAGGGGCTGGAAAAACTTTGGTTATTAAGGCGCGCAGGAAGAACAATATATGTACCCGCATTGTGGAATTTTCTCAAGAATATTGCCGCAAGGACTTTTTTCTGCAAATTGTGAACTACATAATTTATATCAAAAAAAAAAAATTATATATATTAAAATATTTATTCCTTTCTTTTTTGATGATGGAATCTTTTTTTCATTAATATTTTTTTTTTATAAATTTTCTGCCGTAACTTTTAAAAAATGCCAAAGACTTTTTCTTTGTAAAAATTTTACAAGTGACGGATTTTTATGAAAAATTTTTATTCACATTATCTGTCGATAACGGTAGAGTGAAAATCTTGACAAGTGACAATTTTCATATGTGCGAGTGTTTGCGATAAAAAGTGTGAACACGTCTATTGTTCATGCGAAGGGTTGCAAAGGGAAACTATGTGACAAATGGGATAAGGGGACAAGAGAAGGACAGGAGAACGGGGTTATAATAGGGAATGTGGAGTTTTCAACGTGCGACGTTCTTTAAATTATTCATGGAAACTAAGATAAGAACGTCCTATGGTTCTCTCTCTCTCTCTCTCTCTCTATATATATATATATATATATATATATATATACGTGTGTGTATGTATACACATGTATGTGCGTTTACGTATATGTACGTAAATAGCGATAAGAATAACCCACGTTTCCCATGAAACTCATTACAGTTCTGATGGTGGTTTGCTATATCGACTATCACTTTGTTATTAATGCGAAAGTGCTACCAAGTCACAGGACCACTCCCAAACATGCACGATTACGCGTGGGAAACTCAACATCTACATAAAATGCCATTAGCTTTACCGAATAGTAATAATAATATCAAAAAAAAAAACTGGAACATGAACACTAATCTTGTAATTCGATTCATCATTTTACTTCTACCTTCTGTAAAATTTTAACATAATTTTTTCTTTCCTTGAAAAAATAATATTAAATTTATAATGTACACTGAACAAAAATTTATTTGATTTGAATACTCCATTGTCTGTTATGAAATAAATATTAATTTCCAATAATTATAATTATAAAATAATAATTATAATAATAGTAATAATAGTAATAATTAATAATTATTATTTGAGTCATTTAAACGGTATTTATTTTTAATACAGAAATTATTAATTAAAATACAAGTTCATTTAATTCAAATAAAAATTACTTGCTTTAAATAAATCATTTATTTGATAATAGTCAAGCAACCAATTATTTAAATCAAATAAATTTTTTTTTTTCAGTGTAAAAGTAAATTTTTTTTTATTTAAAAATTATGAATTAAAACTTCTAAAAATTTGTTTCTTAATCCCCAAAAAAAATGTTTAATTAATTTATTTGATATTACAATATCTAAATTATATAATTTTAAACGAAATATATATATATATATATATATATATATATATATATATATATATAAATAGTGAAACAAACGAGCACTTCGATTATTATGAATAATTTAATGTATACTAAATATTTGGCTTTAGTATATATATAGCAATTAAAAATATTAAACAAACTGTGCATTATATTGATTCAGCAGATCGCCACAATTGAAACTACTCAATAGAATATTATCATAAATTAAAGTTTGTTTTTTCAATGTTTGCATTTAATATTTATAGTGATTACGCAAGGCAACGTTTAAATCCATTTTCAGGTTCACTAATAATTTTGATAAGACCGAAAAATGAAAAAAAATAAAATGAAACAGAAGAAATGACAGCAAATTTGAAGGTTTGATAAACAAATGATCAATTGTTTTTTTGTGCTTCCTGAAGTACGTACATATATTTCGAGTTATTTAAACAATTTAAATTTACTTAAAATGTAAAGTGTGATAATTAATTTCTTCATGTTTACTTTTTATATTTATAAATATTTATTTTTTTCGGGCAAATATACTATTCGGGCAAAACCATTCGGGCGAATGGTCATTCAGGCGAAAGTATGTTCGGGCGAATGGGCGTTAACCATTTATAGTTTATATCGAAAAAGCAAAATTTAAATTCAAATAAAAGAGCAATATTTTAAAAATTTCACGAAGAAATATTTTTAAATAAAAATCTGCTTTTTAATTTCTAAATTTTAATTCACTCAAAACGGAATTTCAAATGTATTAATAGAAATATAAATATTAATACAAAATATATATATGATAAAATAAATTCATATGTATATAAATTAATAAACGAAATTATCGACTTTTTACCGATATTTTAATAAAAGAAAGAGGATTTTCGTGTAATAATAATAATAATAATAATAATAATAATAATAATAATAATAAAGGAGAGATCTTTAATGTTTGCATTTTTATGAAAATTTTTCAAGCTTTGTAAATTTAGTATAGCGCGAGTTCCTTTGACCAACTATAAAGCACTACCTATAAAATTAGCCTAGAACTTGTGGAACCATCCAGATTTGGTTACTCGGTTGTGTCAACATAATATTAGGAGAGGAAAGAAGTTTTTAAGGTACAGAGAGAGGAAAAAAGTAGAAAAAGTAGAAAAAAAAGAAGGAGAAGAAGAAGAAGCCTTTAATCAAACTTTTGGAAGAAAATGTTGAATAAGAAAACTGACTTACCCTGCATGAAGGAACATGTAGAAGGCAAACCTCCAGAGCTCAAGGCGTTTGTCCGGCCTATATATAAAGACGCTGTCGATAGGGACCGGCCCCGAGGGATTCACTTCGCCCATCACCGCAACATAGTATGTGAAAAATCCCAACTGAAAACAAACAAATAAAAATTTAAAAATTAAAAATATTTTTTAAATATTTCCACTAAAGGGGAAAAATACAAATTAAAAAAATACAATTACCATTTGATTTTCAAAAAAAAAAAAAAAAAACTGAACGCAAACTCAAATCAATGATTGAGTGTTTTTATAAAATTTTAATTAGTTCTAGAGAGTACACTGTTGGTGTTTTCATTTTGAAACGTCGATTTGCAATCAATTTTCAACGTGCAGGGGGGGAAAGGAGAATATTTGAAAATGAGTGATTAAATTATTTTATGACACGCGTGTGACAAATGTTTCTGCTTGATTGATGAATAATTATATTCAAAAATAACAGATTTTCCCCTGCTTTTAAGTTAAAAATTCCAAATTTATTATTAATTTCTGTCAGCAATTTTCCTTTTTTTTGCCAATAAAATTAAAATCCACTAAATAGAAATAACAATATAAAATTTTTAATTAGACAAAACAATTTATATTTAATTTTACAATTAATGATTTAGTAAAAAAGAAAAAAAAATTATAGGGATATTATACTCGTGTAATAAAATTTTTGTGATTCTCAATAAAATTCTAAAAGTAGGAAAATAATTTTCTATGTGTATTTCTCGAGAATGTTTTTACAAATATAAAAATGTTCATTACAGATTTTATCGTCGAAACTGATTTCAGTCGCCTCGTGTAAATATATATTAAAAAAAAGAAAAAGAACGAGAGTAGAAAGTTGCGATAATGACTGAATGTTTATAATTGTAAGTGGAGGAGAAGTTTCTATATAGAAATGAGAATAAAACATGTGTAGAATTACATTGCGTGTTCAAACCAAAAATTTTTTTATAAATTAATTTTATGATTAATTAACAGGACATATATTTTTATTATCATTGTCGCACAATCTTGCGTGATAGGAAGTAAATAATTTTCGTAATTATTATTACGTTATAATATTAAATTATCTAGTTTTTGTATAAAAATGAAATTAATCATTGTTTTATATATCAAAATCAACTCGAAAAATATATGCTTTTTGAGAAAACTATATATATATATATATAGCGACGATAAATCATCAAAATTATTTTCACTCTCTTTCTCTCTCTCTCTCTCTCTCTTTGGCGTATAATAACGATGTTCGACTGAACTCTCGTAATGGATTTCAATCCATCGTTCAGAAGTGCGGCGAGAAAACTTTTCGTTGGCAGCTTCCACTCGGAAGCTTTTTATTTAGCTTTTAATAGTAACAAATTTTGTATATAACTTTTTTTCCCCATTACTTTTTGTTTAACACTGAAGTGCTTTTTCTCGTGCGTTCCTGCTTTATTGATTAATTTATAATAATCCAACAATTAATTATTATTTTACATAGCAAATAAAAAATTAATATTTAATATTAATATATTTCAAAATTTATAATTTCACAGAAAATTAAAAGGCATTAAAATAAGCTGCAACGCTTCTTATTTTAATCCAATTTTGTTTATTTTAATACCAAAATGGATTAAAATAAGCAAAATTGGATTAAAATAATAAGCGTTGCAGCTTATTTTAATGCCTTTTAATTTTCTGTGTTAAAATTATTAAATTGATACTGAAAATAATATTGATATTTTTATATCAATTCGATACTTTTTAAATTAGTGTGTAATTTGAATTAACTTTTCTCAAGGTTAATAAAGATTTATATGAACCTTGTTTTCTTTCTGATAAATTAATATCAAAAATTTATTAATTTTTACTTTGACTAGAGGGAGTATCCATGACAGTAAATCTACTTCCCTCGAGTTCATAAATCAAACCAATTTTCAGACAGAAGGGGAGAATTTATATATAAAAAAGAAGAAATTTCAAAAAAAAAGGCATTTTTATATACAAAATGAAAAATTTAAATAACATTCTTTTGATGTTATTCATCTGAATGGGAAATATATATATAGCCTGCATTTATCTGATGAACTTTGCAATATGCACCAGAGAATGTGATTTCAAACTAAATTGTTATGAGATTATCTTCTATTAATCGTACAAGTTGGCTAAAAGCCTTTTCTCTTTGTGTCGTTGCTGCACGTGCCCGGTAATTTTCCCGTTGGACAAAGCGCATTGAATTTTAATCCCTTTTCGAATGAAGCAATTTTCGGATAAAAGCAAAGCCAACCCCCTCTTCCCCTTCCCAATCGTATTGAGTTTTGTTACCTCAGAATTCGTAACGAATTTCCCCCTGTACATATATATTGGCAAAAATGGGGGGGGGGGCAATATTGATGTTCCCTTACTCGCCTTTCGAGACAAGAGAGAGAGAGAGGATGGACGCGATGGAAGATAAAATCTCGTTTCCTGCTTTTATTTTATTCACAGGATTTTATATGCAAGCATCTATGTAGAGAGCCGCGATGGCAGTATGTCGCTATGAACATAAAATACTGGATGCATCGCAATAAGGAATCGATGGAAGTCTTATTTTCATATTTCTACGACTGTTTGGTAGAATATTAGACAACGCGAAGTATATATCCAATCCCATGGGTACTTTATCCCTCGAGTCAAATATTTTCCTTTTTATATAGCCCGTTTACGAGATTTTCGATCCACTTTTCAAATCGCAAATGTTACCTCTTTTAATCTGCATTTATGGAAAAACGATTTCTTTGCATTTTGTCTTTTATTGCATTTGTCTTATAAATAAACAAAAAAATAATAATAATAAATTTTTCTCATATTGCTTACTATTTTTATTTATTTATTATTTACAATAATTATAACAGACTTATATTCAAAATTAAATTAAATAGCGCACTTATTATGAATGAAATTATAAAAAATATTTTTTGGAATAATTTTTTTATTTCTCTTTTTGTAGTCGTGTATATATATATATTTCCCCTCTTTTATTTATTTTTAATGACATTTCTTCGTTTAGCTGACAGAGCTCTATAACCTTGATTGGAGAATGTTATCAGCGTAATGAAAAAACCATCGGAGTTACCTTGTCCCATCCCTCAACAACGTGGATAAAACTGATTAATTGATCCTTCGTTTTTTCCACGTCATCGTCCTATAAATATTGCTAGAGAGAGAGAGAGAAAGGGAGATCAATATTACAAGTCGATCGCTGGTTTTTTTTAATTCAATTCTAAAAAAAAAATACCGAAAATTATTTTAATTTTGTATTAATTTATCAAGTGACCCATAGAGAACGTGCTTGAGAAAATTAAGTCACATTACTATATATGTATATATATATTGTAGTGTGAAGTCGCTTCTTGTTGGATTTCCTATCTCGAGAGAGATTCCATGGGCTTGAATTATATACAGAGGTGCAAAATACCAGGGTCGTAATTGTTCCATTACAGTGGGCACTTATGTACTGCCAGCGACTAGCGACAGCTACTTTTGCGACATTCAACGACAAAATGCCGCAGGCATGTACCGCAAAGCGACGATTAGAAACGGCGTCGCGACTCCGTGACGCGCAAACGTCGTCTTCATATATATATATATATAAAGTGTTGCCAAAGTTTCTTTCAGGAATTTCTCCGCACTCAAAATATTTCTCATTACAAAAAATAATTTTCCATTTTTTGAAAATTCTATTCAAGAATTTCTTATTCTTCAAGTCTGACTCGATTGATTTCTTCGCAATGAGATATTTTTATTTTCAAGAAAAAAGGAAAAATTCATTCTTTACTTTTCATTTTATTTTTCCAATAACGGAAAAAAAAACTTATTACAAAAGTACAAAATCTTCAAAGCAGATATCCTGAAACCTTCGGCTTCCTATTTTATAATTAATTTCCAGAAAACTTATTTGTTTCTGTATATAAATGATAACCCACTTGGAAAGATTCCCCGGAAAGTGCCACCTGGAGGTTCTATCAGAATTCCGCCGGAACTTCCAACGTAATTCCGTCGGAGTTCCAAAGAATTTCCGATGGGATTCCGACGGAATTAGGACTCTAAAAATTTTGAAAAAAATTAATCGGAACTCCGTCGGAATCCCATCGGAAATTCTTTGGAACTCCAATGGAATTCCGACGGAATTACGTTGGAAGTTCCGGCGGAATTCTAATTTTCCGGGGAATCTTTCCAAGTGTGAATAATGATAATAATAATAATGATAATAATAATGATAATAATAATAATGATAATGATAATAAGCAATAGTAATAATAATAGATTTCTGTTTATAAGTTTTATTATAAAAAAAAAATTCTAAATTGAAAGAAGAATCGAGATGAAAATTATGATTTTATTAGAATTGATTAAAATGATTAATTATAATATACTCAATAATTGAGTAACTAATGGGTCCGTTTCGAGACGATTTTGCTTACACACAAAACGATCGTTGAAAATTATATTGCACTATACACGCTTAGGCTAGTTCAATTAAGGTTTCAGCTCTATATATACAAAGATAGGGTTGCGCTTTGCTTATGACGGTATAACGTAACAATTTCCCATCAAAGCAGCTGCAACATTTCATCTATATGAACACCTTTTACTAATAGATTTATTATTAACAATTTATTATAATTATATATATGTCTACTAATCGAATTTTATTATTTATTTAAATCTTTCAATTTTAAATTTATTATAAATATTTTTCATAAATAAATATCAAATAAATACATTTAATAAATAAATAATAAATATTTTTAATAAAAAAATATTAAATAAATACTTTTAATAAATAAATATTTTTATCTAAAATATATTCATTACAATAATCAATTTCCTAAAAATAATGTGTGCTATCAATTTATTGTTTCCTAACACAAAGAAAATTTACCTTATGCAAAGGATTTTAAAAGGTAACATTCGTTTTTTAAAAATTATACACAATTTTTATCTCTCTCTTTATATATATACATATATGAAAAAGTTGGTGTATATTTTTATTTGAGGCACACTTTTAATGAATCAAATCCAGGTTTTCATTGATGCGAAACTCTTTTTTTTCACAAAGTGTAAGCGTGAGAGAAATAGAGAGAGAGAGAGAAAAAAAAAATGAAACTTGTAAATGGTCCAATGTAAAAACGATTGACAATCGCGCGCTACAATCCCGACAGGAATACTCGTTGTGCGAGAAATAATAACGATGCGTGTCGACTTGTATTGACATCTCTATTTATGCATTGAGAAAAAAAGTAACAGAACACTATATATTGTTGCATCATTTTTTTTTTTTTTCGACAAAAAAGAAGAGAATATTGAAAAAAAAATGAATTTTTAATAATTTGAATAACAAAAAAAAGACAATAAAAACCAAAATAAAAATTTTTTATATAAAAACCATAATCGGTTTTTTTTTTGTTACAAGTTTTGTATATTTTCTATTCAAAAAAATTGTAAAAAGAAAAATGGAAACAAATTTTTAGCATTTCCTCGGTAAAATTTAATTGGTTCAGTTATATATACTGAATCTGGTGAAAGCATTCAGTTTGGGATATCAATATCAGAGCGAAACCATCAGATGTGATTTTGTTAGAATTAACAAGCACTTTCATCTCATAGCATTTTAATTACAAGGTGCTATTAGTTTTAATTGCTGAAATTTCCCTGCACGTTTGATTTCAAACCATAGAAATTTAAATTATATATATTTATTCTGTATTACAAATTTTGTATTTCTATATAAGAATTATTATTGAGAAAAAAACCAAGATGGTAAGAAATTTCATTACGGTTTTTTATATATTTCAAGCTTGGTGATTTATAACGAAATCTAAATTCACAGTTTATAGAGAAAAAGTGTTTTATAAAAAAAGAGAATTTGTGTATAAAAATTTTTTTTGTATATATTTTTATTTATTTAAAAATTTTTATTTTATAAAATAAATAGTTGAAATATATATATATGTCTGATATAAAAGTCGACTTACTTTCAAAGTCAACATCTTCTGACATCACTTTTTTTATGACTGGACTCGCGTTTACAAGAGCACGTCTTGCGAAAGCATGGTCGCAATAAAACGGCAGCCATTTTTTCGTAATTTCAACACTACCCTGTCTTCTGATATCTGTCTTATTTTTCCTCGAGTGAAACGTGCTTGACAGTCATACAAAAATAAGGCCAAAATTAAAAGATTCCAAGATTGTTCTGCCAATATTAAAGCAAAAATCTTCACGTTCATTTTAAAATCAAGAGAAATATTTGTGAAGAAAATAAATTAGATTTAAAAATAGAAAAAAAAGAATATAATAATATATTAATAAAAGATTTCTAAAATAAATATTTTTAAATTATTTTTTTTATATTCAATATTATTTTTTAATTTTAGGTACAGAGAAAACAATTTTAGAATGCAAATAATTGAGTAAAAAAAAAAACGGATTGCTAGTGCAAATTTCGAATTGATAAAAAAAGGAATGGGGCCTCAAAGTAATTTTCCAGAATTGTTTATTTTTTATTTCAGCAATTGCAATTGAATGAAATTGAAGTGCATATTTGTGAATTTAAATGCAGTGTTTTTAGATAAAAGGCAATTGCATAGCCTATTTACTGGCTATTAAATGAACAAGGAAACGAAAGAAGAAACTCGAAGTATCGAATACACTTGAGGCACTTTTAGAACATCGTAAAACACTCGCATATATATATGTATGTATAAGAATGTTTAAAATGGATTTAGCAAAACAAAACATCAGAATTTAATGTTAATTCAAGCTCAGTTAAAGTCTCAGTAATAGAATTGCCGCTTCATTTGCCTAAATCGACACATTCAATCAAGAGACGACTCGAAGTGGAATGGCAAATTGAATTGGTTAAGGGAACTGATTTGCTGGTTCAATCCTCTACTTCGTCCATCACCCGTTCCACAACATCCAATGTTGGATGTTTATTTTTTTCAAACGGCGAAAAAAGAACTTGTCTAGCAAGATAGACGTCAAAAACCAATAATTTTATTTTATTTTCTTTCATTATTTTATTAATTATTTTATTTATAATATTTTTACAATGCAAATAATTTTTTTATTAACATACAAATTATTTAAAAAAGGATATTACTAGTAAAAAAATTACAAGAAATAAAAACGTCTGACTGTAATTGACTTTTACTACTAAGAAAATGGATTTTTAAGCCCTAATAAAAATTCCAAAAAATTTACAACGTTGTCTGACTAAAACTGACTTTTTTCACTAATTCGAAATAAACAAGTCTGACCAAAACTGATTTTTCATACTCATAGAAAAGTACAAGAATCTAAAATGTCTGACTATAACTGACCCAATCTACTGATACAAAAAATATTGGTAAAACGTCTAACTGTAATTTACTGTACCTACTGAGACAAAAATTGACAATAAATATATTGCCTGACTATAAACGGACTTTTCTACTGACATAAAAATTATGTGTAAGAATTATTATCGTCTGACAGTAACTGGACAATACTACTAATACAATGTTTGTATTTTCAATATTGTCTGACTGAAACTCACTTCTACTACTGATACGAAATTTTTTCTCGAATGATCGTGACTGATTTTTTCTACTGAAGAACTTTAAGAAACTGGATTATACTACTAATATAAAATTTTCAAAAATTTGTAAGTCTGACTTAAACTGCTTTCAACTACTAAGATAAAAAAATTAGTACGTTGTCTGCCTGAAATTGACTTATACTACTGATATAAAATTTTCAAGAATGTTTGAGTCTGTCTTAAACTAATTTTCATAACTGAGATAAAAAGATAATAATAATTTAGTACGTTCCCGCGTGAAAAACGAACTATGGGAAAAAGCTATCAAAAGCTGGCAAAAGATGGGAGAAGATTTTCGCCATTGTTTTTAAGTTTTATCCCATACTTCAAAGAATTGCAAAAAGCTCACAAACCATTGCTTATGAGCCTTTCCCATACTTTTTTTTAATATCATATAACATTGCTAAAATCTTGCCAAAGTATTGCAAAAATATGGGAATAAAATAAAGTCAATTTTTTCTAACTTACTTCTTATTTTTCTCATTTTTTTTCTGAAAATCATTGCAAAACAATGGGAAAAAGATTAAGAAAGAAAAAATTTATTTTTCTCATTTTTTCATCTTTAAAAATTAGATTTTTAAAGTATTGCTAAAACCTGGCAAAAATATACGAACAAAATTAATCAATTTTTCTCGTTATTTTAGCTTTAAAAATCTGATTTTTGAAGTATTGCAAAAATATGGGAATAAGATTTTGAAAGAAAAAATCAATTTTCCTCTATTTTTCAACTTTGAAAATTTGATTTTTAAAGTATTGCAAAAATATGGGAAAAAGATTTTGAAAGAAAAAATCAATTTTCCTCTATTTTTCAATTTGATTTTTAAAGTATTGCAAAAATATGGGAAAAAGATTTTGAAAGGAAAAATCAATTTTCCTCTATTTTTCAACTTTAAAAATTTGATTTTTAAAGTATTGCAAAAATATGGGAAAAAGATTTTGAAAGAAAAAATCAATTTTCCTCTAATTTACAATTTAAAAAAATTTGATTTTTAAAGAATTTTCCTATATTTTTCAATTTTAAAAATTTAAGTTTTAAAGTATTGCAAAAATATGGGAAAAAGATTTTGAAAGAAAAAATCAATTTTCCTCTATTTTTCAACTTTAAAAATTGGATTTTTAAAGTATTGCAAAAATATGGGAAAAAGATTTTGAAAGGAAAAATCAATTTTCCTCTATTTTTCAACTTTAAAAATTAAATTTTTAAAGTATTGCAAAAATATGGGAAAAAGATTTTGAAAGGAAAAATCAATTTTCCCATATTTTTGCAATACTTTAAAACTCAAATTTTTAAAATTGAAAAATAGAGGAAAATACTTTAAAAATCAAATTTTTAAAATTGAAAATTAGAGGAAAATTGATTTTTCCTTTCAAAATCTTTTTCCCATATTTTTGCAATACTTTAAAAATTAAATTTTTAAAGTTGAAAAATAGAGGAAATTTGATTTTTCCTTTTAAAATCTTTTTCCCATATTTTTGCAATACTTTAAAAATTAAATTTTTAAAGTTGAAAAATAGAGGAAAATTGATTTTTTCTTTCAAAATCTTTTTCCCATATTTTTGCAATACTTTAAAAATCAAATTTTTAAAGTTGAAAAATAGAGGAAAATTGATTTTTCCTTTCAAAATCTTTTTCCCATATTTTTGCAATACTTTAAAACTTAAATTTTTAAAATTGAAAAATAGAGGAAAATACTTTAAAAATCAAATTTTTTAAAATTGTAAATTAGAGGAAAATTGATTATTTCTTTCAAAATCTTTTTCCCATATTTTTGCAATACTTTAAAAATCAAATTTTTAAAGTTGAAAAATAGAGGAAAATTGATTTTTCCTTTCAAAATCTTTTTCCCATATTTTTGCAATACTTTAAAACTCAAATTTTTAAAATTGAAAAATAGAGGAAAATACTTTAAAAATCAAATTTTTAAAATTGAAAATTAGAGGAAAATTGATTTTTCCTTTCAAAATCTTTTTCCCATATTTTTGCAATACTTTAAAAATTAAATTTTTAAAGTTGAAAAATAGAGGAAATTTGATTTTTCCTTTTAAAATCTTTTTCCCATATTTTTGCAATACTTTAAAAATTAAATTTTTAAAGTTGAAAAATAGAGGAAAATTGATTTTTTCTTTCAAAATCTTTTTCCCATATTTTTGCAATACTTTAAAAATCAAATTTTTAAAGTTGAAAAATAGAGGAAAATTGATTTTTCCTTTCAAAATCTTTTTCCCATATTTTTGCAATACTTTAAAAATCAAATTTTTAAAGTTGAAAAATAGAGGAAAATTGATTTTTTCTTTAAAAATCTTTTTCCCATATTTTTGCAATACTTTAAAAATCAAATTTTCAAAGTTGAAAAATAGAGGAAAATTAATTTTTTCTTTCAAAATCTTATTCCCATATTTTTGCAATACTTCAAAAATCAGATTTTTAAAGCTAAAATAACGAGAAAAATTGATTAATTTTGTTCGTATATTTTTGCCAGGTTTTAGCAATACTTTAGAAATCTATTTTTTAAAGATGAAAAAATGAGAAAAATAAATTTTTTTTTTCTTAATCTTTTTCCCATTGTTTTGCAATGATTTTCAGAAAAAAAATGAGAAAAATAAGAAGTAAGTTAGAAAAAATTGACTTTATTTTATTCCCATATTTTTGCAATACTTTGGCAAGATTTTAGCAATGTTATATGATATTAAAAAAAAGTATGGGAAAGGCTCATAAGCAATGGTTTGTGAGCTTTTTGCAATTCTTTGAAGTATGGGATAAAACTTAAAAACAATGGCGAAAATCTTCTCCCATCTTTTACCAGCTTTTGATAGCTTTTTCCCATAGTTCGTTTTTCACGCGGGTTGTCTGACTAAAACTGGCTTATACTACTAATATATAATTTTCAAAAATCTGTGAGTCTGACTGAAACTAATTTTAATAACACATTTAAATAAAAATACCATAACAGAAGTACAAATCATTTACTCATAAAACGTAATGAAAAAAAAATTCCCTTTTCCTCAATAAATATATATAAAACAAAAAGAGTATTAAAAAAGAAAATCCCATATACAGTGATTCAAATTCAAAGTAGGTCGAATTTTTCTTTACAAAACATTGGCAATCGCATGAAACTTGGAACAATATAAGTGATGTTAAACTTTTTTAAAGGTTGTATAGTACATGTTTACTTTATACATGTAGAATAAGCAGTGGCTATAGGATATTATTCTTTGTTTGTATATAATATTATATATATATATATATATATATAGCGTAAATGATCGAACTTTGTGTGTTTGTAGTTTTGAGTGAACTATAATCACAGAACTCGGTAGAATTCTCTCAACTATGTACATATATACATTGCATTGGACTCAGGTGCGTAGACTTTTCGGTAGAGATAGAGAAAGATAAAGAGAGAGAGGGAGAGAGAGTGAAATAGGTTTCGGACTCATGGGAGCCGAATCGTATTCCCAGCAACCAGACTAAAATTGCAGCTATAGGGCAGAAAGTTTGGCGTCGCGACGCCTTAGTCACGGATCACTTCTACATTTCCATCTACATAAACTATAAACTTTTCTTATATATGTATAACAAGTACACTCTCGACAAGGATAATAAAGTCACATATGCAGATACAAATATATATATGTATATAGACTTGGAAGAGCCTTTTTACTCCTGTAGTACACTTTGCGTGCCAAAATCCACCCGCCCCTCCCTCAATACTAATCCCTTTGGACTTACTACAAACATTCATGCTGTATAAATTAAATGTAATTTAAAATTTTAATTTTGAATAATTGACTCAAATTTCTTTTCCAAATGATGAAATCTAATTTTTTTTTACATTTGACATAAGATATATAACTAAAAATTTAATTTAATTAAAAATGTATGTTACCTTATCATTAAATATTATTTCTATAATATTTATATTTTTTATAATTTTTATAATTTAAATATATTTTTTTATAATTATTATAATCTATCATTAAATTATTATTGTTGTTTCTTTTTTTTGCAAACGGTTAAAATTTATTTCAAACAAATAACTATTTATTTGGTACTGAGACAATTATATATATCTTTTCTCTGTATGTAATAAGGGAGTTAAAAATTAAAATAAGTATAAATATAATGTGCGAATATATTAATGTAAATTAACAATTTTGCTACTTAAATGAAATAAGTAAATTCTATACTTCATATTAGATACGATTAAGGTAACGTCAAATGGAATTTGCATGACTTGTGCACTAAGTAGTGAAAGCCTAATATAGTCAGACACCAAAAGTTATCTCACTCTGAAATGGTTATGATATGCTCGATATTAAATTGTTCCGTTGTAATTACAAAAAAAAAAAAATTATGAAAGAATTATTTGAATAAAGATTAATTAATTACTAATAAATAAATAAATTATAAAAAAAGTAATAATAATAATAGTAGTAATAACACGGAAAAAAATCTTTATCTGGAACAGCGATATGTTTCTCTAGAATAGTTAAAACTTTATCTGTTTTAGTGAAATATATCGCTGTTCTAGGTAAAGATTTTTTTCCAATGAATAATAGAAATAATAGTAATAATAATAGTAAAATAATAATAGTAATAATAATAGTAATAATAGTAATAATAGTAATAATAATAATAAAAATAATAATAATATCAGGTATATAATAACCAATTGCTAAAAACGTTAACTACATCATTGACGTGAAAATGAAATTGAATGTTTCACTTTGAATGGAGACTTTAATTTTGAATTCTGAAAAGCATTTATAGAGGAAGGGAGGGAGGATGTTAATCGAATTAGTTGTGGACGAAAAACGATAAAGGATTTTGCAGTGCACTGTGCAAGAGTCAGCAAGCTACTGAAAGTGACCAAACAATGGTGCGAGCTTATAGATAACTAGCAAATGGGATGAGTGTAGGTTTAACGCAATCCCTGTTAAATTTGTATGCGGCAAGTTTATATGGTACACTCATTACGCGTAAGCTTGTATTTTGGCCTACACCTCCTATATATATATAGTCATTGTACACATATGGAATTGACATTTGTCTGCAAATCTGTTTACACCTTGACCAGACGTACATTTTGGTCAAACATTCTTAATATTATGCTAATCTATAATAATATCTATTTTATAAATAATTATAATTAGGTTAATTCCTATCGAAAAAAATCCTATTTTAAAAAAATTAAAATCTTATTTTAACAATTTTCAAAAAAAATTGATAATTTTAATTTTCTTGTAAAAAAAAAAATTATTTTCATATTTGACTGATTTAAACACTCATTGTTGACAGTTTTGTTCTGCGGTTGGAAAATCAAGTAAAAATATATATATATATCTGCTCGAGTGTTTCACGAGAAGTTAAGCCGATTTTGTACCGCGAAAGAGGATCAACTGAAACGCTAAATCAATTTCATTATTTTTGTAGCGACGTATTTAGCGGATGAGCCACGTTGAATGAGGATTACGTGATGTTGATATAGAATCAACTTGAAAACCGAGGAGTTCAAAAATCAATCCAATATATCTAATTTTTTTTACTAGCTCATTTATTTTTTTTTTCTAACCAGAATTCACATCATTATCTAAAAATTACTCTCTAAATCTGAATTAGTAAAAATGTTTACTAATTTGAATTAGTGACTCACTTTTTACTTCTGAATTAGTAAAATTTTACTAACAATTTTAACTAATTCAGAAGCAAAAAGTGAGTCACTAATTCAAATTAGTAAACATTTTCACTAATTCAAATTTAGAGAGTAGTAAAAAAAATATATTCAACAAAAATCCATCGGTTAATTTATATTCAATATTATACTCCTTTTTCCAATTTTGTCATTCCTTCCCGTCTCTCTCTCTCTCTCTCTCTCTCTCTCTCTCTCTCTCTCTCTCTTTCATTCAAATCAACTATATATAAATGAGAGCAAGGGAAATAAAACAGAAAATACAATATATCAAGTGTCCCGTTCGAGTTTAATTTCGCTTGTCCTGCATCGGTAAATGCCAGAGTAATTTACTTGACAAATAAAACACAAGATTCGAAATGTTACTAAGTCCGTTAAAGAGTACTCGAGAAACTGTTATAGAATCGCCATTATTCTCGCTCGATTGCGCATTTCGCACGCAATTATAACATGTCTGCAATTACATCGAGACAGAAGAGAGGACTTTTCAATCATCCGTATAAAAAAAAAATGTATTCCCTTTTCTGACAGTTTTCAATATTTGCAAAAAAAAAAGATTTTTAGTTTCCAAATAAAACTAAAATTTTAATTTCTAAATAAAACTCAAATAAAATACATTTTAATTCTAACTATTATAAAGTTATTGTAAAAATTATAGTACCACCTCCAAAATGCAAGGAACGAATAAACATTAAAAGTGTACATTAAAAAAAAAAAAGCTACATTATATACAAATGTTACATATAGTTAGTACCAGCATGTATATATTTATAATAAAAAAATAAAAAACTAGCAATATTTTCTTCTAGAAATATACGGATTTTTTCTCTCGAAATGTCAAAAACGCTATAATTTTTTTTTTTCCACAGTCTATAACCTTACAATGCGTACCATTTTTAGCATTACTCCCGGCAATAAAAGCCGTATCGAATTTTCCAACAGCATCGGATCAGGTCAGTATATAAGCGTAGTCTTCCGGTGTCGGCAATTCGATCTAGAGGGGGTGGGGTGGGGGACAGAGAATGGTACTCGTAAAAACAGCAAACCGTATGGCATTTTATGGCACTGTGACGATAAAGGAAAAAAAAAAAAAGAACTCGATGTACACGTTTTTATACTGTTGTAAGTATATGCCCACACGCGAGTTTATATTCGATTTGAATTCCTCACCTTGTCTCGAGAATTCTTCGAAGAAAATATAAAGAATACACGCGCATAGCGATTTCTATATAAAAGAAAATGACGATAACAATTTCGTGTTTAAAATTTTTATAGCTATTTATTGAGAAAAGAAAATTTCCTCTCTTATAATTTCTGTACTTATTTTTTGAATTTGTATTATTTGAACCGAAAGGAGAAAAAAAAATTTGTCTGACTGTAACTGGTTTGTACTACTGATAAAAAAATTGATAAGAAAAATTGTGTGTATAAAATTGATTTTATCTATTGAGGATTTAAAAAAAATGGGTTTTGAACTGATTTTTACTAGTAACACGAAATGAGCAAAAAGTATTTGTCTGACTAAAACTCGATTTTGCTACTAATATGGGAAATAGTAACAAATAAGTTTGATTAGGAGTGACTTTTTCTACTGATAGAAAAACTATATTTTGAAACGTTGTGTGATGAAACTAGCCTTAATTAACAAATGGATAATTGGCAACAATTTTTATGTCTGACTGAAAATTACTTCTACTACTTGGAAAAATTAAGATTTAAAAGCGTCTGACAAAAAATTACTTTAACTACTGATATTAAGATTATTATAATAATGTAGAACATCGTCTGACTATAATTGAGTTTTACTACTGATATACTAAACTTCGTGTTGAAAATTTTTTGTTTGGCCATGACTGACTTTTACTACTGATATAAAAGTTACAAAAAATAACACCTGTGTCTGAATAAAAATTCATTTACTACTGATACAAAAATTAAATGAAATAAGAAAATTTTTATCTGTAGAAAAAATACTTTTACTACTCTCTAAATCTGAATTAGTAAAAATGTTTAGTAATTTGAATTAGTGACTCACTTTTTGCTTCTGAATTAGTAAAATTTTACTAATATAGAAAAAATGCCTCTACTACTGATACAAAAGTTACTTTTACCACTGATAGAAAAATTATATGAAGGAAGAAAATTTTTTGGCTGAACAAAAATACTTTAGCTACTGGGAAAAAATATTCACACAAAAAAAATTTTTGTCTGACTCTGACAGACTGCTATTACTACAATGAATTCTACACGGAAAAAAATCTTTATCTGAAACAGCAATATGTTTCTCTAAAATAGCAAAAATTTTCGCTGTTTTAGCGAAACATATAGCTGTTCCAATGAAACTTATCGCTGTTGCAGGTGAAGATTTTTTTTCTCCGTATACTTAAGAGAATGTTAACAAAAAATATTTTGTATGTAAAATAGAGATAAAATTAAAGGCATAATTCATTTAGTTTTAATTTCTCTTCTCTCTCTCTCTCTCTCCAGATTCCTTTTGCTCCTTATGGCTAATTCCACCCCTGATTTATCCGAATCCTCGGTTAACGGCACTCGTGTGGCGGGATTCCCGCTTGCCCTTTTGCCCTGGACCGGGGAATATCGGTAATGGCATCTGGGTGCAGGGCTTTACCGCATCGCGAGTCCAATTTGCCGGCACGCCGCAGCTTTTCCCGATAAATGCGGCTTTTCTTCAACCTCTTGGCGAAAAAGGGGGCAAACTTTATTATCTCTTTTGTTTTACCGAACGCTCCTCTCTCTCGCTCTCTGTTTCTCTCTCTATTCGTCAAGAGTTGGAGCAATTGAAATATCTATTAAACTTTTTTTTTTCACTGATATTTTCGTATTTTTTTATTTAGTCTCTTCTTTATTCTATTATAGATTTTTTTATTCTATACTTTTTTTGTCTCTACAGTTTTATTCATTCTCTGAGTTTAATGGCAAAGTTTCAATTTGAAAAGAGAACATTAAAAATCTGAATATTTCTATGAAACATTTATAAATTATTTAATATAAAATAAATTCGTTAATTATTATAATTTTTTTTTAAATCGATATATTTTTCTATTTGTTTTATAATTTATTGAAACAATTTTTTTTTTCAAATATCAATATATTTTTCTTCAGAGCGCAGAGAATATTTAAAACTCACGGTTGGCATTTCTTGAAAATGTTTCAAATCTCTTATTTACATAAAAAGCTCGAACTGTAGGTTGAAGGTTGGATGGTTTATGTAAAGGACGGAATAGAAAGGACTCAAAAAAAAGGACAAACTGTGGAATAAATGGGAAAAGAATGGGAGAGGAAAAATACGCTAGGTTGATTTATCAATTCCCTTCATTCTGTGTTCTGTTTTCTCCCTTTGTTACGTTTGCAATAGTGGACCAAAAAAAAAGTGTTGCTCTTTTATTTCTTATATATATATATATAGATGTTGAAAATGTTTTTTTTTTCTCTTTTGGTACATGCAATGATTTTATTTAAAATACCAACTGTGGCATACCATAGAGCACAGAGAGTGAAACAATAAAATTTGGAATTCCGCGTGTACTTTAATAAGAACGTCTGCTTTTGTTATTTATTTTATACAACGTTGTATGAACTAAAACAAAACAAAAAAAAAAAAAAAAAATCTGAAAAGCTCTCGAGCAAAAATATATACAGAGACACTAGTTGCACTTTCTGAGAGCTGTTTTTAAACTTATTACCGCTTAATTTCTACCTTCCTGAAAATCCTCTGTTTTCACAAGCTTGAAAAATTTAATTTTTAGATATAATAAAATAATAGCAAGTACCACACAGACACAAACTGTTCGCTTCAAGAGTTTCATTTTTATTTTAAATTCAAATTATTATTTCGTTATTTTTATATTAAAAATTAAATATTAAAAATAGTAAATAATTTTAATTTTCTTTTTTCAGCCACTAATATATATGATGAATTGCATTTCAAAATGAGCTCTAGTTTCACTGTATGTCAAGAGGTACATTTCCAATAACGTAAAGTCGTTTATCTTAAGTTTACCCGCGTTGCTAAAATTATCAACAACAAATGTTTTTTTATTATTATTATTTATTTAACTCATTTCATTAGATAAAAAAATTGATTTTTTTTTTATTTTCTTAAAGTATGTACTTGAGTATTATTAAATTTTTGTACTTTTAATTAAATGTTAGCGAATTTAAAAATTGATAGAAAAACAAGAAAACGAGTCGTTCTTTATTTTTCCCTCTCTCACTCTCTCTCAGGCAAGCCAGTCAAGAGGAAAGTTAGCGAAATGTTCATCGTGCAAGGCTTTCGATCTGCCGTTGACTTTACATAATTCACGCCAAACCCACGTCACGGACGAGCGACATCTTTTATCCACCGTTCTCTTCCAAGAGATCCTCGATGATCCTCGAAAATCTCGAGATACGACGCGCTCGATTCGACGAATAAATTGATGTTGAAAACCAGATGGTGAACATAAAAAGTTCCCGATTTCGTATTTCGACCCGTAAATTCGTTTTTTTTTTTAAACTATTCTTCCCATTACGATTGAAAGGTAAATATTTTTTTCTTTATATTATGCTTTTTCTTGAAAATATTTATTTAATTTTTACTTTGATATATATTTACTTTGAATAAAAATATTTTTTTAATATTTAATTTCATTAGCATAAATAATTATAAACTTTTAAATTAATAAATAAAACTTTAAAAATTAAATTAAATAAATAACGAAATATATTATTTATAATAAGAGAATAATAAACTGGTAAATAATTTTATAGACTGTTTTGAATAAAACAATTCATTTCGTTTTTTAGTGCATACATTTTCACTCTGTTTTAAATATAAGCATATTTGAAGTTTTTAAATATAAAATATATTTTTAAATGAGAGCAGTGAAATGAAATTATATAAAAAAGTTGAATTTTTTAAACGGAAATATTCACTTTTCAATCGGATACACTACTGATTTCGATTATATATTTGCGAATTATGTATAGGATGTATTAATTTCCGGTAATTTATTTTTCCGAAAATATTTTTTTAAATAAAAATTATACTCACTTTAAATCAATTATCACAAGGTTCTTATAAATATGAAGAAGACAAAGACTCACCTGAAACAAAAGAAATTTTTTTAATTAGGCATTTGGTTTGATAAATTGTATAAATTATTTTAATTTATATAAATAATAAATATACACTAATAGCATCTTGTAAATAAAATAATATTATTCCAAACATTTAAAAAAAGGACAATTTGACGATTTAGATAAAAATGTCGAGCGAAACTAATTTTTACCGTTTCTTATAGACGATTTAGTTTTTTTTTGGGGGGAACGAATCGATTATTGGTTTTCTAAAAAAATTGTCATATACCAATTTTTGTTTCTTTATTTACAAAATTAAAATAAAATATACCTATACTATTCATAAATAATTATTGAAATGTAAATTAATCTTGATGCTAAAATGCAAGTAATTTTTTGTTTTTTTTTTTGCATCTAAGTCAATAATTTTAACATACAATTTTTTTTTCCTTTATATATGACTTATAAAAAAAACTGTTCAATACAAAATAAATATTATGACATATGCAAAAGTCAGATTATGCAAATAACCTTCTCGATCACAGCTAATTAAGTATTAAAAAAAAATCTATAATCCAAATTTAGAAATATACAATAATTATAAGAAATTGTAAAAAATTTCGAAAAAAAATTCTTGTTAAAGTTCTTGTTTTTCTCAATTTTTTTCTATTATTTAATTGGACGTCAAAAAAAAATTACACTGCTTTGAATTATCACTAAAAACTAGTTTACAACTCTATAAACTTGATAATTATAACAAAGTAGAATGTTAATTGGATGTTTATAAATATGTTTCAATAGCATTTTTTTTTTTTTTTTTTTTGTAATCAGGGCAAATTTTATAAGCAAGCAAATTTTTTTTTTTTTATAATACAAACAGGCGAAATAA
Source organism: Leptopilina boulardi (assembly GCF_019393585.1). Taxonomy (NCBI): domain Eukaryota; kingdom Metazoa; phylum Arthropoda; class Insecta; order Hymenoptera; family Figitidae; genus Leptopilina; species Leptopilina boulardi. Next base: position 949,884 of record NW_026137934.1, on the reverse strand, counting down.
AGAGAACACCGATGATCCGTGGAGCAAAACGGAGAATTAAAGTCTCGTCAAGAGAGAAACTTTTCCTTCCGCTATTGTCTTGCGTCGATTGCCGCGGTCTCTCTCTCTCTCTCTCCATTCAAACGTTCCGCGCCTATTTTTCTCCTTTTTTCTGTTGGCAATTTTTTTTTCATTTTTTTATTTTTTTGTTGCAAAAGCAGTCCCCATGCGCGCACCATGCTTGGAAATTCCAACTGCGGGCGCGCTCGCTTTTATCAGTTGAGATGGGTAAAACTCTTTTGTCTCTCTTTCGCGCCATTCTCGTCTGTCTTTCTCGTGTGGTCGTTCCAATCCCTGAGAGAAACGTGTAAACGCGGGAATTTATCGCGCGAAACCTTTTTTCACGCGAGATTCCCCCTCAAGATAAGAGGCACGCCGGTGAGAATCAAGGGGAAAACAAGAGAGAGTAAGAGAGAGAGAGAAAGAGAGCCAAAAGGGGAGAGGACAGACAGACAGACACAGAACTTGCAAACGGTTGGGATTCTTTAGAAACAAAAAAAAAATGGTGTGATGAAAATAATTATATTACTCGTTTTTATCATTATTTGCAAACGCACAAAAAATTTACCAAATTCTTTTTTTTTATATATATAAAAATCAATGATTCAAAATAATCTTATGAAAAAATATTTCGATATTTTTATCAAATTAAGTGGAGGCGAATTTCTCGCAAGTTATACAATCTGAACGATGAATCAAAATTTATCCCCTCATTTCAGAAATAGAGTAAAACGAGGGTTTATTTATATTTCTATATTTGGAAGGGGGGGGGGGGTGAATTATTTCCCAGGATAAATCATATATAGCCAATTTAGTATTTTTTTTTTTTATTAGGAAAAAGAAAAAAGACTTTGACAATTTTTCAAACTGTCTCAATCTTGTGCCAATCAGAGAAATGCGCTTTCCTTTGCACTTGGATCAGTGCCCCAATCACATTCGACTATATGGGCTAAGGCTGATCCTTTCGTATATCCTTTAGATATTTCGACTCTGTTCGCCGATGCGAAGATGCGCTCCTTTTATCGGGCACTATTGAATTTTATCGAACGCCTCAAAGTTCGGAAATGCTGTTTTTATTTTCTGATATTGGACACAAAGACGAGTTTCGAGTATATATATATAAGAAAGGAGAGTGGGCGGCTAAGGATTTTTCTTCAATGGACATAAGACGATGGTGCAAAAGAAAAATGGCTTGTCTGATTGGATTAAATTGCCTTTTCTCGCATCGTTGCGAATCAGAAATTTATGAATTTTCCAACATTCTTTTCTCCATCATGCATTCTTAAAAATATTTAATAATTTACCTATTTCATATAACATTTTTAAATTTTTTTATTTTATTAGAAAATAAAATGTTTCATATCAATCAATGTTAGATAATATCAATTTATTCGAAAATAATAAAGAAAAAAAGTTGAGATGTAAAATATTTTTTATATAAAAAAATAATTCACACGGCTTGAGTTAAAAAATATATATATATAAAAAAAAAAAAGAAGCGAAAGTTATTTCAGTTATTTTTCCCCGGGTGTAACATAAGTGCTTACGTAGCAACACTTTTAAGATCTAATTTTGACATATAACGAAAGAAGAACCGTCGGGTCTATACGCATTGGGGAGTAAAACTTATAGTCACAAATTTATGATGTCTGGCAATTCTCAGGGGGGTCGAACCGTACTCTCTCGTTTATATATATATATATATATTTCTCTATATTCCCATTGAATCCACTTCCTTAATTTAAGATTTTACGAAGAATCAGAGGGTTTGATGCCATCAACCGAATCGGGCACGTGCCATTGACTATACCGCGAAAATAAGTTTGCCCTCGATTTTAATAGGAATTAGCCGAAATAGGAAACTTTTATTCCCCAAACTTTTTGTATACTTTTGTTACTTGAATAGGAAAACTGATACAAAATTTGATATCGAGCTGATGTTATTTGATAATCATTGTATTTTAATATTAAAATTACATTGGAATAAATAAATTATAAATAATTATAATAATTACAAATAATTATAATTACAAATAATTGTAATTACAAATAATTATAATTTCGAATAATTGAAATTACAAATAATTATAATAATTATAATTAAAAATAACTTTAATTACAAAGAATAATAATATGAATTACACTCTCTAAATCTGAATTAGTAAAAATGTTTCTAATTTGAATTAGTGACTCACTTTTTGCTTCTGAATTAGTAAAATTTTACTAATTATTAGTAACTTTTACTAACAATTAGTAAAATTTAGCTAGTTCTAAAGCAAAAAGTGAGTCACTAATTTCAATTAGTAAACATTTTTACTAATTCAGATTTAGATAGCAGATCCTTTTTTTTTAATTTTCAAAAGTCTATTATAAATAGAGTAACAAAACTAATTTCGTTATTTAATTTTATTGACTTATCACTTTTTACTAATTGAAACCATTATTTAAAATATCACAATTAATTAATGAAATTCTATTAATTTTTTTTTTCCTCGAACAAGGTGCAATTTCAACTTTACACGAGAGAATAAAAAAAAAGAACAATGAGGAAAATGACTTTCTATATATATCGGAAAAAAAAAAAATTCCCTACAATGTATTTGTGACGTACAGAAGCGACTAATTGTGACTGTTGAAAGTAAAAGAGAAGAATTGAACTTTTTCAATTTTCCTCTTTGCTATTCACGAGCGAATTCATCAGTGAAAAGGAGAAATGTCTCGTTTATTAATTTCCTCTGTGACTGAACATTGATTCTATTAATGTGAGAATACACGATGGCGGACCATATATATATATATATATATATATATATATATATATATAGCCTTTGGGGCATCGTACTGTATTTAAAGGTTTAATCGATAATATGGTTATGGTTATGATTCCATGTGGGACAACGTGGTATTCCGAATGGCAGCTGCAGGTTCAAACATATTCTCAACCTGTATCGTTGTGTGTATGTATTTATTACACGTATACACACTTATGGTATTCGAATGATAGTGTATTCAATATATGAAATGGCTCTCATATTTTGATCAAATAAAGTTTGCTTCAAGATATAATATATATATATATAATTAATATGTCTTTAATAAAAGTTATTGAAAAAGAAATTTCCTCCTTTTTTTTATAACAGTTTCCTTGCTTTTTTAATTTAATTATAAATTTTTTATTCGCATAGAAAAAATAAATAAAATAAAAAAGTAAAAAACAAATAAAAATAAAATAATATAAATAAAAAATTAGATTTTGTAACATAAACAAGGAGATGAAAAAATCAAAGAAAGATTTTTGGTTCACGAAACAGATACTTTTTCTATTTTCTTTCGGAGTTCCGTCGGGAGGGCAGAGGGACAGGGAAAGGGAAAGGGGGACTTTTGTCCTTTTTTGCAATTTTCTTTTTTCTACTTTCTTGCGTTTGTTTTCAGGCTTTGCCTTTTACTTTCCATTCCTTCGTCTTCTCTCTCTCTCTCTCATTCTTTTTGGTGCGTCCTTCGTTCGAATTGGTCTTGTTGGGGAGGCTTCAAAAGAAGCGTTAACTCGGTAAATTAAATTTCACGGGGCAACACAGCAGCCAGAGTCGACTCCTCCTCATCGTGTCGAGGATCCGAACATTATCAGAATGCAGCCGCGAGAAACTGAAAAGAGAGTTTCAGTTGAGAGATACGTGCGAGTATATATATATATATATATACACACTGCAATCGTTCTTTGGTCATTCGGTTCTCGCTCCAAGAGAGATGGAAACAAAGGAATTTTTTTTTTTTATACCCGAATTTCTCCATGTGAGCTTGAATAATAATTCGTAGCTCCTTTTCATCTCCAACGGGTGTGTAACTTTACTTTTAATAATGGGCTAGTAAAATTAAATCTCAGAGAGAATATGATGTAAATCAACTTTTTTTCCCGAGGTTGAAAAAAATTAATCATAAATCAAAAACCAGAAGAGAAAATATTTGAAGAAAAGGAGAAATATTTTGTAGAAAATAGTTAAGCGTAAGATCTAATATTTAGGGGTATTAAGAACGATAGAAAGGGTAGAGAGTGTGTAGTAGTACCTTTTGTAGGTTAAGGTACAGATATTGTACGAAATGAGTATTTCCCTCTGAGAGAGAGGGGGTTTGTCCGTCTGGTTGACCTCTCTCTATCGTATGGAATAAAGCTCTCTCCCTCTTCATGTATATATAGTCGCCCCTTATCTCGGACTCTCTCTTCATCCCTTGAGCTTCATGAATTTACTGCTTTGCGTTACCCAAACCAAGAAATAACGGGTTGGTTCTGCTGCTCACGTTAAGCTCGGTGCTAGACTTCTAAGTCCGAAGGACCCTGGGAGAGACATCATTGTAAAGCAAGACAGAAGATAGAGAGAAAGCATAAAGGCGCACAGAATTATATATATATATATATATTTAGCGAAAGAGAGAAGGTAGCAGAGAAAAGAAGAGAGAGAGGATGAGGTTAAAGGTATGGGTCGGGAGATGATGCTACTGGAGGAACGTGCGGAATGAGTGACTAAGGAGACCGGATTGGATGCTGGCTCGTGCTCACTTTATCCAGCATACGCGTGCTCTTTTGCGTATATATATATACTTCTTTTTCTCCTTCCTCTACAAGAGCTTGACTTGCAAAAGGCTCTTTCTCTCTGATCAAGATTTTCTCTTCAATTCAACCTCGAAATTATCTCAACGGTCAGCGCACACACACACAGTCAGATCTCATAATCAAACTCGAATAAATTAAATTAAATGAGCCAAGAAATTTATTTCAAAAAAAAGAAATAATAATTTCTCCCTTTTTTCTAATTCTCTTTCTCGTAAATTCTACTATTTTCCATCCAAAAACTATTTGAATTTTTTCAAAGAAATTTTGAAGCTACAATTACCGACAATGTTTGTTACTTGTTCGAATGTCGGTAAATTAGTTCGCTACTATTTCCAACGTCGATAACGGAAACGCAAATCTATTTTCATTCAAAGGTACGAATGTGGAAAACGTTGAGGAGCGAATTTGGGATTTCGCGTCAACGTTTAGGTCGACATCGGGAGATGACAGAAACAGAGGCCCAAACTATGTTGAAACAATGGTTCGCTTAGTGTATTACTTGTCCAATGCAGCTGTCCCATTTCTATGCGTCCATACGTTGTCATACAGGAATATAGAGTACAATATATATAGGTAGAGTGTATATATATATATATTGAACTGTACTATATATATTAGAAGCATACTATACATAATTATATAATGCGCCCCTACACATCCCATAGTCAGCGAAGTGCAACTTGCCTACCGATTATTTGCTAATTGCCTGCCCTCACCGTCGAGGCACGCACCGTTTCTCCTTACTTTCACCCTTCTCTCTACTAATTAGACTCCAGCTGACTGAATAATCCAAGTAATTCGATATACAGACTCTATACTCTAACCAAATGTGTCTCAAATTGTGGCTAGTAATTATTTGACACCTGTGGGGGGTTATAAGAGCCTCATCTTTCCTGCTCTTAAAATTAATTAATTAATCCGTTATTTGACTAAATGTCAAATAAATATTTACTTGAACCAAAGAAATTTTTATTTAAATTCAATAAATTTGAATCAACAATTAATGTATTTTTGTAACAAACATACTCCAATAATGATTGTATAAAAATAAATATGATAATAGACAAGTTACGGATTATTTGAATCATAATAATAATTACCTATACTCTCTTTTAAAGTACCTAAAACTAATTTATAAATAAAAATCCGATCAGTAAATGTTTCTATTATATTAATATTATCTCTGATTCCTATATAGAAACATTCAACTATTATGTAGAAGCTTATTCATAAAATTTAATCTGTTAATTCTTTATTTTATTTATTATATATATACATTCTGTTCTTTCGCTTCGATAAATTTTTTTTCAGTGGAAAAATTTTATTCAAAATAAATAACGAATCGATTTTTAATTAATTCTGATTTTAAAGTAAAATTCAACAAACGAGGATTTATTTTAAAATGTATATATTTTTAGTTCATTTTGAATTAACCTAATTTTATTATTTAAATAAATATATCTCTCTTTAAATAAATTTTATTTTTAATAATTATATATTTTACATTACAAAAGCGAAGGAATTAAAATAAAAAAATAATAATGTAGTAATAAATATAGAAGTAATAAATACAGATTTAAATTAAAAGGAATGTTTACATTCTTTGATTAAAATAAAATCAATTGCAGTTAAATGTATATATCTAATGAATATTTCCAAATGAAATAAAAATGAAATTTTATTTAAAATATCAAAAATATATTATTTTCAAAAAAATTTTTTTTTCAAATTTTAACCAATTTTAAATGTTACTTTTCTTTATAATGATGCTACATTTACATTAATATTAGCAATATTATTAGTTCAATAATATTGTATTAATATTGATATTAAATCGCATTATAAGGCCATTAGTAGATTTCATTGAATTATTATTGATGTGATAAAATGAATCTTTTAATGAGGATATAAGATTTTTAAAACTTGGCACATAAAAAAAAGTATACTCTAAAGAATATGCTCTGTAAATTTTATATATATTCTTATTTTAAGAGTAAATACTGAATTTAAGAATAGAATTAAAATATTCTAAAATACTATTCTCAATTTCAGAACAGTTTTTTTTTTTAGGATACTCAAAGAAGAAATTTAACGAAAACAAATAAAAAAGGAAAAAAAAATGTTTCAGAAAAGCATTATCTAAAGGAACGTGAACGTAAAAATGATAAAGGATCTTTGAGAAATGGCTCTTTAAAAGCCATTTCCACTCTCGTTTGACGTTTTCCACTCTTAGTGTCCTTAGTCCCTTCTTTGAAGGGTGTAATATATTAAATTTTACCGGAACTAATGACAATTTTTTTTTTTTTTTTTCAAGACGAGTTAATGAATTTGATTAAGCTCTATTTTTATTAGGGTGGAATTTTCTTTTCTTGACGGAAAGGAAAAGAAATAACTATACACCTTTGAATACTTTCTTAATTCCTCAAGTAATTAAGGTTCCCTCGGACGAGATCTCAGAGGATATCTCTATACTATATATATAGTGTATTCTCATTGCCTTCTCAATTATACCAATGCTGCCAAGTTAATTTCAGCACCTTGACTCATTCCTTTTTGAATTTCTTTCGTTTTTTTTTGTCCTCGAACATTGGGTCATTCTCGAGTAGGAAAAAAGTCGTTTGTTAAAAGTTAAAGGATCTTTAGAATCTTGAGTTTTTTGGCGAAAGTTTACCTAACTTTTTTACTTTCTTCTTTCTTTCAGTTCTCTCTCTCTATATATATATATATGCTTGATAGTAATCCGAAAGTCTCAACCCCCTTTAAAGCTGCCATTTACGTTTGAATGTTAGCTCGGGAAAATTCTACAGATGAAAGGTTATCTTCAAGCTTTTGAAGAAAAGGAGAAAATTTTCTTCTCTATTGTTCTCTCTCTCTCTCTCTCTCTCCCCACCACTTTCTATTTCCATTCCCCTCTTTCTCTCTCATTCTCTCAAGTAAACATGATCAATATCGATTAATGGAGCACGTAATCTGGTTTAGTTGTTCCAAACTATTACTTGTGCATACATGTTGAGTGTGAGGGGTTCCTTGGAAATTGGTGTTCAAATGCTTAAAGTCCAAACTCCCAAAGGGGTGGATTGTTTACTCTTTCAACAATGTGCACTCCAGTGGGAGAGATTTCTCCTCGATTAATTACTCCACTCAGCACAAATATTCACGATATTTTTTTCTAATATAATAATTATATAGTTTCATTTTTTATTTCTCTTTGATGATGGCGAATTTTTGCACATTAAATAAATTAAAATAATTATTTTTATTTATTAATTAATAAAAATAATGGACATTGAAAAAATGTAATCTAATTATATAATTTAATGAAGAAAATTATTCGAGAATTTTAAATAACAATTATTACAACTATAATTTATTTAAATTTTGTAAGTCTGGTATTATAAATTCTAATTAATAATTGACAAGATTCATACATTTAATGACAAGAGTGAAACATTATTAAGATCGTATATCTTGGGTAAGAACGCAATTATTATATAACTATAGAGGAGGTATAAATAGCAAGTCCTTGACTTTGGGTTTTCTGCTGATTTATGCGTTAATGCCGCCCTCGAAAGGTCTCCCTTGGGAGCGTCTAGATTCTCGTTATCGCTTTCGAAAGTATTTAAGAGTTGAGAAAAGAAATAGCCAAGACGACAAGTTCGATAATTAAGGAGTCAAGTGACAAGAAAAAAAAAATTATCTCCGTTACAAAAGTTATTGAAAAAAGGAAGATTAATTTCTCTTCTTAAATTTAAAAATCATTAAAAAAATAGAATATTAATAAAATAAGTTCTTTAATTTCTGTTATTATCTAGAGGGACATAAATAAGTTTTGGCAGCACATGAGTATTTCGCATCATGTGAATTTTGATCGTGGCCATGTTATCCGAGCGATTTCCGTATAAGCTGCATGTCAGACAATAATTGGCCGAGTGACGTTCGACAGCTGTCAAGTTTCGCTCTGCGGCGCATTATCAAAGTGCGTGTGCACATTCAGGATGAAATGACCCACATAAACCCGAAACTGTCGAGTCAGATTTCGGTGCTAATAAAGCCATATATATATGTATATATATATTGGGGAGAGGGTCACACAGGAGAGATCACCACCTCGGCTTATTCTTTGACGCAGCTGCGCGTGTCATTTTCCTACCCCTGGAATCGGGGTAATGGTGCCCTTAGGTGGACCCATTCAACGACTTTGCCTTTGAGTATATATATATTTTTTCTTCGAGACTTTCCATTCATCGTAAAGAAGATCTCGTCACCTTATTCGCGGTGTAACGATGGTCGAGATAAGGTAATCATTTCAAGGACATCGTATATATACACACACCGACTCATATCAAATAAAATTGGATTCTCAAACGAGGCTTTTTTGCCTTTGATCCCCTCAAAAAAAAAAACCTCATCGGTAATTTACCTTTTTTTTTACTCAAATAACGTTCGGTAAAAAATATCAATTCTAAAAAAAAACACAATTTTTTTCCAATAGAAAAAATTTTTTTAAAAATAAAAAATCACTTTTTGAGAAAAATGCCAAATAATGTAAAATTAGTTATTCATATAATGGCAAACTTATTTTTCTCGATGCTTAAATTTTATTTATTGTGGTTAGAGGCAAATGATTGGAAAAAAAAATTTCCAAACAAAATGTTGAATACATATTTACAAAATTTCTTTTCGAATGTTTTCTGACTCGATAAAATTCAATGTACGGGCACATTTGTAATATCTCATTCAGAATTAAATTCGTTTACATAATTGGCATGAAGCTCGTTTTATTGCTCAGGCAAAAAAGGCGAAAAGGGAGGTGGGGGGAGAAGGGAAGATTTATCTGAAACGCGCGCAGTTCCAAACAAATTATTTATAACGCTAATTAAAATTTTATTTTGCTCCATATAATAGATTACACTTGTATATATATATATATATTGTGCATAATGATATAGTGAAGAGTTTTGTAATTAAAGTTTAAAAAAAAAATTAAGTAAATTTTTTTCTTTTTAATGACTATATTTAAAAAAATTGAAAATCCGATTATAAAACTTGGTTTTTAATAAAAGATTATATAAGTTTGATAATTGTTTATGCTTATATGTTAAGGTATGTGGGGAACACCTGTACTTCACTATCTAACGTTGCATGTGCACAAGTCCACCACAATGCAACTAATGAACAACATGTGGCAATCTACCCTTCCGTTTGGAGTCGTTGCCACTTGGGTAAACATCAATTTGATATCACAGGGACCTCTCTTCGAGCATATATTGTCAGTTCGTTCACCTAGTTCGTTGCATTAACAGAAAGGAATAAAATATTTCTTATTAATGTCCTTTTATTTCTGATTCAAAATCTAACCAATTTTTTTTGTTCTAAGTAAACAAAAATTTTTCTGAAAATTCAAATAAATCTTATTAGTTAAATTAATTAGAAAAAATAGTATTTATATTATACTTTTAGTTTAAGTGTTTTTAAAAAAATTTTAGTTATTTTATTTTTACTAAAATTTGATTTGCCTTCTAGGACTAGAAGAAATATAGTAAATAGTCAAATCTACGAGAATTTTTTTTGTGTGTTTTAGTACAAAACAAGATATATTAAAAATTACAATAATGCATAAATACTAAGAGAATTTTAATATACTCTTTATTTTTTGCGAACTATAAGCTTTTTTCCAACTGACAGAATCTTGATGGAATTTTTTATTAAAATTCCTTCTTTCCCTTATTAAGCTACGTGTCGGAGAGGCATCATACTAGAAAAAGAGAAAACGAGTTTAGGGGTGCACTCAAGAATGAAAAAGAAATTTTCCTACTTGCCTTTTTTTTTTATTTAATAAAACATAATCTGTATTCACGATCATAGAATGTTTAATGGAACCGTTATAAATTTAAATATATATATAATAAAGGAAAAAAAAAATGCAAACCACATATACATACATCTAACAATGAACAAGGATTTCTATCATTTTATTTTGGCGCAATGAGGCCCTAAATTTTCACAACTGATATCTGGATGATAAAGGCAGTGAATAAATGCGGGCAAGCAGAACACACATAAATATATGTATATATATATACGTTTATAAAGTGTGTATATGTGTATGAGAGAGATCCCGCGAGCTTTTGGCGTCTTTCCAATTTCGATAATCTCCCAGCGATCATTATTATGCCCATTATTGGCCTCGTTATTTAGTGCGCACTAAATCCCGGAAAACCACATTGTGAGGGTGGTGAAATTCTCTCGCGCGCGCTTAAAAAGAAGAGCCTTTATTGGGGAATCAGGTTCTTTCATGAATTGAAAAAAGAAAAAATCGACTATAGAAAACGAAATTTTTCAATGTTTTGAAAAAAAAAACAAATATTTTCGTTTATCAACAATAATAATTAAAATATGATAGTAAATCGTAAATTTTGCGATATTTAGATAAAATATTTTTTTTATAAAAAAAGTAATAGAGAGTAATTTTATGGAAATAAATTCATCTATATTCTAATATAGATAAAGTTTAAATTATTTTGTCGAATATTGAAATTTGAACAATTTGATAAAGTAATTTGTATTTTAATTACATTTCATGTGTGTATAACCAACAAATGAAACAACCTGACAAACGACGTAGGTGGTTCGTGAAACTATCATCGTAATCCTAAAATTGCCATCCGTTTCGAGTTGAAATCTAGAAGGATACACGCAGTGTACGCAATAAACGATAAACACAACCGATACAAAATTACTCGCGAGTAATAAACCGCAATCATTTGAAGCGCGTGGTAGGTCGCTCCAAAGTTACGTGTGTATATATATACGCTTCCTATAACTACCTCATATGTGCAAAGCAACATATATATATATACCTGACTAATATTACGTTCGAATAAGTTCCGAAAGCTCAATTATGCGCGATTAAAATACATGCGAATTACTCTCTCTCTCTCTCTCTCTCTCTCTCTCTCTCTCTCTCGCACTAAACCAGATGAGATTAAGGTCGATTAAATTGCAGAGTTACATTAAGAGTCTATTGAAAAATCATTGAATGTAACAATGAACCGAAAACACGATTTGCCATCGCCCAAAGGGACGGACGACCTGTTAAATATGAATCGTATATATAACATGAAGGCTCAACACAATCAATTTTATCCTGACCACCAATATCCACTGGTGGTTAATCCAATTATTCAAAAGTATATATAAGCTTTGTTTTTAATAAAAAAACAAAAAAAAAACAAAAACAAAAATTAAACACTACAATTTTCCATCGATTAAATTTATCTTTATATATTTTCAATATCCAAACAAGTGGTGCTTGTAATTATTAATTAGTTTTAAATACGATTTTTTTATAAATGTATTTACAAAACGAAGATTAATTTTGCGTTCAATATTATAATAAATAATATAATAATAATAAATAATAAAATCACATATATATATATATATATATATATATATATATATATATATAATAATATAATAATGAAAAATATAGAAATTAATAATATAGGGTCAGCCGGGGTAAATCTGAACGCTTTTAGTAAGTTTCAACAATAACATAAGTTTTTTCTTTTAAAAGACAATACTTCCGGTATTCTGGTGCATGAAGTTGTTACTTTACTTTCATAGAACAATTTTATGGGGTAGAAAAAATTTTTGATAAATTACAATCGCAGGAAACTTAGCGTTCGTATTTACCTCGATACTTTGCAACTTTCCTAAAATATGGGGGTAAATACGAACGCCACTGTATTTCAGAAAAATATTAGGGAAAATAAATTTAAATTATTGCAATTGTTAAACTTATGTAAACACTCAAAAAAAATACGATAATAAACCTATTATGTAATAATGCATCATATATAAATACAAAAATCAAACAGGTTAAAAATTAAAATGCATTACACAATTAAAACCTTCAATAACTTTATCAAATCATAACGGATTTTTGCAAAACTTGGCACAGAAAGTATTTTGGAGTGATTGAATGTAAATACAAAAATAAAAGTCAAATTTTTTAAATTCAAAATGGCGGACTTTGCAAAAACTTATTTTTAAAAATGATCAAATTTGCTAACTTTAAATTTGTAATCAGCGACCCTGAAACCCCCCGAGTAACAATTTTCGAGCGAATCCAATGATTTTTTTAATTCTCGTTCGACATTTTGAATTTTGAAAAACTGACTTCAAATTGGTAATCAGCGACCCCAAAAATCCTAGAATACCAAATTTTATTAATAGATCCTGAAAAACTTTTTTCAACAAACCATTTGGCAATAAAAAGTGGAACACTCCTTCGAGAGAACAGAGATTAAGTTTCTGCTTATTAATTACTAACGAGGATACATATATAGAAAGAAAAACTTTTTTCTATGTATTTTTATAATGTTAAAATAATAGTATAATCAAATAAAAACAATTTTTGATATAAGAAAAAATTATTGAAAATACCGTTCGGATTTACCCCGGTTTTCCAATTTTCCGGTGTAAATACGAACAATCTGATATTATTAATAAAATTTTACAGAAGGCAAAAATGAAAAATAGTTTCTGTTCTAGTATTCATAACAAACAATTATAAATAATAAAATGAATTTTTAGCTTCTTTTTCTTCCAATACGAGACAAAATACTGAAAGAGTGTCAACTTTGATTTTCAATCTTTTTTGCAATACTCGTTATCTTTGTTTATGCTGTTGCTAATTAACAAACGAAAAATGGGATAATACTTAGAATCTCTTGAAGAGGATCTGAGGTAAAAATTCTCATGTCTAACTTATTTTTTAAAATTTTAATTAAGCTGAAATAATTAGCGTTCGGATTTACCCCGGCTGACCCTAATAATAAATATATATTTTATAGTTTGGATATTGAAAGTATTGAAACTAAATTTTACGCGCAGAAAAACTGAAATATAAAAAAAAGACAGATAATATTTTCAAGATACAATTTTTTTTACTGAAAATTTATATATATGTTGTTTCTGTGCGGGGGCTTATGCTTTTCGCTCGTCTTGTTCGCGATCGATCCTATTGCGAGTCCTTCAGAACACCGAATGACGGACAATGGAATATCCATGTTGGATAGAGGATTGTTTGAGGATTTCTGCCACCATCTACAATCCTCTGGATCATCCAAGATCACGAGAAAGAGAGATAGAGAGAGAAAGAGAGAGAGAATTATTGCTCGAGTTACAGCGATACGCTATCGCACTCAATCCGGATACATTTTAAGAAAATCTTTTCGAAAAAAAAACTTTAGTTTTGCATTTTCACATAAAAATATCCATCACCCAACATATAAACAAAAGCTTTTATTTATTTTTTTTTTTTTAAGAAATTTCACGTAATTATATTAGCTATATCCGGTTAGAAAAAACATAATTTTAATATTCACGAGCATCGTTAAAACTCTCGTTTCTTTTATGTGGCGTCGATCATCCAGGAAAAATGTACTTCGCCTTCTTGTAATTAAAAGTTCAAAGCACTTCTTTTGAATAATGAAAAAAAAAAAAGTTATACAAAAACTTAATATAAAAATATAAAGAATAAGTAACTGTAAGAGGAAATTAAAAAAGAATAGAGAGATTACAAGTTTTAGTTATCCGTCAAGTATATTACAAGGGTTTTTCTTTTGTAAATTATTTTTTCAACTCAGTGGCAAAAAAAAAAAATTTTTTTTGTTAATTAATTTTTTAAATAACAATTTTATTCAACTATGTGTCTTTCTGTTGTTTATATTGTAAACTCATAAAAAATATGGACTCATTTTTGTTGTAGTTCAAAATGAGTCACATAGAACGTGGCGCCACCTACGAGGCATAATTCTGATTCAAATTTTTTTTTTCATTTTTAATTTGCATATTCCTTCTTTCTATCGCATTTAAACAAATTTGTGAACAACAATCTTAATTAGCTCGACATTATATGTTTCTTATTTCCCTCAAGATGGAAAAAAAGTTTTGCTCCCTTTTATACTTATAAAGAAGATTTATTTAAGATGCATGTGTGTTTTTGTCGGAACAGTTTTTATTTTTCACTATACAACTTCATGAACACGTGCTTCTACTTAATGTACTCTTTACGTGAAGGTGCATATATGTAAATATTATATATATATATATACAAATATATATTATGCACATGAAAGTATATATATATGTGAGAGGTGCGACGGCGCGATGCGTGACGAGCACCGGAATCAAGCCGACCACCAGCTCGCGTGTCTCCCCTTATAAGCCCTCTCTCGTTTTAATTTCACCCTCACGGACGAATGAACTTTGCTGTGTGAGAGAGAGAGAGAAAGAAACCGTTTCACCCTTCGTCGCAACACAATTCACATGTGAGGAATTCATATTCGGTTTCCGTTTTATTTAAATTTTTTACCGTTTCTCGTGTGGCTGTACATTCGCACCAAGAATATTCAATATGTGTGTAAAACAAAAATCTGACATTCCCGTCCAAATATTGACTGTTAGATGCAAAAAAAAAAAAAACTGAGAGAGAGAAAAAGTCAATCATTCACGTTATCTACGTTCATGCTCTTTAACTGTCAAATTATATTCCAACGTTATATTTTATGATTGATTATGTATATATGGAAAAAAAATCAAAAAACGGTGGATTTCAGGAAACGGAGTTTAGAAAAAAAAACATTTCCGCTAAAAAAAAATAGAAAAAATCAAATAACAAAAGTTTATGTTTTTTTAAATACTCAAGGAAAAATTGCCTTTTGACGTTATAAACTCGTTATAATGTAATATGTATATACATATACGTCTTTCAATTTTTATAGAGAAGCTTTTTGAAGTATCTTTCCTCTTGACACAGTCGTTAACAGTATAATATGGCCGAGGGAGCCATATCGCAAACAACACGCTAGGAAGTTGGGGGCTTGCGAAAAAAATTCCAAGAGAATTTACCGCGTGGAGGCGGAAAATGGAACACACAAAGTGTTTTTTTTTTACTTTTTACTTTTGTTTCATTGTTCTTCATTGAAAAAAAAGAAAAATAATAATAAAGAAAGGCATTGTGTAATTAGCGGCGTGTGAGAATTTCTCTTTTTTTTATAAAAAAAAAAAAAAAAATGCTTTGAAACTTTATTATAATAACTTTTAATAATGTAATTTTTAAATTCTCATGTTATTTTTATTTTAAAAGCACAATTTAGTAATACTCTAATAAAAAATAGTTCATTTTTAAGGAAAAATAGTTAAAATAAATTTTCTTTTATCTTGTAAAAAATAAAAAATTTATAATTATAGAAATAAGAAATTTTTAAATTAAAAACAGTCTTGAGATTATTTTTTTTTTTTTTTTTAAGGGGAATTTATGAAAATTTAAGTATTGTACATGCCCTTCGTATAGTTCATATATGAGAGGGTGTCACGAAAGTTCTTACATACGCATTAGGCGTGTGTATTATTGGAGATACGCTTAAGTGTACAGTAAGGGGTTTACTGAGTCTCACGTGTGCATGTCTATATAGTTTTAAGTTCGCGTGTTCCTAAAGCGTTCATAAACAACATAACGCTTCGAATACGACTGAGACGACGGAAATGGGTGTGTTATATACTTTCCTCTATTTTCTTTCTTATTTATATTAAATCAACTTTTACCTTCTCAACAATTGAAATTTATAACATTAATGTAACAACAAAAAAGAATTGTATATTTTTAATAACCGATTTAATTTGAAAAATGTTTTCATAATAAAATAATTCATTCATAACCTGATACATAATAGAAAATCATCATTTGTTTCATTACCAGTTCATTAACAGTAAACAAATTCTGTAAATTTAGTTTTAATAAAAGCAAAATGTATTTATATTATTTATATTGCATTTGTATTATTTATATTGTATTTGTATTATTTAAATTGTATTTGTATTATTAAAATCAAAATTTCAAATTAATCCTATTTATATATACACATTCCTTTAAAATGCAAACATTATTTATTTACAATTAAATTCACAAAATGTTTCTCTGCAATTATTCATGAATAAAATATGCCAATAAAATTTTTCTGAATATATAAATTTTGTATAACGTGTGTGTGTGTTTCCTGTAATATTTGTTTAATTTCCCCCCTAACCCCTCTCTTTTGAAATTCAGTGTCATTTGTCAAAGGGGAACCAAATTTTCAATCAGAATTGTGGACATTGAATGTTACATTAATAAATAAATATATATATATACATATATAGATCTCTTTTCATTTGATTTTAACAATATAAACAGGATATCGACATGGAATGAACGCATAATCTGAGCGCACCATATCCTATTAATTATTGTTATTACGAGCTAACAAAATTCTCATCCTCATTATTATGTATTATCTTCCATTTGAATATCATACAAATGTAGTAGATATCCCCTTTGCGTTTTCACTAAATCCAAAGTACTTTGCTCGTACTTTGGAAATAATGGGTATTGAATTTCAAATAAATTTTAAAACGTTATATGAGCAATTATAGGCATTGTACTATAGAATTTACTGTAATAAAATTCAAAATTATTTACATTATAATAATGTGACATTACTAAAAAAAAAAAAGTTTTTTAAAAATTTTGAAAAAAGAGCAAAATTATTTTATAGGTCCGGTAGTATCTTTTGTTGATATCAGTGGTATCAAAAAAATATCTGCTTCCATTTTATTAACTGATAACATTCTTGATTTTACACTCAAGATTGAAATTTCATTTTACTCATATATATATATACGAAAGGGTATTGAAATCGACTTAGAACCTTTCAATTTTCACGACACGAGAGAGAGATATAGAATCTTTCAATTCGCACGACATGAGATATAGAACCCTTCAAAAAGGTACGATTTAAAAAAAAAAGGTTCGTGTGGTTTATAGAGACATATAAAATAATATTCTACTTTACAAATAATAAAATTCAATTTAAGTATATGGAAAATTTTGTTTCAGGAAGAATAGAAAAATAAATTGAAAGAAAAAACGAATATATATATGCCTGATGATGGACGCGCATCTTTTGAGCTTCCTATTAAGTTAAATCAACTCGCCAGATACCTGCAGCTGTGATTGCAACTTTCTTGAAAGTTAGTCGTTCACCTAGAAGCCCTAAACCTGATTAAACGTTCCACTCGTGGAAATTTCGAGTTTAGGAGTCACACAGGAGGAGGAAGCATCTGAACTCCACTTAAGCGGCGTGGCGCATTCGATGTTCACGTTCGTGTCCTTACGGCCGCCTTTAGACAGGATTTCGTCCTTCCTCTAACATGAGGTGAGAGGAAAGAGACGGGCGAACACGACCTCGAGATAAGGAAGATTCCGGTTGCCCGCCGGATATTACTAAGACGCCAGCCCGGCCGAATTTCAACCTTCTCGTCCCGTCTATATATATACTATCACACTAAAATGGATAGTAGTTACCACCCATCGCTTTTCCCTCTTTAAGTTCATGTACACAAGTGTTATACCCACAAGCCGCACCATCTCTTCCTTCTATCTGTGTCTAACTACTCGCTCACTAAACTAACCTCGTTATGCAGAAACGATATTACGTGAACGAGCGCCATGCCGAGCACTACATTAAGGAACGCGAACGTTAGATATTGCGCCGGGTGATTGCAAATATTACAAGGGGGTGATTGCTTCCACTTTAAGGGTACTACTCCACCCTCTGCTCATTGAATTTTCCCTCTTTGGACCATTCTCCCTATTACTTCTTCCTATACGGCCCAAACGGAGATTTTCCACTATGAAGAAGCTTTCAAAATTCATCGCCGCTTTTACTACTATATTAAACTATATAATTTAAAAACACTCCGAAATTCCTAAAATCGAAACATATTTTCAAATAACTATATTGATTCAGTGAAAATCAAATTAAGAGAGAGAGAATTGTATTTTCAAACTGAAAAAATCCCACTTGTGAAGAATCGAACCCCGGTCCCTGGTGTCACAAATCCGATAGGTAAGCCACTTAGCCATCTCACATACAAAGAATAATCAATCTTTTCATCTATACAATTCTTGTCATAATGTTTACACAAAACGTTTCAATTTTACAATTTCGTTCCAAAAAAGTAATTAGAAAAAAAAATACCGTATCTTCACAGAAATTGAAAATAAGTTTTTAAAATAGTTCCCTTTTCCTCTATGTAGTTTTCTCGCCGATGAATAAGATTCCAACAAGAGAGAAAATGATTGGAAGCTCAGTACATCAATTTACCTATATAGGATAACAAAGAATGACTCGATAAAAGCTTACTTCATTCAGAGGGGGGGAGGAAAAACGCCTCCAAAAAAAAAAAGAATCGGAATTATCGATTTCGAGGGAAATCGCGAGAGAGAGGCTTGACTCCGACATTTCAAAGAAATATATACGACAGGTTAGAAATAAAGCTGTGTTCCACTCGGAAGATTACCGGATTCTCCTGGTGTGTACGAGATGCGCTCACAAGTCCATCTCTCTTTTCTCTTTTATATATATATCTAACTAAAACCCCTTCGACCTATACACACGGGGGAAAACTGTGATACTGTCGTATATCACACAGAAAGATAATACTTTACCCTCACACATCTTTTCAGTGGAAAATACTGTAACGCAAGACGAATAAATGGATTGATATAATAGTGTTCGCGTCATACGGATATAGAGTTGAAAAGCGCTCGTTACATTCAAAGACATGAAAACGATCCTCTTATCGCAAAAATTACCCCCTTCAGTAAAACTTCTAAATAATCATTAGACTCTTTTCTATATATTTCACAATCAAATCCATACAAATAATCATTAGGATCTTTTTTTCATAGACGAATGCAATTATTATTAGCATCTTTTATAGACTTTGCAATCAAAATATCATCTTCTAACTAGTATTTCAGTCGCATTATAATTTTCCCATGCATTTTTTATTTATTATTAGTTACTGTTTTCTTTTTCAAAAATACAATCTTTAAATATATTTGATTTCGAATTAATTTTTTAGAGTCCTACTCTATTATACTGAAAAAAATTTTCTTTGATTTAAATAATCTACTATATTATCAAATAAATATTTACTTGAAGCAAATAATTTTTATTTGAATCAATAATTTCTATATTTGAAACAAATACCATTCAATTGACTCAAATAATAATTATTTGATAATTCAAATACTAATTCAAATTAGTATCAATTTTCACCAATTTTTAGTAAATTATTACTATTTGATTTAGAAATACTTTTAGGGTTTTGTTTTTGTTGCAACGGTTGCTAAGGATTTTTTTTTCCTTAGCAACGGTTACTAAGAATTTTTCTTCCTCAGCGACGGTTGCTAAGGATTTTTTTTTCATTAGCAACGGTTACTAAGAATTTTTCTTCCTCAGCGACGGTTGCTAAGGATTTTTTTTCCTTAGCAACTGTTGCTAAGAATGTTTTTCCTTAGCAACGGTATGTTAATACCATTTATATTTAATAATTTTTTATTATAAAAATAGAAATTTCCAAAAAAAAAAAGTATTAAGGAGGGTGGCGAGTCAACATAACCTCAAAAACCTGTCAAAACTAAAAAAACGTTTTTAACGCAAACAAAAATATAATAAATATTAATTTGAAACAATTTTAGAAGATCTAGATTTACTCCTTTCGAAAAAAATTATTTTTTTCTAAAATATTTTGTCAATAATTATTTTTTTAACATTTAGTTTTTTTTTTCTTTTAAATCAGACAAAAATTGCAATTTTTAACCAATTTTTATAAACAAAAGCTCATTTTACTCAGTGAAACATTCTCTACAATTGTTACCTTTTTTTTCATATTATAATAAGTATGTTCTTAAAAAGTTATTTTATAAATAAAATTTTAATTGTTTATAACTTTTTAAGAACATACTTATTATAATATGAAAAAAAGGTAACAATTGTAGAGAATGTTTCACTGAGTAAAATGAGCTTTTGTTTATGAAAATTAGTTAAAAATTGCAATTTTTGTCTAATTTAAAAGAAAAAAAAACTAAATGTTAAAAAAATAATTATTGACAAAATATTTTGGAAAAAAATAATTTTTTACGAAGCTGAAGTACGCAACGTTTATGATAAACGATTTTTAAAGAAATAATTGTTTTAAATGAAAATTTCTAGAAGTTTTTCACCTAAAAAATATTTCTTGTAGAGTAATGAACAAATTATAAAAAAATATTTTTCATTTGAAAAAATTATTTCTTTAAAAATCGTTTATCATAAACGTTGCGTACTTCAGCTTCGTTAATTTTTTTCGAAAGTATTAAATCTAGATGTTCTAAAATTGTTTCAAATTAATATTTATTATATTTTTGTTTGCGTTAAAAACAATTTTCTAGTTTGGACAGATTTTTGAGGTTATGTTGACCCGCCACCCTCCTTAAATATGAATAAATTCCTATTTCATTGAACACGATAAAGATAATGCACATATCGGAGTGACATACAAATGACAGAATGGAGATTGCTGAATTTCCTCTCCCTCACTCTCTCTCTCTCTTATCAGACACCAACACACCAAAGGTGATGATGAATTCGATCAAGCTATATGTGTCTATTGTTTAATATTATCTTGGATGGGTGGGGGGAGAGGAGGAAGTTTGACATACGAGAATATGGGGACTTATCATTATCGAGGTGCAGGTGATTCGTCTTCACGTCACATGGTGTTAATAATAACTAGAGTGTTCTATTCGGGAAGACACGATTATTGCCAATTACTGTGTGCGGTAGCGGGTGATTCACGCCCGGAGATTGTCACATTCGCTGCAGGTTCGATTCTAATAATAATTTATTGCACGCTGTGTGTCTCTCTCTATATCGCGCGCATACATATATATATATATGTATATATAACATAGTCGTGCCACTTTTGGCTCGTATATTAAAGTATAATACAGGAGCACGTATAGCGCGTCCATTATATTCAGGTAAATGATAATACTTCCGTGGTAATTTAGTGCGATTTACGCAAAAGTTTGTCGTGTCTATGGTACATGAAGCCGTATACATTATTATATTCCTATCCCCGCTGCGCGCCATTCTTTATCGTACCGCTTTAGATCGCTGGTACGAAAATATTATATATATATAGTGTCGCTCCCATACACACACGATTATTATTAATTTATTGGAAACAATATTTTAGAGAGGAACAATCGTCAAACTATTTCAAACTAAAACACAACTGATAATTATTTGCAGCAAACTAAATCAACAATTCAAATATTAATAACGATAACAATAACAAAAATAAAAAAAATAACAATAATAATAAGACGCAGAATAATAATAATAATAATAATTATTATTATTATTATAACAATAATAATTTTAATTCTTAATAAGTTTATAATTTTTTCGAACAAAACTCATTTATTTAGTGACTTTTACATATTTAAATTTCGCAGAAATTGAAAGGGATTTTTTATCATTGCCACAAGAAGGAAAATTTCAATAATGTAATGTGTAAATTGTTATAAAAGTTTTAACGATTTTATTCAGTGACCGACTTCTAGTTAATGAATCACGCGGGGGATTTTACCAAAAAACGTGTGTATGATTCATATATATATACACATATATCTACATTTTATGAACGTATACGAAAGAAAAATTTTTATTTGATAAAAATATTTTTAATTTTTATATTTGCGTAACTATAAAGAACATTATTATATATTATATTTAATCCATGAGTAAAACTGTAATTACATATAAGCCTTTGAGTAAAATGAATTCTACCGTGTTAATTTTATACTTTTCAATATTTTCTATTATAAAATTTTAATGCATTTTGAAAATTATAATAAAATTTTTTGAAAAAGTTGCAGATAAATGTTATGAAAATAGTTAAATTTTTCTATGGTATAAAAATTTACAATTAAAAATTGTATTAAAAAAAAAATGTTGAAAAACTATATTTTTTAATTTTCATTAAATTAATAATCTAAAATTCATTTATTTTTGTAATAATGTATACTTAAAACATATGCAAGATGTATTAAAAACTTAATTTCAAAATTAATAAAAAAAGGTATAATTTATAGGGAAATTAACATTTTATATCATAATTTTTTTTAAATTCCTCAAAAGTTCATTAAAATGGAATGTACTTTTTTATCAAATAAATTTTTGAAGAAAATTATATTTAAAAATGTAGTTTCAAATATACACTGAAAAAAAATTTTATTTGACTCAAATAATCCGTTAAAAAACTATTGTCAAATAAATATTTACTTGAACCAAATAATTTTTTTATTTGAATTAAATAAACTGCCAATAATTTCTGTATTTTGAAAAAAATATCATCTCAAATAATAATTATTTGATACAAATAAATATTTATTTGATATTAGTCAAGTAACCGATTATTTGAATCAAATACATTTCTTTTTCATTGTAGTTACTCTCTAAATTTAATTAGTAAAATTGTCAACTAATTTGAATTAATGACTCACTGTTTGCTTTTGAATTAGTTTAGTCTATAAATCTGAATTAGTGAAAAGTGAGCTATACTAATTTAAATTAGTAGAAATTTTTACTAATCCTTAGTCACTGTTTACTAAAACTTTAGTAAAAAAAAATTTTAAACTACTAAATAAAATAGTAGGATATTTTACTAAAAATTAGTAAAAATTCTTACTAATTTGAATTAGTAGCTTACTTTTCACTAATTCAAATTTAGAGAGTAATTTTACTAATTCGAAAGTAAGAAAATTTTTCTTTTACTATTAATTAGTTGAATTTTACTAATTCAAAAGCAAAAATTGAATCACTAATTCAAATTAGTAATATTTTTTACTAATTCAAATTTAGAGAGTAATTGAATTTTTCCAAACTACTCTCTAAATCTGAATTAGTAAAAATAGTAATCTGAATTAGTGACTCACTTTTTGCTTCTGAATTAGTAAAATTTGACTAATTATTAGTAACTTTAACTAACAATTAGTAAAATTTAACTAATTCTAAAGCAATAAGTGAGTCACTAATTTAAATTAGTAAACATTTTTACTAATTCAGATTTAGAGAGTAAATATTTTTTTAAATACGGTAAATATTTCAAAACAGGACAAATCCTTCAGTGAATTTAAGTTTGCTATTTTTTTTCCCTAAAATTCTTACAAAAATTCATGAAAAAAAGTTAATAAAAATTGAAAAATACAAATAATAAAAAATTGTGAATTTTCTAATTTGTTGACACGAATGAAAAATCGTTACTCGTGGGACTTTGATAGGCGATGTGGAACACACATACACATGGGATATATAATATGTTGTATATGAGCAGACAGCTATAAATTATTATTAAAATTGAGCTAGCTGAAATGTGACAAATTTTGACCCGAAGCGTACATCGTGCATCAAGCAACGTTCTCGTTAATGGGTAATAACCGATGATGGTTAAAATTACATATAACACACATATATTGTGACGCATCGTATATATATATATATATATATATATAGAGAGAGATGATACTTATCGTGGTATCAGTTTACCAACTTGCTACCATATAAACTTGTGAATTTAATTAACGATGAGGTACCAAGTTCTCGATCACTTTTCTTAGTCTCTATATATATAAGTAGATAGGTGATTTATAATGTGTAAAATTGCGCCTGGTAACCGATATAAAGTGAAAGAGGGTTCGTTTTTACTCACCTCAACGAGTGTAATGAGAATGATGAACAACGGCGGTGGAAAGCAAGTATAATGATCCGCATAATATTTTCGATCCCTTTCTTCTGTTAGAAATTCATCTCCGATCATTCGGACCATCCTGAAACAAAAAAAAATATACATTTTAAAAATATTTTCATATATATATAAATGCAAGACTTAAAATTTCAAATTGTAAAAATAACAGTGCTTCGAGATTTTTAAAACGCCGTAAATAATTGATGAGTAGTTTTACTTTTTTATGTTGTCGTAAACTCGAAATAAACAGGTCGAGTGTTTCATGTCTTTCGTTCACGCCGCTGTTTTAAATAATCACCAGTTACAGTATAGGAAAACGAAGGAAAAAAAAACAACATTTTACTGTCAAAACGATCGTATTTTCATTTTTATTCTAATATTAATTGTAATAATAATGATAAAAGTATTTTAAATATTTTTTAAGAGTGGGACAGTGAAGAGAGATCATTCCACTATTTCTGTATAAATAAACGTGTGGTAGAAATAGACAAACCGCCAGACAAATTGTTAGAGAAGAGTATATATACGAAGGAGGGCAAATAAAAATAGTGTAGCTTTTAAAAGGAGGCGTCGTTTTCAAAACCAGTGTCTCGCGAGATGAAAGTTATTTTTTTTCACATTCAATTCTTTTTTCAGAATCATTTTCATTAATTTCTTAAATGGTTCTTACAATTGCTCTTTATGTAATTGCTCTCTCTCTCTCTATATATATATATAGGAAGACTTTTGGTATCTTCAGCACCTGTGCCATTTTATATTCTATATATGTATATATATACGGGCTCTATGACTCTATTCGATAAACTCACCTTCATTCCCGCATCCCATAAAATATAAAATTAAATTCAATTAAAATTTACACTTATAGATTTCTTTTTTCAAAAATATCAAATAAATCATTAAAAATACTTTCGATATTTATGGACAATTTTCAAGAGGAATGAAAAATAATTTTTGTAACACGGACAATTTTTTTTTTCAAAGCAAAATACAGTTAGTCGGCTGAAAAAACATCTAAATTATTCATAATGTTTTTTGGAGGGTAAGGGGATAGCGATGAAGAAGATCCAGATGTTTCAGGAAACGTCGTCTTTGATCAAGTCAACGCTTCATATACCCCGAAATTTCGTCTCTCTGACGCCTTTATAAAAAAAGGAAAATTTAAGACTCTTTTCATTCCGCGGAAATGTGTACGAGATTCGAATGTTTCACCCCTTTCTTTTCAATTCTCAAGTCCCTTTTTTGCTTCTACTCTCATACACTTCACTTTTCTGACTTGCGTTTCCATTTTTTACCATTATTATCAAACTAAAAGTTATTTCTTTTCAATTCGGAAAAAAATAATTGAAACTTGTGAGAAAATTCCAAATTTTTTGAAATCGAAAAATATTCTTTTAAATTAATATTAATAATACACGGAAAAATATATAAAGTAACTATTACTATTTACAAAGTAAAATCTAAACTGTTCGCAACTTTTGTGCATTTCTGACAACTTTTACTCCGTAAATAGTAAAAACTACTATTTCCGGAGTAAACTTTACTATTTTAGTATAGTAATTTTTTCTATTTCCGGAGCAAAAGTTGGCAGAAATGTATACAGAAGTTCCGGACAGTTCAGGTTTTATTACGGAAATAGTAAAAGTTATTTTATATTTTTGTTTTCCATTTTTTTCAGGTAGTATATTTAAATATTAGAATTTCTTTGATTTTATGGAATAATTGATATTGATTAAAAATTTTCTTTTTTACAAAAAGTATCAATTTCTTGTTTTATTATATATATAAAATACTTTAGTTGAACAAAATGCTAAAGAAGGATCGATAGAGTAATCTGCGTTTGCATAAACAATAACCAAGAGCAGGTATATAGGAAGTAGGGGAATAAGCTTATGTAGAGTAAGTCGCCAGAGTTCCCAGACAGGCGGAACATTCATGGTAATGAAACGAGGGCGACGTTGATCCTCGTTTCAAATTCCGTGGACATTTTACGACAACCCCACACGAATATATCTATACACATATATATGTATTCGTATATATATATATATATCTACTAAGAGCTTTATTCCACCTGAACCATATCGCCCCTTATTTTTTCCTTCTAAAACTTTCTTTCTTTCAACCACGTTCTTAAACTAACAAAAATTTCCAAATTGCAAAAAAAAAAAATGTATTTTTTATCCGGCTAAAATATTGCACAATTCCATTTTATGAGATTTCTAAATAAAATATTTAAATCAAATTATTTACAGAGTCGTAATAAAATTTCATGGAATTCTAATATATTAAATGCGTGTGTATAATTTTGTATAGGATATACACAATCGATTTAATGTGGTTACGTAGAATTTCATAAACGTTAAAGAGAATTCCATTAAGATAGGATCGTGTGCGGTTTTATTGCTTCAAAATTGATTTTACAAGAAAGGAAAGAAAAAAAAAACTTTATGTATTTGCTTATTTATTTCTATATATTTTCAATATAAAAAATAAATATTTTACAAAATTAATTATTTGGAGAATTAAAAAAAAAAGAAAAAACTATGCAAAAATATTTCACATTATTTGTTTTCTTGTATATTTAAATTGTGTGTAAGAAAATTTATGAGCATGATAAAGAAATTCATGAACATGAAAAAAAGAACAGAAAATTTATGAACAAGATAGTGAAATTTATATTTAAAGATCATTTTTATAAGAAAAATAAAGTAATCAAAAAAAAAGAAATTACAAAAGTTATAAACAAATATGAATATAGAAAAAGGGGAGCAAAAAAAAAATTCGACATTTTTTTTTTACTGAATATATATAATAAAAGAAGGGAGATAATAAAAAAAGATAACACACTTTTAATCCATTATGTAATAAAATACTTTGATGTTTGTTGGTTGATCGACTGTAAAACGAGATTGTAAAAAAAAATGAAGATTGAAATTTTTTAACCATAATAGATAAAAAGCTAAACTAGCAAATTCACTTTCTTCAAATAGTTTGAAAAATTTATACATTTTTTTTTTCTTTTTGGGCTGATTGCATAGAGGCGAAACGAGATATTGATTGATTTTTATATATAGAGAGAGAGAGAAAGAGAGAGAAGATATTGAGAGGTAGAAAACTACAACGGAGTAATTGATTTCTCGGTACATTTTACGACTCTATTTTACACAGTGACGTGTGTCGTAAACATAAACATGTTTGAATCCAAGTTGCGAGATCTGTACAAGAAAGGGTTAAATAGTTGGAAAGCTCTCTTTCTTTCATTTTACCCTCTTTCTCCTACACCTTCAGGTTTGGCTTCCTTTTACTCGGGTTTCGGAATCCATTGGTCGTCGTTCTTATCGATTCACGTGCCGCTGCACCGAGTCAATCAGTTTTCTTTTGCGCACCGAGAGAGAAAGAGAGAGAGAGAGTGAGAGAGAGGAAACACAAGAGAACCAATTGTTCCAAGTGCATCAAGTATGAGAAGATATCGACAATTTCCAGAGAAGAGGGAATTTTTACGACACTCTCGGCTGTTTTCTCGTTTGCCGAATGACATATATATACATCTCGTTTTCCAAATTTATGGGGGAAAATACTCATCTTCTCATACATGTGTGTGGCTCGCGACGTAAACGATGCGCGCGTAGTCCGAGCACGTGACTTATACCTGCCAGAAGTCAATTTCCTCCCTCAAAGCCTCTCTCTCTCTCTCCCTCTCTCTCTCCAAGTGAGAGACAAGAAAGCCCATTTCCCCTAAAAATACTTTTTTTTGTTTGACACACTCTGATCCCTCATTCTGTCCAAGAGAGCAGGAGATGCCGCATTCTCTTCTCGCTTGACACAATTGCAAAGGGGACACAAAATAACTTTTTGACATTATCCAATATGTCTTTCAAGACAAGAGAGACAACACGCTTTATGCAATAAATATAAATAGGCCGCATTATCCAATAAAAATCATTAATTACAATTTTCATTTTAAGAAATTTTATTACACTGAGAAAAATGTTTAGTTAGAGCAACCAAAATTTGGTTGGACCAACAAAAAATTTCAAAATCAAACTATTTATTTGAGTCAACCAAAAAATTTGGTTGACTGTTTCTTGTTGGCATTACAAAAATGTTTGGTTGATGAAACCAAAATTTGGTTAGTAGAACAATAATTTGGTTTTTTAGATCAAACTGTTTTGTTGTCGTAACCAAATTTTGGTTTTAAAATTTTTAATTTAAAAATGTTCAACCAAATAATTTTGTTGGCATAACCAAATATTTCATTGAGATAACTGTACTTTGTTTCAGCCAAGCAAAATTTTGGTTTCAAGAATGAAAATTGCCTAACCAAACGATTTTTTTTCCAAACACAAAATCTTTTTATTCAGTGTTGAAATAAATAGTTTATAGATGAATTTTCATTTTTCGAATTAGCATTTGACAAAATTTCTTTTTATACGATTTTTAACTTAACAAAATTTTTAGAGATCGTCCATAAATTACGTTCCACCTTAAGGGGGAGGGGGGGTCAAGCAATTTGTGACAACCAGTAGAAAAATTGGCGCTAATGTATGTAAAAAGTGTGACATAGGGGAGGGGGGGGTCTAAAATATAGTAAAAAATAGTGTGACGTAATTTATGGACGGCCCCTTAGCTATACCGAATTATTATTGGTAGAATTTTTATTTTACAGTAATTTTTTTTTACTTAATTCTTTATTTATTTAAAAGAATTTTTTAAATTTAACAGAATTCTTATTCAATCGAATTTTATGTGATTCGAATTTTTAAATAACAGAAATTCCAATTGAACGAACTTTAATTTGTCCGAAATTGCAAATGACCGAACATAAAATCGACAGAAAGATTTCGGCGCAATTTTTAAAATTGAATGACAATTGTCTTGATAAATTTAATTAATTGGTCAATTTTAAAAATTGCGCCGAAATCTTTCTGTCGATTTTTTGTTCGGTCATTTGCAATTTCAAAGATATATTAAAATTCGGCAAATTTGAAATTCGGTGAATTGGAATTTCTATCATTTAAAAATTCGGATCACATAAAATTCGATTGAATGAGAATTGTGCTAAGTTAAAATTCGATTAAATTAAAATTCTTTCAAATAAAAAATCAGAAGAAGAAATGACTTATATAACTTTGGAAATATATCGAAATAGTGATTTTAAAAAAAAAATTGACCCTTTTTTGATAAAAACTTTCAGGATAAAGAAAATGAGAAAAAAAAATTAGGAAATAAAGCACTGTATACACAGTATAATTTAGAATTGTTTTCAAATTTTAATGCAGTTCCACGAGTATATATATAAGTTTGGGAATAAATTTTTAATTCCACCCGAAAAAGGAGAATGAAATTTATTAAGAGCAATGGATATTGTTATAAGGAAACTTTTACAAAGTTTAGTTTTCTTTTTTTCTTCATCTTCAATAACTGAAACAACCAAGTTTTTCTTTTTTTTTTTAGAAAAAAAAGAAAGAAAAGTCTTTTTGAGTTATTATTCTCTTCCGATCATCGTAAAAGTTTTTTTTTTCTCTCTCTCTCTTCCTCGACATTAATGTACACGCGCGTTCCATTGAATCTGGTTATTTCCTTGGGAAAAGAGAGTGGACTTTTTCACGTCATTGTCGATCAGCATAAAAGTATTTTATTATTTTTTATGAACAATTTGGGAATATAGGAAAAGCTTTTTTATATATGCGTATATATATATTCATCAGATAAAGTATACATCAAGAGAGAAGAATAAAAAAATATTATTTTGCCGTTTACTGACATGATGTAATATAACTAATATTATAAAGTTTACTCTCAATTTCATGCTTTCCTGAGCATAAACTTTGTTTTAAGGTGCGACAGTATTATTGCCACAAAACAACCCTGCGGTATATATATTTGCTTCTTTTCATGTGTGTTATAATAATTTTTTTGTTGAGTAAAGGTAAATTTTTCGCATAATTTAAAGTTAAACAAATTTTTTTTTTTTAACAAAAAGAGAAAAAAATAAATTCACGTAAATATAATATTTGAAATGTACTTTTAACTTTTCCGTGAAAGAGATGAATAAAAATAGGCACAGTCGAGACACGCGTCAGACAGAGCATGGATTTATATATAGGTTTTGCCGCTTTCAGCAATGTTGAATTACTTTATTATTGAATTTTCAAAATAACAGTAGAAAAATCAGAAAATTGAAATTTTTAAATTTATTGCAAAATATTGTATATACAATATATATATATTCCCTTTTCAAAGGGAGATAGAGAAATAATTCAATTGTTTATAAATACACGTATGTTCAAAAACGCATAAAATATTCATATTCTTTTCTAGAGGAGAATATAAATTTTACTTGACAAGAAATTGATGAAATGGAAAGAAAATATTAACTGCGGAATTCCGTTGAAAAGAACATTTTCCAATTTCATGAAAAGTCAAAGCAATTTTTATTTTTCAATCTGCAAATCTTAGAAACATTTTTTTTTTAAATTTGAAAAGATTTTATTAATTTTTTTTTTCCTCCTTTTATATATTTGATTGATTAAGTTAATAAATACTTGGTGTTAATTTTCTGCCCGATTGGATTGACTTCCGCTTTTTCTATCTAGGACAAGTTTAGAATCAATTTGATACAAGGAGAGCTAATAGGCGCCAAGAGAAACAATAGACATTTAAAGCAAAGGGTCGAGAGACAATAGAATTAATATCTTTCTTTTCGCGTACCGCGGTCTCGACTCTTCAGTCACAGAGCCTATTGTTTCGTCAACGTGTCGTACTGCTCCTTTCACGTTTTGTACAATGTTGAAGGGATATAAAGGCACTCCGGCTACTCTTTTTTTTTTTTTTTTTTTTTTTTTTTTCTTGTTCACCCGCCATTTTCAACCAACTGGAAAAGCCATTTTCTGCGCTATTTTTCAGTTCAGTCGAACTTTTCTTAATTAGAATATATCGTTCTAGTTTTAATTAAAATACTACAAAAAAAAATTGTACTACGACAGCTCATGCTATTATATGGATATAACAATTATTTTTTTTTTTTTTTTGCTGAAATAGTTTTAAATTTACATATAATAGCAATTGAATTAAATTTTTTATATGTAGCAAACACGATCTTTATCGCAAAAAAAGAAAACAATTCTTATTATTCTTCTCCGTCAATAAAAATTTCTTCTTTACACACGTCTTTTGAGGAATTTTTTTTTCCCCTGCGCATCCATTTGTAACGATCATCGTGTCTCTCGTATTGTACACGCAAAGTGCTAATCACGTAAAATAATACTCGCAATTTCACTACTGTTAAAAGTTACTTTTATAATTACGATCGCGTTTTTGGCAAGAAGAAATAACGGGAACGACAGTGATAGATAACATCAAGTCTCTTTTCAAGCAATATTCTACTAACCAAAAAAAAAAAATTGACCGAAATAATGAGTTTAAAAAGTATTATGAGCGTATTTTCAAAGTGAACGGAATCTTACAAATCAAGAATCTACATTTTACGACATTTCAAAAACAAAAGAATTACTTTTTACAAACAAAGTAATGACGACTGTGTAATTTTTAGTTCGAATAGTAAATTTTCTGCTGTATTGAAAAGCATGAGACAATGCTACAATGGAAAAAAAAAAATTATTTCGTTCAAGTAATCAATAAATAATTTATTTGAAATATTTTTTTTAAACAAATAAACTGTATTAAATCAACAATTTCTGTATTTGAAACAAATATTATTTAATTGACTCAAATAATGATTATTAAATAAAAATAAACATTTAGATTTAATAAAAACAAATTTTTCCCAGTTGTATATTTATAAAATAATAATTTAATTTTGAATTTTCATATGTATATTATATTCAATGGTGAGTTAATTATTTATTAATTAAAAAACTTTATTTTCTCTTACAAAAACAATTATAGAATATTTCTAATTGAAAAAATATATATTGAAATTAAAATGAAAAAGAATCATATTTGAAAATTGAAAAATAAATGAAATCACACATATGTTATTGAAAGTATATTAAATATTGTCAGTATCGTCAAGTGGATATGAAAATTATATTTTGTCGAGAGATCAAAGTTAAAATATCGTTTCTGCCATATATATATAATATTGAAAACGCGTGCATCGTTCTTTTAGATTAATTTTGAAAGTGAGTAATTAAACTTCAATCTTCAGCTCAATTACACACCTGCAATATATGATCGTTTCTATTTCCAGGAATTGACGTTTGTAAGACGCATGGTTAATTGTAAATCAGATGAAGCATTATAGGAGCAATTATAATCGTGTTCGTTCATCGCATGTGCTATATATATATAGGTATATATAAAAGCACACATATATATAGGAATAGAAACGAAACGTGGTGCACACACAAGAAATTGTCTCGGGCGCGAAATGGTTTATCTTTAACCCCTCCATATAAACGAAGTAGATATTATGGATAACGGTTGAGTTACGGGCCAATATTTCTTCGTAATTATTCTACGTTAGACGCGATACGATCAAAACGACTTTCCTCCGTATGCAAGTTTCTCCACCTACGCTTTTGGCTCAGCTCCCTATTCTCTCACTCTCTCTCTCTCTCTCCAATTCTAACGATAATAACTTCTGTGCAAAGCGGAAAACTATTGGGAATCGCAAATCGAGATTGGACAAAATCCCTGTCTCTAAATTCAAAGGATATACATTCGATTCTTATTTTACGAAATATTTTATCCATTTTCCCATATGTATAGGTATGAAAAGAGTTTAGAAGACAAAAAACTTTTTAGATTTCTTTTTTTTTTGAAAATTTATTTTTTTTTCTCTATAGAATTGGAAATTATCTAGTTTGTCTCAAAGAGAATTTGCCTTTCATTCAATATGTATATAATACAATCGATGAACTATTCCCTTTCATCTATTCTAGCTGAAAAAAAACTTGTCACCTGCATCTGATTCATTTTGCAAATCCATCACCAGGAAACAAGGGATGAATTTGCTTTCATTTCTCTCGATTGGATTGCTCGGGGAATATAATCGGAAGGTATATATATATAAAGAGAGAGAGAGAGGATATATAAAAACAAAATGCAACCAATTGTTGGAAAAAAACTAGGGCGAAAATGAATGATGATGTCAAATCAAATTTTATATTTATAAAGATCAAGATATGTTTTAATTAAAAATAGAATAACGAGAAAAGAATTAAAGGTTTCTATTTAATTTCGTTCTTGGAGAAAAAGGATTAATATATAGAATTAAAAAAATAAATGTAATGACAGTAAAACGTTTGAGAAAACAAAAAATTTCAAAAGTTAGTTTTGTCAATTTTGGTTCTTGTAACCAAATTTTATTTGGCTGAAACAAAGTCGTAGAATTATTTCAGCCAAACATTTGGTTAGGCAAACAAAATTATTTGGTTAAACATTTTTAAATTAAAAATTTGTAAACTAAAATTTGGTTACGACAATAAAATAATTTGTTTAACAAACAAAATAGTTGTAAAAAATTAAATGATCGTTTGTTGTCCTAACCAAAATTTGGTTTGATCAACTAAAATTTGGTTGGGCTAACAAAAAAAATTTTTCTTGGTATTTAAGCAACCAAACATTTTTGTTATGCCAACAAAAAAAAAACCTCAACCAAATTTTTTGGTTGACTTAAACAAATTGTTTGGTTTAAATACCAATAAGATTTTTTTGTTGGCTCAACCAAATTTTGATTGCTCTGACTAAAGATTTTTCTCCCCCGATTATTAATTAAATAAATGAAATTGTTAATTAAATTATTAATCCGGTTATTTAATAATATATTTTTCTATTTTTTACCGTAATTGAGTTGTCTATTTTCTAGTGTGCTATAAAGAGACTCGTTTTCTTTAGTTGCACAATATTCTCCTTTTGTACCATTTGATACCAAAGTTCTCTGGTGAGACAAGTGACATAAGGAGTTAGATTACAAATGTATGTAACTTAAGAGTAACGGGATCTGTATATATATATATATGAAGAGAGAATCTCTCGAGGTAAAAGTGTATATCGTTAAAGCAAGAACCATAAGCTTAGCGGTCAGCTGTTGAAATAGCAGTACGACACAGGTGCCCGTTTGGTATACTCGAACCCTGGACCATTGGCAATTAGTATGGATTACGGTGAAGGGGTAGTTGGTATAGCAGGAGGCCGCGGTTTACCATCCGGTCGTATATCATCGCCAACAACTACCCTATAGTCGACGTTATCCAAAAGCCATGGTGCGGGGAAGATTCAAGTATACCAGGGTGTTCAGCCCCATCTCTCTCTCTCTCTCATTTCGACCCCTTTGTGTCACGATATCTCGCCCACAGTTTAACACCCCAAAATCCATCTCTCCGAGACCCTTTATTTTCCCCTCAATTCATATACATGATAATAATAATAAAATTATCCCATTTTGCCCTAAACATGTTTTCAAGTGTTCATAAAATTAATTCTTATTACTTCTTTTTAGTTGAAAAGTGTTTTTTTTTTCAATATTTATGACAACTTCAAAAATATATTGAAAAAAATTTATTCAAATAATGGTTGTTATACATCAAATAAATATTTCCTTTAATCAAATAATTTTCCAGTCAATTTTATTTGTTTGAGTCAAACAAAAATTATTTGATACAAATAAATATTTATTTGACACATAAATATATATTATACAAGGAAAAAAAAGTTTCATCTAAAATAGCGAAAGGTTTTACTAAAATAGAGAATTTAACAACTTTTGCTATTCTAGTAAAATTTTTCGCTGTTCCAGGTAAATCTTTTTTTTTTTGTGTACGATAAAAATAAAATAATATTAATTTGTTGCAAATAAATATTTATGATAAATATGATAATAAGTATAACCGAATAATTGAATCAAATAAATTCTTTTTTCACTGTAAATTGAATCAAAGAATAATTTCAACGTTCTCGAAAGTTTGGATTAGTGTCATTAAAATCTATATATATATATAGTGGTTATATGAATTAGAAAAGTATAAAACATCCTAAATTAAAGCCGCTAGTACTACTAAACTTTTGTTAACCAAAATTACAGCGATTCGAATCGAAGCTTCACCTTTACCACTATTCTCACTCTCAATTAAGTGTAAGTACTGACACGCAGACTGAGTTTCCACTCAATTACCAAAATTGTGCTCTCTCTCTCTCCTAGTTTCTAACTTCCTGTGTGCGTTGTGGATAGACACCTATTTTGTCAACCGTCATCTAATCCGTCTAATTTTACTTTCTTTACAAAAAAAAACTCCCCTTTTCAAGAATAACTACCTCTTATATTTATATATATGAGAATTTCTAGGTAAAAGAAAATTATTATTATTATATCTAGACCTTCCTTTTCTATCAATTTTCACTAATATAAAAAGTGAATTATCATAAATTTTCATGCGTCTCTAATCGTATTTTCTATTTTTATCTTTCTGTTTCAAAGGAAGAAGAAAAAACACATGAAAAATTAATGGAGGAGGGTCAATTGAGTTGAGAAACGTTACCTTCATGTTCAATTTTTAAGTATAAGGAAGGTGTCAACCTCTCTCCGCTTAAGTGGAAAAAGTTTTTTTTTTTATGTCAGACAAGATTCACTTATATTAAGTGAAAAAATAACTTCCGTCAGGTGTGACGATATTCATTTATTTAATATCATGTTTTTTTTCATGTTCAGAATAATGAAACGATAAAAAAAATCTCATTTTTAGAATTTGAATTCGAAGAAATTAAAATTTCGTATTTAAAAAAAAAAAAATTCTAATGAAATTCTTGTAAAATTCTAATTAATAAATTTTCTATAAAGGAATAATTTTTAATTTACATTTGAGATAAAATTTATTTGAATAAAATAAAAGTAAATTTGTCTAAGAGACTAATAAACTTTTTATTTATTTAAAGTAGAAAAACTTAATTTGGACAAGTACACTAAGAAAAATGTTTAGTCAGAGCAACCAAAATTTTGATGGTATTAAGCAACCAAACTATTTGTTTAAGTCAACCAAAAAATTTGGTTGAGTGTTTTTTGTTGGCATAACAAAAATGTTTGGTTAGCTCAACCAAATTTTTTTTATTAGGTCAACAAAAATGTTTGGTTGATCAAACAAACAGTTTTTTTTTGTAAAATTAAAAATTTTATTCTATTTTATTTCTATTCTTTTTATCTCTTTTATTTATTTCATTATTTATTTATTATCAATTTGACATTGAATTTATATTTATTCAATTGAAATATTTGTGGACTTTGAAAAATCTCATCTCCGCCTGGGATCGAACCTCTGCTTTAAAACTGAAGGTCGGGAGTTCTGACCACTGGACTACCCGCATCCTTGTGAGAGATTTAAACTAACAATTCTCTTAAGCTATAAGCTGAGAGCAAATCAAATTATTTTGTTGTTACAACCAAATTTTAGATAGGACAACAAACGATCATTTGGTTTTTTAGGCCAAACTATTTTGTTGTTTTAACCAAATTATTTTGTTGTCGTAACTAAATTTTGGTTGAAATTTAAAAATGTTCAACCAAATAATTTGGTTGGCCTAACCAAATGTTTGGTTGAGATAACTCTTCGACTTTGTTTCAGCCAACCAAAATTTTGTTACAAGAACCAAAATTGCCTAACCAAACAATTTTGTTGAAAACACTAAATTTTTTTTCTCAGTGTAGAATTTATTGAAACCAAATGTTTATTTAAACCACATGAAATTTATTTGAATCACATGAAATTTATTTGGACCTCATTTAATTTATTTAAACAAAATAAAATTTATTTGAAACAAATAAATATTTATTTGGCTCTGAGATATTTTCTCTATAGGTGATATTATATATATAGTTATATTGTCAATTAAGACTTTTCGACAATGCGTTTACCGACTTTTGAGTCCCTCGTTGAAGTATATACAAGAGAATAAGTTGGGGTTAGAGAAGCTCCACAGGGTCGATTAAGGATGGAGGAGCGAATTTGAGCCGTGGGGTAATCCCGCTGGCTTTCTGTCGGATCGAAACGCGGATTAGTCTGCCGCTAGGAACGGTGTTAAACAACGCGACCGAAATCCTATTTGAGAATTATCCCTCGCGAGTACGTAGTTATCTCCCTGCCTTGTAAATTCAACGAGACTATCGTAATATTCCAACTCGACGACGTTATATATATATATATATATATAAATCGCAGGTCCTTAATCCATTTTTATAATCTTTTCTCTAATATTGTTCGCAAATTTCTTTCTGCATATTGATTAATTCTCATTATTTTTGTTAATATTAATTTCCAATTTTTTTTATATTCATATTTTTTTATTCTCAAGAAGAAATTCCTTCATAAAAATTTACAACTTTGAGCTTTTATAGCCAGATACGTGTAAAAGTCTGAACATTTAAAATGTTTCTGTAAGAAAAAAAAAGAAGTTGGTAAGAATATTTTATTTCATGAGTAGATGTAAAACCAGCCACAAAATAGAAGACTAAGGGGATGCTGGTGGAATAAGTTTCCAGTAGGACCGTATACATACAGTAAATCTGTGCATGTAACTTTTGAATTGGGGGTTGGAGGAAGTCCATCGAGTTGAATCTAGACTTCGACTTGAAGAGAAACTTGTGCTTTTCACCTTCGACAGAAGGAAGAGAGCTTTTGCCAGTCACTTGACGAGTGCTTACAAGACTTGAAGAGGGATGAACAGCA
Source organism: Leptopilina boulardi (assembly GCF_019393585.1). NCBI lineage: Eukaryota > Metazoa > Arthropoda > Insecta > Hymenoptera > Figitidae > Leptopilina > Leptopilina boulardi. Next base: position 911,865 of record NW_026137934.1, on the reverse strand, counting down.
CACATATATATATATACACACAATGAGCCTTGCCCAGTGCTCGTTAGCAACTGTAATTGTCACTTGTTAGATAGCAGCTTGTTCTCTGCCCATTTCACTCTCTTTTCTTTCAATTGTTTTACCTCTAATTTTCTCCAATCAACTTTTAACAATATCACTATCAAAAAGACAATCAATCTTCTTTTAATTTCTATATAAAAAAATCTCAATTTATTATTGTTACAGTTCAAACGACATAGAACGTGTGGCGCCGAGGCACATTTTTGATGCGTTTCAAATTGAGTATACTCATTTTGAGCTCAGGTTTTTTTTCTCTACTCTCTAAATCTGAATTAGTAAAAATGTTTACTGATTTTAATTATAGTGACTCACTTTTTGCTTTAGAATTAGTAAAATTTTACTAATTCAGAAGCAAAAAGTGAGTCACTAATTCAGATTTAGAGAGTAATTTTGTTAAATTTTTGACCAAATAGACTAATTATTGCCTCTAATATTTTTTCAAATTGTTTTACACCTTTTAAATTATATAACTTTTTCTTGAGTGCTTGTATGAGACTTTATCATTTTCGAATAGGATATATGTCAAGAGCGTATAAAAGAAATTACTCTCGCATAAAAAAAATACATGACAGTAAAAAAGAAGTTTCAACCTAAAAGCGATCGACGGTATAAAAGCTTTAAAAAATGTATAAAGCATTTCTGAAAATAATAATATTTAAAAATCTGTAAACAAAAGATTCCATGTTATAAAAATATATAAAAAAAAAATTATTTATTAAGCTTTTTCATAATAAAAATAGAGAAAATCTAATTTTTTAAATTCTGTAGAAAAAATGAAAATTCTATGATAGTTTATAAAATCTGTATATATATAGTTTGTATAATATTAACTATTTTAATACTCAAATGTTGTTCACATTGATAATTAAATACTAGAGGCTTAACGCGATCCATGAAGAGGGGTTAGGGGTCAAATTATTGGCCCGATTAGCTATCCGATCATCGGGAGTCGAGGGCAAACAAAAGGCCCGTGTGTTTTGGAACGAAACGCTGTCCGATTTATTCGAACGCTTTTCGCCAACGTCCCTGGGATTAAATGAAAATTTCCACGCTCTATTCTCCCGCTCTACTGGTCGTAATTTTCAACAGAGTTTTCCTACTCTCGATGGGGGATTTACCCTTTTAGACACTTATTTCCAAAAGAGATAACTTTTTTTTCCCCCTAAAGATTTACTTCAATTGCCCCAAAAAAAAAAAAAAAAATTCTCTTTTGTCTCATTTACTAAATGTTTTTGCAAAATTCTAATTATTTTTAATCACCATTTGTTGTTGTTTTTTTTCTGTCAAAATTGACTTTGATATCGTGTACATAAAGAGAGAAAAAAAAAAGATGATAAAAACTTTGAAATAAAGTTTCCCATTTACTTCTTGTGTGGGACTTCCCCCCGTTTACGTGGAATACTCGACAATTCTTCTGGTAAGTAAATACGCCGGTCGGTTATATTAAATTTGCGAATTCGTAAGTACGTCAGGAAGCTTCGCGAATTTTCTCGTTTCCTCTCACTCTTATCGTTGTTGAAAAAAATATATAGTTGGGAAAAAGAGACTTCAGAAATAAGTTATTGCTAAACTTTTCCAATGATAGAACGGTAAAAAAGTATAGGTGCGGTCAATAATATATTCAATCCACTTGGCGACAAAAAGAAAAAAAAAATTGATTCAGTATCTTACATAAGTAATTTATTTTTTTATTTTTCATTAAAACCTATAAAAATTATAAAATTTTGATATAATTTAGCCTTGAACTTGGAATTGGACCTATAGAGATTGGACATATTTATAAATTGCAAACTATAGGACAAATAAATCGATATAAAAGGCCGTGAATATAGAATGCATATATATATGTGTGAGTTGGCGCATTAATAAAAGGGTTATTTTCAGTGCAAATACAAAAGGGTTACCAGACGATACATCGTCACGCGACCTTGGCTACGGTCTACGAACCATAATGCCCTCTGGCACCACTATGGTGAACCTTTAAAAAAATTTTAGTCGGCGCTAATCCTAAATGCCGCAACCGCAAAAAGGAAGCTTCCAAACACCGCAGACGGGTACACCATTCTTACCGCAGATTAAACATTTACTGACAATCTTAATGGCACATCAGTCACAAAATGCAACCGCTTAATATGTACATAAAATTTCCTAAAGTAGATACACGCGGATAAAAAAAAATCTACATAATCAAATCAAACTGTAATTCAATTTTAAAATCACTACTTCATTCAGATAATATTTAATATAATTTAATTTTAGTTAATATTGTTAATATAATTTTTAATATTGACAAAATTTAATGAGGGCTTAACAATTTTTTTGACGAATCAATAACCACACCTAATTCGTAAACACTCTGTAAAAAAAGAAGAAGAAGAAGAAGAGTTAACATAATCTTATTAACGAGATATCTTATGGGATTACTTTTTAATAGGTGCATGTAAAGTCGACTTAATTTCATAAAGAACAAGACCATCTATCTTACACGTAATTTATTAACCCCTGTAGAATTAAAAAAAAAAAAATAAATAAGAGAAGAAATAAATGTGGTCAGTCACCGAAGCTGCCGGCTGCCATTAAACTCCCTCGATCTAACGATATCGTTTATTTACGTCGACCTACTGATTATCTACTACGATTATGTAAATTATTACACGATTTAGATTTGCACGTAACTCGGTCTATGCTTTTTAATTTCTCTCTCTATTTCTTTCTACTATTTATTCATCCAATTTTTGCCAATTTCGTCCCATATATATATATACAAAAAAGCATTCCGAATTTTATGTTTTTTAATAATTTTTTATTGTATTTCTTAATAATTAATTTCCTGTTCTTTGAAGCATTAAATTAGCACACATCTTTAGCATTATTAAAATAATTTTAATTTTTTTCATTTCAATTTAATTACTATTAATTAAATTTATTTTTTTTAAGGTGAATTAATTTTTCATTAACATGGAAATGAACTTCTTCCTATATACTATGTATATATAATGAAAAGTATTATTACAGGAATAAATTTAGACTTATTGTTATAGCGAAAGATAAATTTTTAACTAAATGAATTAGATTTTCTTTTAAAATTTCTGTCTAAAGTAATTATTAAGTTAACAAGTGTTTAAGTTACCTGTTTCTGACAGAGAATGAAATTTTCTTTTTCCTATTTCATTAATTTACATAGCTTCAATTATTTTACGCGGGCATATTTATCGTACTATATATATATATATACATACTATATTTTATCTCACACAATGTTTTCAAATTTTTGTATATATATAGAAATTGAAAATAAATTACAACCTTTAAAAAAAATGTTTTATTTCAAGTGAAAAAAATTTCAACTATTTCAAAAGTTTATTTTTAATTATTTTATTAAAATTTTTTGACTTGGAAAATATTATGAAATTTAGATTTAATTTTTTAAAATAATATGCTTTTTCGTTTAGTGAATAATTTTTTCATTTGCTGTAGAATTTAATTTTAAGCTCCCTCTTTCAATTTTTAAAGTTCTCATATATATGTATTTGCAATTATGTTTACATTTGACACAAATTACAATAATGTCAATAATGCAACGCAAAAGTAAATAAATGTTTTATAAAATTGAAATCAAAAATATTTATTTTGACTAAAAATCTATATATGTTTACATTTTTCTTTTTAACTTTTTTCATTAATAAAATAATACGCTCTAAATCTGAATTAGTAAAAACTTTAATTAATTACCCACGGAAAAAAAGGAATTATAGTTACAGAAGCTAAACTGACTTTTTTAAAGTTAAATTTAGGTAAACTGTTAATAAATTTTTTTTTATATTAATAATGACATACATTTAATTAATTAAAAAAAAGCAGTAAAATTTTTACGTATATATAATTCAGATATATAGCGAGTCAACTAATTCAAATTAGTAAGAATTTTTACTGATTTTGTAAAATAATTATTTACTATACTGAAATCAAATTTATTTGATTTAAACAATCGGTCACTTGACTATTATCAAATAAATATGTATTTATATTAAACAATTATTATTTAAATCAATTAAATGGTATATACCCAGAAAAAAAGTATATATATAGTTATCTCAGAGCCAAATAAGTAAAATGATTCAAATGAAATTTAATTTAAATATAAATTTTATTTGTGAGAAATTAAAATCTATTTGTGGTAAATAAAATTTATTTAAAACAAGTAAAATGTTATTAGACTCTGAGACAAATACATATTTATTTGATTTAAATAAATTTTGTCTTAAATAAACGCAAATAAAAGATTTCTCTCGGTGTATTTTGTTTAAAATGCAATTATTGTTTCAATTACAAAAATTATTGTATCAAATACAAAAATTATTCGGTTCAAAGTAAATATTTATTTGTTTATAATTAAGTAACTGATTATTTGAATCAAATAAATATATTTTTTCATTGTACAAAATAAATTTTAATTGTATTAAATAATTATTATTTTGATCAATTAAATATGATATTTGTTTCATATTGTTATTAATTTTATTTTATTGTTTTAAATAAATTATTGTTCCAAATAAATTATTGTCCCAAATACAGTTCATCTAATTCGTGTAAAAATTATTTGGTTGAGTTAATATTTATTTGTGTATTTAAAAGTTCTTATACACTGAAAAAAAAATTTATTTGATTCAAATACTCGATTACTTAACTATTATCAAATAAATATATTTATTTGTATCAAATAATTATCATTTATGAGATAGTATTTTTTTTCAAATACAGAAATTATAGGTTCAAATACAATTTAATTCAAATAAAAATCATTCGATTCAAGTAAATATTTATTTGATAATAGTCAAGTAATCGAGTATTTTAATCAATTTTTTTTTTCAATGTATATTAATATATTTACTAAAATTTTCGACTAATTTAAATTAGTATAGATATGACTTTAAACTAATTAAAAATAGCTAACGACTTTTAACTAATTCGAAAGTAAACATAAATTGAAAGAACAATAACAAGTAAAAAATGTCAAAAATATTGGGAGTAAATATGCAAACTCGTCAAGACGTAAACAATCAACATGGACCGAGCACGTGGTCGTGTACACGATGAAAAAGATGGGACATATTTAAAGTCCCTCCCCTCTGTAAATAAATAAATCACAAAATAAACTTACATGATCGAAGTATGTTGTGGCCTCGTGTTTAACCCATTGCCTGTAGGTGCGTTCTGCACCTGTGTACTGGTCGTTATAGTCCTGACCGCACGTTTATCCTTGAGTATTTTGGAAGCGCTAAGCGGTGTGGTCACGCACATTGTCTCGTTATCACGATCACTTTTACTTTTACTCTTTGCACTTTAGAGGGAGAGAGAGAGCACTTTTGGTCGCGCGACAGACACGTGCCCGCGGTCACTGGTCCCGGTTTTATTTTTCAATCCCCCCCACCCTCCTCGTCTTTCTCTCAATACACGAGAGTTGGCAATTTTTACCCTTATCAAAGAAAAAAAAAAAAAATACACGCGCGACCCCTTAAATGATACTTATAATAATAATAATAAGACGAGTGTCACAAATATTAGCAAATTGACACTCGAATTTTATTCGAGCGTGCATCTGTGGCACATTTTATCGTTTAAACGGGCATAGAAACATCCCACCTCGCAAGGCGCCACAGGCTTACTAAGCTGACTGAGTGACTGACTGACTGAACCTAGGGCTCGAGCCACGAGCCAGCGGGCGTGGGTGTACACGCGCTCATCATGGTGGGGACGATTCAATTCCTCTCATTGGTCAGTGACACGGGAGAATTTAAGTGGGGTAACTGGTCGACCAATCAGTGAGTGAGTGACTACGCGCCGACGACGAGGACATCGAAGGACGATCAGCATTCCGCCGCGAACTGTCGACTCGTGTGGCACGCGTTTTCTTTTGATATTTTATAATCCACACAGATATATATATATGTATATGTGTATATATACATCACACCTTAAACTTGTTTGCCAACGCAAAAGAATATTGGCACACACCACTTGAGGAGGAGTAGATGGGATTTTTTTTTTCTTTTTTTTTTTTGTGGTTCAAAGAGAAATTCAGTCGAGTGTGACAATGCGGGTTTACCTTCGTGATACTGTATTTAGGTTTAATGACGAACAGAGAGAGAGAGAGAGATTCGATAAATTTTGTGTTATATAAAATTGGAATTTCCATTGTTTGCTATTATAAAGTGAGCGATCTAGTGCAACGAAAAATGAGAAAAAAAATTAAGTGCGTTTTGATTTAAAGTGTGTTTAATGAATCGAAACTATAGTGAAAAAAGACAGTTTGGAATGGACAGAAAATAAGTAATGTGACTATGGAACAACCTTTTTATTTAATTCTTTGCCTATCATGTGAAATGTATAGATTTTAATTTTAGATAAATGCTTTTTTTTTGTTATTCTAATCTATTACTATTATATAGTTTTAATTAAACAGTATACGAAAAAGCGAATTAAAGAAATAACTTCCAATGAAGAAAGAAGGAAAAAGAAACTATTTGAAATACTTTTGATTATCGTATAATCGATAGCGAAATAACAATTGCGTTAAATAAAATAATTTTGGAAAAAAGTGTACTGAAATTAAATTCGATTTATAAGTTCGACAGTGGTCAGAATCTGTAATTGATTATTCAACAATATTTTATCCGAGATTTTGAATTTTTAAAGACTTTTGATTCCTATGATCAGTATAGCTATTCCGAAAACCCCCAAATAACAAATTTCAAGACAATTAGGACAATTTTTAAAAAAATTTCACGACATATCCTTCCTTTCGAATTTTTAAATTTCGACTTCAAATTCGTAATTGCAGCGACACTGAAAACTTTCGATTAATAAATTTCAATCGAATACGATCAGTTTTTAAAAATATTTCCGCCATATTGGATCCACCATTTTGGATTTTAAGAAACTAATATTGGATTCATACTCTCTAAATCTGAATTAGTATAGTTTTTCTACTAATGAACTACTAATTGCTAGTAAAAAACTACTAATTTATAGAGTAAGTCGTATTTTTTACTATTTCGAATTAGTAAGCCAATTTACTCCATGAATTAGTAGTTTTCTACTAGCAATTAGTAGTTTTCTATTAGCAATTTGTAGTTTTCTACTAGCAATTAGTAGTTTTCTACTAAAAAAGAGTCAAAACTGTTACTAATTCAATTGGTAAACGAATCCGCACTCTACTACTAATTCAGATTTAAAGAATAATAATTGATCTCAAAAACTCCCGAGTAATAATTTGCAACCAAATACGATCCATTTTTAAAAAATTTTCCGCCATATTGCATCCTCCATTTTTAATTTTAGGAAACTAACATTGGATTCATAATCAGCGACCCCGAAAACCCCCGATTAACAATTTTCAATGGAAATTGATCAGTTTTCAAACAATTTTCCGCCATATTGGATCCACCATTTTGGATATAAAGAAACTAACATTGGATTCGTAATTAGCGACTCAGAAAACCCCGCCCTAATAACAAGTTTCAATCAAAGTCAATCAATTTTTAAAAAACCTTCCGCCATATTAGCAATTTAAAAAACTAACATCGGATTCATAATCAGCGACCCTCGAATAACAATTTTTAACCAAATTTGATCAGTTTTCAAACAATTTTCCGCCATATTGGATCCTCCATTTTGAAATTTAAAAAACTAACATCGGATTCATAATCAGCGACCCTCGAGTAACAATTTTTAATCAAATTTGATCAGTTTTCAAACAATTTTCCGCCATATTGGATCCGCCATTTTGAATTTTTAAAATCTCACTTCAAATTCGTAATGAGCGATATCAAGGACCCCTAATTCACACATTTTAACAGAATTTAATTTGAAAATTTCGTTCATTTATCAATTTTTTTTTCAATTTATCAAATTGTTAACTAATGTTAACATTAGGGATTGATTTTCAAAAATCGGTAACCACATCGATTAAAATTTTTTTAAAGCTTTAATTTAAACAAAGAAACTTTCAATTCGTAAAAATTAAAACCACTGTTGATATTTTTGAACAGTAAATTGAAAATTCTATAACCACTATGGTCCCCTAAAGTCGCAATTAATTTGTATTTGTTTTAAATGTATAATTTTTTGCTTCGAATATGCATACAGTGAAATGTTTAGTAAAATCAGTAAAAAAAAAAATTAAATTATTAAAATTAATAAAATCAGTAATTGTGAATTGAAAATGAAACCTCATTTCTAAAACACAGTTTCTGATTTTTATTCTATATTGACAAGAAAATTATCAAGTACATAAAAAAAACATTACTAAAAAAAATGTTATCTATAATGTTTATAAGAAATTTTGTGATATATATATATATATATATATATATATATATATATATATAAATGCGTGAATCTTGCTTTTAAGAAAACTATGTTTTTCTTTGTGTTAGATAGTCTTTTTTAAAGTAAATTCGAAACATTGATTTCATTTGTTTTGTGATTTACTGTCTGTTAACTTTGTTAGCTTTCGAAGATATAAATATTTATTCAACGAAGAGAGAAACGTATTTCCTTGGTCAAGAGAAATAAAATATATACTTGACATCATTTACTTTGTCATTTATCTCAAAGATAAATTCACTTTATTCTTAAAAAAAAAAATTATATATTTTATTTACTCAATTGTCTAATATAAAAAAAGTATTAATTTAAAAATATTTAATATATTAAATCGAGTATTAAATTTATATTTTCCTCTATATTTGAATCACACCATAGGTTAACACATATTTTATAATAGAAAATGATAGAAAGTCTTTTGTATGTGCGATAAGTTAAAATGATATATAGTCATGCTGTATTTAAGCACACTAATTATTATTGTTGTGGTGATTAAATTATCGCCATTGTTTTGATGAGAGGTGCTTAATTTATTCATTAGTAGCGTACAAATAACATTATGTGCTTCATCGCATTATGCAGTAAAAATAATTATATATATGGGAAATATAATAAGATTAACACATGCTCCATTTTTTTTTTATAGAAAAGTAAATGTAAATCACAAATATCAAATAAAAAAATACATATACTGTGTAAACTGAATTAATTCTAAAATTAAAAAATCATAATTTTCATATTACAAAAACAAATTCTTATATAGAATTAATTCAGGTTCGTAAAATTATTGTAAAAATAATTTAAAGTGTCAATAATATTATAAATTTGTTAGAATTTAAGAAATTGTAAATGTATATTTTTTATATTATATATATATATATATATACAATTCAAATGCTGATAATGTATAGTGGTATTTTTAATAATAAATAAATGAAAAAATGTTAAACCAAATGTACGTTATTATTATTTATTATTTTCTTTAATGTTTTCATGATATGATTTTGTTTATATCAGGACAAATTATTTTATGTTTTATTTCATTAAAAAGTTTAAAAATACTAATAGAAAATATATGGACCATGTCCATATCTTCCTTTTCCGTCACCTGCGTCTCACGTACTCGAAAGGACCATCTGACAATGTTGTTTTAAAACGAATGGTATCTACATCTGTTTCCACTCTTATTTGTTCTTAACGATTTATTAACATTTTGTAAACATAACAAAAATTATTTATTATATATTATATAAAATATAATAATAATAAATATTAATAAAACATTTAAAAAAAAATAAAATAACTATAATAAATAAAAAAAAATAATTCTGATAAAAAAATTTATTCTATTTTCAAAAATATTTTCACCTTATTTCAAACTCGTAATCTTCGCTAGAAAATTTGTTTTTCCAACAAAATGTATCTTACAGATACGGCTTATTTCTTCCTAATGAAAATCTTAAATTTGTTCAAATGGAAAAAATTCACTCAAAGATCAAAGTTTTATTAATCCTAAATACATATATACATAAAATTAGTGCAGAGATGCGAGATTTTAAAAATGAAGAAAGATTGTTGCCCGCCTTTTGAAATGATGATTTGATGAAATGAAACAGCCGGTATAACAAATATTTCAAGTTTGTACCTGTCAAGAAATATGTGTGTATATATATATATATACGGTTTAGTTAGGATGTTAGAATAGTTCCAGGTGTGCGATTTTTAAAACCGTGACCCAATAGAAAAAAGGTATACCCCAAAAGGTATACATGCGGAGTTTCCTATTCATTGTTGTTGCTCTATTAACTTCCGGGCGGGACAGTTTTTGTCGAAAAGAATCATGTTGTTCAGGTAAGTTTATATATAGTATACATATATAGTTATTTAGCGGAAAATCTAGCTGTTCATTGATACCGGCACGTACTACTTTATTTTGCTACGAATGGAAAAAAAAAAGATGGAAATAAAATTTATTCCAGACAGGTTTCAACCTGATTGTATAAACGAAAAGTATCTAACAAGAATCATGGTCCACTGGAACAGAAGGAAAAATATGAAATATTTATGAGTTTCCGTTTAAGGACTATATGTTTCTTTTCCTCAAAGTCGGTTTTTTCTTAATGTTAAAGTTTGACAAAATATATATTATAAAAATTCAAATAAATTGATTTTAGTTTACTTTTTTTTGGAATTTGATTTTTAAATAATTTTTGGTCAAAAATTTGTATATATTGGTGGTTTTGAATTTGGCCTTTCGGCATTTTGGTGACCTGTATGTATTTTGTACTCGAGGTCTTTTGAGGCAACGTGACCATCATACAATGTCCAACGTAACACAATGTATAATGCTTGTTTGTGAAGACTCGCGACAAAGTGGATAGTGTCCTATGGAGCCGCCAAGGGTTTCATTATATTCTAGGCTAACATCTGAGTTGTTAACAAAATCACCCTAGCGCAATGCAATGTTACCGTGTGTAACATTTTGTGTCGAAAATTCCAGACCTTTCAAATTTCCGACTCTCTCTCTCTCTCTCTCTCAAACTCTACCAGTTTTATTATACCAAAAACCGCTTTAGAGTCTGTTCTAAAACAAAAACACTTCCTAAAGCCATTATTACAAACAGTAATTTCTTGCTTCTATTTAAAAAAAAAAAAATTAATAAATTCCATGTAATTTTTTGTTTCCAAATTTGTAGTTTTAATTTCATGATTTTAATAATTATTTAAACAAAAAAAAAATTGTCAAAGAATAATAATTTATGTATAGTTCGTGTGCAAAAATAATTATACACTTCAATGTAGACAATTATTATTCGATTAGAACATGAAATTAGTTTAAACTCACATAAATATGAATTATATATAAGTACTGAGAGCGGAATTGCGGTAAAGATGTTGAAGTTCACGTATATATATATAGAGAGAGAGAGAAAAGGATGCAGAATGTTAACCTAAAGAGAAAACCTAGAAGATACTTCATTTTGTCCCAGTACCGCCATGTTGAATTTGCATAAGTAGATTTGGACATTTGCATTTGTACACTCTGAATATGAGTTTAAGCGAGAATATTCCAACACTATTTTCTCCCTTTTTCGTTAGAGGGACGCGCGCATATATAAAGTCGAGAAGAAAAATATGTAGTAATTAACTATATATGCAACTTTGTGTCTTTTATTGCTGAGTGCACACGTTAATCTTCTTTTCTCCCGCACAGAAAAAGTAGACATTATTTTGTAAAAAAAAAAAAAAAAAATTCTTTAAAATTTTTATCATATTGTAATAAAAAAATTTAATGACAAAAATTTTAAACAAGTAAAACTAAATTGAATAGCATATTTGAAAAATTCAAAATGGCGCATTCAATATGTCGGAAGATTTCACAGAAAATTATAAGGTATTAAAATAAGCTGCAACGCTTATTATTTTAATCCAATTTTGCTTATTTTAATATCAAAATGAATTAAAATATGCAAAATTGGATTAAAATAATATAAGCGTTGCAGCTTATTTTAATGCCTTTTAATTTTCTGTGTTTCTAAAAACTGATTGTATTTGTGGTTTTTCGAGGTCGCTAAAATACGAATCGGGAGTTTTCGGAGTTCCTGATCTTGAATTCGATGCTATTTTTTCAAAATTCAAAATTGAGGATCCAATATGGCGGAAGATCTATTAAAAATTGATCCAATTCGCAAATTTCAAGGTTTTTGAAATCGATACGAATTTAATATCCAAATTCCTAAGAGAAGAAATTTCATTTCAAAAGTTAAAACATTCAAATAATTATGTGGAATAATACGTGTTCTGAATTAAAATTCCAAAATATAAACTTCAGTTCCATAAAATATGCAACAGACAAGATTACTTTTATAAAATTTTGAAATTTTTCTTTCCTAATATATATTAATCGTATATATATATATATAAATACACGATGGACACAAATAGGAAAAAAAAAGAATATAAGCTCCACACCTGTGTTTTCATCTTACATCCACACCTTGTTCAAAAAGATAAGGAGCCGCAGCTGAGTTTGTGATGTCTTCACACACTCATGGACGTCTTTAATGCCAGTCATGCACACATACACACTGACAGTGTACCTGCTTGGAATATCGTCCCCCCCCCCACTATATTTTCTCGCCCCCGTAGCGGTTGACAAGAGACGATATTTTATTTGCAAAGACAAGATGGCTGCAGGTGGCGTAGCTCTTCTTATCTTGTGTGCTCAGGAATTTCGACGAAGTTCGCTCGTCTCTTCAAGACCGTCTTTCACTTCATCTCTTTCTATCATTCCCTTATCACTTATCCCCCCTCTTGTCTTTTTCATCCCTTTGCCATTATGAATTATTAATAAATTACATATTAAAAATTTGGCTAATTTTTCCAAATATTTTTCTTTTTTTTTAGATCTGAAAAAAAATTTTGTTTGCAACAAAATCGTTTGATTATATATAGGCAATTTTGGTTCTTGTAACCAAATTTTTGTTGGCTGAAACAAAATCGTAGAATTATCTCAACATTTGGTATATTATTTTGATGGACCAACCAAATTTTGATTGTTGGCCCACTTGGAAAGATTCCCCGGAAAGTGCCCCCTGCTGTGGGTCGATTACGTAACTTTCCCACTTCACATCTTTCACATCCCACTTCCCATATTTCACACCCTACTTCCCACTTCCCACATTTTACATCCCACATATCACTTCCTACATTTTACATCCCACTTCTCACTTCCCACATTTTACATACCACTTCCCACATCCAACATCTCACTTCCCACATTTTACATCCCACTTCTCACTGCTTACATTTTACATACCACTTCCCACATCCAACATCTCATATCGCACTTCCTACATCTCACTTCCCACATTTCACATCCCACATCTCACTTCCCATATTTCACATCCCACATCCCACTTGCCATAAATCACATGCCACTTTCCACATTTTACATCCCACTTCTTACATCTCACTACGCATCTTTCACATACCACAAATGTGGGAAGTGAGATGTGGAATGTGAAATATGGGAAGTGGGATGTGGGATGTGGGATGTGGGATGTGAAATATGGGAAGTGGGATGTGCGGTATGTGAAAGATGGGAAGTAGGATGTGGGAAGTGGGATATGAAAAATGGGAAGTGAGATGTGGGATGTGAAATATGGAAAGTGGGATATGAAATATGGGAAGTGAGAAGTAAAATATGGGATGTGGGATGTGGGAACTGGGGTGTGAAATATGGGAAGTGGGATGTGGGAAGTGGGAAGTAGGGTGTGAAATATGGGAAGTGGGATGTGAAAGATGTGAAGTGGGAAAGTTACGTAATCGACCCCCTGGAGGTTCTATCAGAATTCCGCCGGAACTTCCAACATAATTCCGTTGGAGTTCTAAAGAATTTCCGATGGGATTCCGACGGAGTTCCGATTAATTTTTTCAAAATTTTTAGAGTTCTAATTCGATCGGAATTCCGTCGGAAATTCTTTGAAACTCCGATGGAATTCCGACGGAATTACATTGGAAGTTTCGGCGGAATTCTGATAGAACCTCCAGGGGTCACTTTCCGGGGAATCTTTCCAAGTGGGGAGAAAAAAAATTTTTTCTCAGTGATAAAATTCTAATCTTGAAAATTGTTTTCATTTCGCGTATATATACAATTTGCCGTATCCTCGTGCCCATATAATGATTATTACGCGCCAATTACCATTAAGTGAGGTACAAAGTAGGTGTGATCACTTTTCCGGTGGCACGAGGGCAATTCTTGTGTCCTTTCTTTCTTTTTCTATGAGAAACAGGAAGACTATGATAGTCCTGTACGTCACCGGGCATACAATGTACAAGTAACGTGTATATATACTTATATATATACAGATCTTGTGTATTTGTTGGTATGGTTCCCTCTTCGCTTGGGTAACGATGCACGGCATAAAATGCAGAGCAGAAACACGGAAAGAGCGTCGTCGCCTTTCTCTATCTTGGATATATTCCAACAGAATAATAAAAGCGAGCCCTCTTCCATATATATATATATTTTCAACCGAACTTTTTTTTCTCTCTGACAAATTTTCATACGATTTTATATATTATTTTTCATGTGACATTATTTCACTGAAATATTTTTTTTCCAGAATAAATTCCAATTTTTTTTTGTATAAATAAATATTCTTTAATTCATAATATATAAAATTTGTTCCTTAAGCTCATATAAGGGCAAAAAAATCAAAAATTAGGAGATATAGTTTTTTTTTCCCACCTTTTTGAAATTACATGAACATGGTTTTCGTTCAATTATAATTCTTTCTTTTTCTCGACACTTTTTCTTCTTTTTTTCTCTCTCATAGGGTAGATTACACCATCAGAAGGTGTTAAAAATGCGTTTCACGTTTTAGGGTTGCCATCAGGGAGTCTTGGCAATTTACGGATGAGAATCGAGCTCGCACATATACACTCTAGAGAGAAAAGCACACTTATTGTTATATTTCCTTTTCCTATCGCGCTCTCACCACGACTATTGCAATTAAGTTCTTGCTGGGAAAATACGAAATAATCAACAATTTCATATTTGTGGTACTGCTTCAATGCTTTTCACAAATATTTTGATAACCGATGATTTTCAAATATGTACATACTATAAAGAAAATGATAGAAAATATATACTCTTTCCAAGTAATTAAAAGTATATATATATATATATATTTGTTTAATAAAAAATCCGTTAAGGAATAAATAGAAATAAATATTAAATAAATATTGTTTGAGATATTAAATTATTAAAAAAAAAGATATAAAAAAAACATGTGAAATATTTTACAATATTGACTAGTATTATTCTTATTTTCACGTATATGTAAAAAAATTTACTAATATACGTCCCAGGTAGAAAAATTAACATTACTAACGTTACTAATGTTACTAACGTTAGTACCTATAAAAAAATTAAGAAAATGTTTCTAAATTGTATTTACAGAAACTTGTCGAAAATCGACCACCAGGAAGTATTTAATGTTCTTACCCGCACTTTTTATAATTTTCATTTCTATTATCACTTCCACTTTTTTATTTTCATTACCGTTTCCACTTTCACTTTTTCTAATTCTCATTCGCACTTCCATTCCCACTTCCACTCTTTCTACTTCTCATTTCCACTTTCACTTTTTTATTTTCATTACCACTTCCACTTTTTCTAATTTTTATTCCCACTTTCCTTTTTCTAATTTTCATTCCCATACTTCTACTCCCATTTTTTCCAATTCTAATTTTCATTAGTTGTTGCCATTTCGACTAAAACTCTTTCTAATTTCCATTTACACAACTATTTTAACTTTTTTTAATTGCCATGGATGGAAATTAGAAAAAGTGAAAGTGATAATGAAAATTTTAAAAATTAGGAATGGAAGTGGGAGTGAAAATATAAAAAAGTTGTAATGAAAATAAAAAAGATGAAATGGGAATGAAAATTGGAACAAATGGAAGTTAAAGTGTGAATGAGAATTAGAAAAAGTGGTACACACTAAAAAAGAAATCTTGATTTCAGCCTATTTTTGAGGCTGAATTTAAGGTGTAAACGGAGTCAGACCAATTAAAAAAGGACAGACTTATGCAAAATATATGGGCTTAATTTAAGGTGTAAACGGTTTAAGACTTTGTTTTTACTTTGTAGTGGCAATGAATATAAAAAAGTGGAAGTGGAAATAGGAATGAAAATTAGAAAAAGTGGAAGTGAAGTGGGAATGAGAATTAGAAAAAGTAGAAGTGCGAATGAAAGTGCGAATGAGAATTAGAAAAAGTATAAGTGAAAATGGGAATGGAAATTATAAAAAGTTTAAGTGGAAGTGAAAGTGGTAATGGGAAATTAGTGGCAAAGTTTCTGTGAAAATATATTTTAGAAATTCTTAATTTTTTTATAGGTACTAACGTTAGTAACATTAGTAACGTTAGTAATAATATTAATTTTTATTATTTGATTAGAAACTGCACTGAAAAAAAAAAAATTTATTTGATTCAAATAATCGGTTACTTGACTATTATCAAATAATTTTTATTTGAATTTAATAAATTGTATTTGAAGCAATAATTTTTGTTTTTAAAACAAATATAATTTAATTCATTCAAATAAAAATTATTTACCTAATATAAATAAATATTTATTTGATAATAGTCAAGTATAACCGAATATTTTAATCAAATAATTTTTTTTCAGTGTCGTAAGTTTCACATGACTATAAATAGTACAAAAACAGAATTTTCTATATTTTGAAATAAATTATATTAATTTTTCAAATAAAAATTCTCTCAGTGTACAAGGAAAAACAATTTTGCATAATAAATAATTAGCTTATTATAAGTATTAATTTAAGAACACAGAATATCACAGTTTTTTCTTATCAGAAAAAATTACATCCTTTATAACTAAAAAAAAAAAATTGAATAAATTTGCCTAAAATTGAAGGAAAAAAAGAGCTATAATTAGAACATTTCGTTTTTCTTCTCGTGTCAATCACAATCTATTTTTCATCTGATTTGGATTGTAACCGCGGGTATATATTTATAATACAAAACCCTAGTATTAATATGTATAGCGTGCGTACATATATCATATTTAAAAATTGCTGCCTGCGTGTATTATCCTCGCAAATCTGTCTCTAATTCTCATAAAACTGTCACAATAGTTTATAACGTTATTTAGTCACGTGATATATATATATATAACTCAAGCTTTAAATTTTATAAAAGCTTTTTCTTTTTTTTAATTTATTTATATAGTGAATAAAATTATTGCTATTTATTTCTGGTTTTGCTTCGGGCACTAATTGAAGACGGATTATTTTTTCTCACATAGTTTCGTTCACGATTATGCACATCACATGTACCAGACACGTATAAACATGAACCAGGAAGATAAAAGACATTTTTTTTTCCGCATAGGAAACGGAAACACGATTCCTTAAGAATGCACTGAGTAATGAATCTCGCATTGTTTTTATACTGCGCGAGAAAAAGTAATTCTAGGGTACTAAGAAAATGTTTGATGAAAGTTTCTCAAGACTGAGATTATTTAGAGTGGAATTAATTGCAAGGAGACACAGAAACATAATTATGCTGATTAATATGGCACTTTGAAAATAACTTCTCAAACTTTGACATCGAAATTATTATTACAAAATTATGTTTCAAAACTTGTTTTTTCATGTTTTGAAAAATTTTACAATTTTAAAAAAGAAAATATGAAATATTGCTAATTTTTTCAAAAATAGAAAATAAAAATTTACTTACTTAAGAAAAAGAGGTGGTTCGTGAATGAGAAGATGAAAGTCGTTTTCTGAACAGACTTCCCGATCTCGATGATGGACCGCACATTTGAAACTTCGAGACCGTTTTCCACTCATCTGAAAACACAAAACAAAAAATTTAAATAATAATAATGAAAAAAATGTTTTTCAATTTAAATAATAATCGCAAAATTTATTTTGTTGAAATCTTTTGACGATTGGTAAATAGCATTTCCACATATAATAAAATATGATTATGGTATATATACAAGAGCTTAACAATATTAAATATCGAATGACTCTTCTCTTTTCTATCTTTACACTTTAATTCAAGTGCGATATTTTATTTCTTTCCCAGATACATAAAAGCACTCCGTGGGTGACGTGTATTTCTAACCAATAACGATCTCTATCTATTCCATGGTTTATTGGCAATGAAATTATAGCAGGGAATAAGAGAGAGAGAGAGAGAGAGAGAGAGGATGAGGATAAGGAGGACCGGCGAATTCGCGTAAGTAAATCTTGGACCTGGATTTACGAGGCTTCGCGAGACCAGCCCGATCGATAAGGTCGTTCTATTAATCTCGATCGTTTATTCCGAGTTTATCGCCATCCGCAAAAGGTATATCCTCTCTCACTCTGTATTAAGATCCTGAGCGAAGGACTTCTAAGTGAGCAAGAGTGAGATAGAGATAGTCGCATGTATATACAATTCCACACCTACGTGAAGAAGAGAGAGAGAGAGAGAGAGAAAGAGGCTCTGTCTTTAGGAGCTGGACATTTTCCTCTTGATATAGATGAAGGACCATGGATCCAGGGCTTTATTAGGCAGAGGAATCTCAACAAAATTTTACTTCGTTAAGGACCTTTTTTACATTTACAACACCTTTTTTTTATAAAATTCTGATAATCACTCCTAATTCACTCCCATTTCACTCCTAATTCACTCCTAATATTAATATTTATTCCTAAGAGCGATACACCAAACATGAATTAAATAAAAATTTCACCGCCGTGGGGAATCGAACCCCAAACGCATAACGTAACCAGCGCTTAACGACTGCGACTATCACGTACTTGAGAATTTTTATGAACAATAACGTAATTTTAATCTGAATTTTTTGATTTTATATAATTAAATTTTGCTTTACATGCATTCTGATAATAAAAATAATGAATTTTCCGTATAACTAAAGAACGGTGGATAAAGTTCTTATTCTTTTCGAAAAGGAATTTTCATTTTCAGTTCTGCTTCTTATTCGACAAACTTGGAGAAGATGGTTATACTTCTAGAACTGTGTTCCGTTCTACATTTTTTTCTACTTTCAGTAACATTCGACTATAGTTGAGTTAATCCGCCCTTTTCCTTCCTTCCTTCCTTCCGCTTTTCATCTTTCTCAAGAATTCTTTCTCAAGAATAGTGAATTTCGTTAAACTTATTTTAAACGTTTTCTAAGTCAGAGAGGAAGTAAAACTTGTTATATTTTTTCGAATCAGATGCAAGGAAATTGGATCAATTTATAAATTTTTTTTTAGTAATAATTAAATATTTACCTCTTAGTTTTTTTTTTCATTAAATAAAAATAGCATTTTATTTATTTTTTTTTAGATCAAAACTGAAACAAAATCTGAAATGTCAGAAGGGAAAATTATATAAGAGAGGGGGAAAAATTGACTTGGCAAACCTTTTTGATTTGTCTGTGACGATTTACAAAACAAAAAACTATTTCTTTCTGAAAACAAAAAAGTAGAAAAAATAAAAAAAAAAAGAGAATACTATGATCAAAGGCACAAAGCTTTGATTGCTTCCCTTCGAAATACACTCGGAAAATAATGCATACCTCGAGAGAGAGTGAGAGAGAGAGAGAGAAAGGAAAGGTACAAAGAATTCTTCCTTCGTCGAACATAGAAACAATTTCAATCCCTCTCTGCTTTTCTCAAAGACATAGTTATACTGGTATGTGAACTAGTATAAGGCGGGGTATATATATATATATACCCTTGGAAAGGATTGTGCAGATTATCCGGTCCAGCTTCAGAAAATCCAACGTTCACATTTTCGTCGTTCGACATAGTTTGCATACAATGGACTATATGAATGGCAGCTGATCTCTTTTTTTTCCAAGCTTTATATATATATATATACGTCTTTTTCAGCGAAATTCTAATATACCACCCTTTTAAGCTGATTTGTTCCTCATCCTAGTTTGATGCTAATATTACAAAGCTGAAGATATTAATATGAGACAACCATTAAACAACTTCTTTTTTTTTAAACACTCATCTTTCAGCATAGAAAAAAAATTTCTGACAAATTAATACAGATTTAGATTATAAATTTTGTTTTCTTTTGCTCCTTCAGTAACGATTCTTTATAATGAAACATTATTCCAGCGATGTTAAGATTCCATAATTTTGAAATGAAAATTCCATTGGAAAATTGTTTAGATATACATCGTGTATATATATATATATATATATATATACATACGCGGCTTGCTTGAATTATAATTTCGATAGATGCACGCATTGCATCAGCGATAATCTAATAATCGAATGATTCAAGCCAGTGGAGATTTGAGTTTGGTAGCTCAGTAGATCCGTAAAAGAATTTCAATTACAGCTGACGTTGTTGCAGAGCAGGTCGCACATCGAGGTAATCCGTGCCATTAGTCGACGAGACTAAAGCGTGCGGGGGCAGAGTGGGGGGGGGTAGAGAATTGTGGAGGTAATTCGAAAGCTCGTTTACTCACGCGAGTAACGCGCGCGCGACGGTTCTGCACTCAACTATACTCGAACACACAGTAACCAACCGAATCGAAGCAAACCTGTGATAATGCGCTAGGCCCGGAAAATTCACTGTATATACCGAGAGGGAGAGAGAGAGAGAGAGAGAGAGAGAGAGAGAGAGAGAGACAGAGTTCAGCGAACGACCAGGGACGTGATATGATCGCGCGCGGCCTAATCGAATTAAACTCCCGTCTATCCACAGGAATGTTTATGACTAGGGGAAAAGGCGGGGTAGACTTGGATTTGCTGTGTTTTCATTGTTAATCAGACTAAAACCCAAAGGAAAACAGAGTTTCAATTAATTTACAATTTTCCAAATGAACATTTTCATTGATAATTATTTTTTCTCTATATACAATCACTGGATTGAAAACTATTTTACTCACTATAGGGTGAGAAATAATCACTTTACTCACTGGCAAAGATCCCAACAATCGTCGCCAAACGCAACTACGCTTGCGCTACCACAACTCTCTCATTGGTTGAAAAAGGCGCTCTTATTTAAAATGCCTTATTCTTAAAAAAATTTTCAAAAAACAATAAAACAAATTGTTAATATTAAAATTGTTTTTATTTTTAATTCTGTTTTATCTGACTCCGTTTACATCTGAAAGTAATTAAATATTAGCCTGTCCTTTGTCTCTTGTAATTTCAGTCCAAAGTGGCTTAAAATTAAGATTTATTTTTAACAGTGCAAAAAAGACAAAATTATTATTATATTTTATTGTTATATTTAATTATTTTATTTTATTATTTATTTATTCCATGTACACCTTTTATAAAGTCTGTATTTTACTATTATATTATATATAATTATATTGTTTCAATATATTAAATTTCTAATATAGAGAATAAAATAATTACCGACAATTATAAAGGAAAATCCTTTTAATTGTATATACATATACGGGAAACTAAAGCTTTTCTCAAAAGTTTCTCCGCCTGACTAAACATTGACTTTTACTACTGATTAAACATTTACCGTGGAATTCAATGCATTTCAACTTAAGATTAACTTTCATTAGTGCGCACTAAAACCCATTGTTGTCTGCTTTTAATATAACTTTGCCCAAGGTGAAGGGAGTAAAATGGTCTTTTTTAACTCTAGGGAAAAAAAGTTCTTCAACTTCGTTTGTTTTTTCGAATAAAAATCAAATAATTAGTAATTAACTAATAAGTTTTATACTACTAAATAGTATACTACAAAAACAGAGTTTTTTTTTTTTAAATATATATTACATTAATTTTTGAAATAAAAAGTACAAATAATATTATAACAATTATAATTTTGATAATTAAATTACAGTATAATCAAGATTATAATTATATTATAATGTTACCAATATATTTATTCCTGTAATACTAAAAAACTTAATTTCATTATTAGAAATTTCCGGTCTAATCGAGGTTCAGGTAATTGAAATAAAGAAGGTGTTTGCAAATTTATTTTGTGCAGCTTTTTTACAATATAAGTAGAAGAAGAAGAAGGAAAGGAAAGAAGGAAGCAGAGCATGAGACGTATAAGAAAAAAGGCTTTTCGCAAGACGATGGTCGAGCTCTAATGGAACGATAAAGGAGATTAGGGTGCCGAGAGGATCGTTAAAATGAAACGAGCGAGCACCGGACCGTGGTGCTTTTCTCTCTCAGTACTTTTCGTCTAAGAAGCTGGCATAAATGCATAAGTGTTAGTAGCCACAGAAAAGGGGGTTTTCAAACTACCTCGTATATAGTTAAAGATCGTCAGACATTCACGTAGATGTTAAATTTTAATATTATAAAATATATATATATATATATATATATATATACGTCGATGAATAGAGAAAAGACTCGAAGCAAAAGATGTTGGGATGAGAAATGAATGACGTGATAAATTAACAAGTTTGACATTATCGATTTTCGCCTTTCATTCTCAGGTTATTCGCACTTCTATAATATACATATATATGTATTCAAGAAACTGATATGTCGGAGATATCGTTAGAAACGTGAATCTGCATTGTGATTAATATCACATAGATGTACTTCCGGAAATTGCTTTTTCTTAAGATTTTATTCTTTATAAAATGATTTATTACTTCTTGTCATTAAAGGAAAATTTTTCAATTCTCGATAATTTATTTTAGTTTTACATTATTACGCATTTCAATAGGAATTTTTTTTTACTTTTCGAAAAAAGTATATACCATTTAAAATTATAATTATAGACTTTTTTAAAAAATAAATTTCAGATTTATTTTCTCATTAAAAGATAAAGAAAAAAATTTTATTGAATTTAAATTTAAATTGTAATTGTATTTTAAACTGCCTAAAGTTTTAAAGTCGATATATATATATATATATGAACACGTGGAGTCAAAGAGGTATTCGAACCAAAGGTATTTGAATATCCCGATTGCATATATATATATATATATATATATATATATATATATATATATATATATAGGCAAGTCCGTTTATGGTTGCTTTAATGGTAAATTTAACGTGATCAGATTCTGCTTGAAATGAACGATATTGGCCACGCTGCGATTCTGTCGGGAATTTAATTAGAGTCATATGCATTAACATCAATTATCTCAAAATTTCGAATTGTAAAATCAAATCCCTACAAATGTTTCCGTAAGTGAAAAAAAATCTAACTACAATTAACTTATTTTCATCTCTAATTTGTAAAATACTATTTTACAACTCGATTCAAAATTACCATTAATTAGTAACTGGTAGTTTCAATTTGATATTCGCTATAGACACTACGCTATGATTGTTCTTCATAAATCAATTGTATATAGTTTCATCAATGATAATATAATTACCGTATACAGCGATAATATCAATCGAAAATGGACAAAATTGATTGATATTTAATTGTTTGTAGTTGTTTCTATCAAACAGTTGAAAATTTAATTTGAAATTTAAATTTTAATTACCAAAAGTTTAAATTAAGTGATTATTTCTAATCAGTGAATTTTTTTACTGCAGAGTTAATTTAAGTGCAGGTATACTTTCATTTAACGGTAGAGTTAATGATATTTCGAAATAATCATATAGCTTCAAGATAATATGGTAATTTTAGTAAGTGATAATAACTATCATCATGAAAATAATTTTTATGATTTTAAACACACCTTTTTCTCGATTTAAATATGATTGTGGTTTTAGATTTGAGAAATGAGAACATTGACATAAAAGTTCGCTTTTATGTACATTAGAACAGGAAGAAAGGCGACAAGGTCGAGCTTAATCTCTGATGTAGGACGAACCGAAGCAAGAGAGATTTAGGTCAGGGGATAACCAAGACTGCTGTATGCAAATCGATTGCAAATGCCCTCTAATATCTATATATATATATTCAATTTAAATGTAAATGCAAATGTATGTCCAACTGAAACTATATAGTCTTCGTACTTTAATTCACTTTTATGGTCACAGAAAAATATTATCTACTTAGATATCGAAAAAATCTGATGTGTACCCAGTCAAAAGTTATGAGATTAGCTTAAAAGTTTGTTAAAATGTTTTCTTGTATAAGAAAAATAACCCCCTAAGATATTAGCAAATTAAAAAAATGTATGGTATTTTATTATCGACTGAAGATACGGTAGATTTCTATACAGCCAGCAGTCGGTAAAGCATAATTCCATTTTTTAACTACCTGAAGAAACGGTAAATTTCTATACAGTCAACAATCGGTAATACGTTCCATTTTTGTTATCGACTGAAGGTTAGATAGATTCCTATCTTATCAGCAGTCGGTAAAGCACAATTCCATTTTTATTCACAGAAAATAAGGTAGATTTCCATCTGATCAATAATCGGTAAAGCATA
This sequence comes from Leptopilina boulardi, assembly GCF_019393585.1. NCBI lineage: Eukaryota > Metazoa > Arthropoda > Insecta > Hymenoptera > Figitidae > Leptopilina > Leptopilina boulardi. Next base: position 887,530 of record NW_026137934.1, on the reverse strand, counting down.
CATTCCATTTTTCTTATCAACTGCAGATAAGGTAGATTACTATATAAATAGCAATGTAAATTCCGTTTCGTTATGCACAACCTGTTTTCTATCATCGAATTTACCGCATTTAAAAATCGAAATAACAATAATTAATTTAAATTAAACGCACTAAATATCCGAGTTTAAATAAATAAGTCCGCAATGCATCGACAATTGGCAAAGTCACATTGTCCTTTCTGTGTCCATCGCGTTGACGGATTTGTGGCACCTATATAGCCTCAGTAGTTATTGGCTTAACTGCATAAAACAGTTTCTGAGTGAGACAAAGGGTCGTTAACGGTATACAGTGTATATACTACTGTGTTGGCTTTGATGTTACATACATTGGAATGTTGAATTTCTCTCGTGCGAAATGTCGCAATTGGAATACCATCTACAGCTGCTATACACAGTATAGTGTTTGTGTGTAGGTTTGCAAATTTACAGGTTTCTTCTTTCGCTCATGTGTATGCTATCCGAATGGAACACACGCTCCAAATATTTTCCGTCGTGTCCCTCTTCGGATCTCAAATTCCAGCAGACAGTGTATATGTGTTGCAGTTTCCAGCCTAATTCAAATGCTCTGTTTGTCTCGTTTCAAAGCATTTCAAAGGAATCTCTGATTTTATCAACACCTATATTTAATCTTTTTTTTTTGTTTCAATTTTTACCAAAATAAAAAAAAAAATTATAATTCTTGGAGAAAATTTTATTCGTATTTTCTTTTTTTGTATTTGGATTTTTTCTTGAAAAAAAAGTGTGCGTGTGCGATGACTAATCTTATCTTTGACCTATATGGCACGTCAAGGACGAAAGAGACAAGAAGAAATGTTCTTTTTAAGAAAGAAAGAAAAGAAAAGTTTTCTTTAACGATGTTTGAGAGGAAAAAAGGGGCAAAGGACACCAAACGCAATTTCCCGTGACAACACGTAGATCGGACATTTCCAAGGAAATTGCCAGTAGTTATCGAAAAAAGTGACGGTTCCAGAAATAGCTAGCCGAAGGTATAGTGGCGGCGGCGCCTTGTTGTTATACTTTTGCGGAAGCAAGCTGACTGGTTGACACGACATAAGCGAAAGACAATAAAAAAAAAAAAAACGAAACGCGAATTTACTTCCACTGTATAGATTCAATCTATTTCATGTGATTGTATTGAGGATGCATGGCAACAATTCTCAGGGAAAAAAAGTGAAACTACAATTTTTATTCAATCTAGAGAAATAGCTAGAAATATCTAGAAATAGCTTTAAATATATATATATATATATATATATATATATATATACATTTTTTTTCAAAAATATAAATAAAATCATTTTCTTTTAAATGAAAAAAATATTGTTTTATTTAAAAACAAAAATAATTTAAAATGTCAAGTTTTAATAAATACTTTTTTTTAACATTGCAAATTGATGGATGATTTTCCGGAAGTTGCAGTAGACTGTGGTAATTAATCTGCACGCTGAATGAACTGACATATAGTTGTCAAAGATTAAATAGATCCCTCGAGTTGTATTTATCATTCAAATGAAAATCAACTTAATTTAACTTCTACAAAGTAAGCGTCCCCGCGACTCTCTTGATGATATATATATATATATACGCGCGAGAGTAAGAAGTCGTGCGGCCTCGTGCTCTGTATACAGATAGAACTTCCAATTATGAGCACTTAAACTAACAAGCTAGAAACCATTTGACTTTATATAGATATATATTGTAAAATTACTTTCGCAAATCGTTGCAATAATTCACATTAATAAAAAGTTAATAATTCATTCCTGGATCATTTTCAAACACATATTAATTCCTTTAATCTAGATGAAATGAGTAAACTAACCGGGGCCACATCAGACCCTGGTCGGGCTGAAATAGGGCCCACGTCAGGTAGCCCTAAATCTTAAAAAAAACACTGAATTCGGTTCGAAATCGAATATTAAAATAAAACACCTGTTGTTCTTTTTGTGAATTAATCAGATATTAGGTTAAATATTAAACAATAAAGAAGAAATGTTTCCGCAATGGAAAATTTAAAACATACATATTAATTGCGCGCCAGTATTCCTTTTCTCACCTGCTCCTTAACGAGACCAAGCCGGAAATTCTCTCTCTCTCTCTCTCTCTCAAGAGAGAGTAAATTCAAAATGCATTGTTCCCGCCGCGGCGGATGCATTTTAATCATTTCGTACTCTATGCGTCTGATGCTAGAGATTTGAATCAAAATGAATATAAGGAAGGACTCGCGCTAATTGCAACGGAGGTGAAATAAAAATAAAAGGGAAAATAAGAAGAAGAAGAAAAAGAAGCAATAAGCCGTTGATAACGAAGCGAAAGAAGAAACGGAAATGCTTTCTCTCCGCGTGATTATATGTTGACTATGACAGTTGGCAGAGTAATTTTCAGGATTCAGTTATTCGAAAGCAGGAAACTCATCTTGACCCCAGTCACGCATTAAAGACGGGCGTCGTTTCAAGATAGAATCTCGAGACGGTCGTGAGGTGTAAACGAACCTGCCTATCCAGTATCCAACCTGTATATAGATATATATATATATACTCGGGTCTTTCCAAGTCAAATGAAGCCGACTTCTAATTGCTCCACGTAGATACCTACGGACTTGAAATTAAATGAAACGACGAGGACGAAAGGGGACAAGTCGCGAAGCGCGCGATTCTCTTCTTCGCTCGGGTGTACGTGATGTACATTATATTGTAGCAAAGTCTCACACAATGCAGCCGTTATAGCAATGGGCACGATACACCGTTAGAGGAATTGCGCCCCGATGCAAGAGGGAAAATTTTCCGAGAGAGAGAGAGAGAGAGGAAGTACAATAACCCCCCTGGCATTCTGTGTTATGCAAATTCGAACGTGTTACACGTTCGAGAGAGAGAGAGAGAGAGAGAGAGAGAGAGAGAGAGAGAGAGAGAGAGAGAGAGAGAGAGAGAGAGAGAGAGCGAGAGAGAGAGAGAGAGATGCCTGGAAAACCACTTCCGGTGGGACTAAAAGCGCGTCAATTTGATGTCGATCTTCACAAAATCGCGATTTTCTTCACTCCCATATTCATCATTTGCGCGCTTCTTCGACGTTTTATTCAAATAACCTTATACTTTAAAATTTTATACACGAAATCATATTTATTATAGTTGACTACTGCCAATCATTATTATTATTCAATAATCTGCAAAATTTTCTCACTTTGGTGTCTTTTGTTTAGTTAAATAAGCAAGATAAAAAATAAAAATAATAATTATTTACAATACCCACCAAAATTTTTTAAGGTATCGTGGCTTAGACCCGAAAGTCTTATAGTTTCGCTTTGGCGTCCAGTTCGCGTCCGTTGTATACTCGTTCGGTTGCCATGGTAATAGTTACCATAGTAACCGTTTCCATAGAAACCATTTCTATGACAACCGTTATCATAGCAATCGTTTCCATGACAACCGTTAGCATAGCAACCGTTTCCATGGCATCCGTTACTATAACAACTGTTTCCATGACAACCGTTACTATGGTCGTTGTTTTTCTTAGCAACGGTTGCTAAGGACTTTTTTTCCTTAGCAACGGTTATTAAGGATTTTTTTCTTAGCATCAGTAATATTAATATTGGTCACGAAACCCTATGATGGAGGCGCCATACTCCTGCTTCTCTCATATTTTTTACTTAGAAAGAAAACAATATAAAAAAATTATTATTTACAATAACTACCAAATATTTTTTTTTTATTTAAAAAGAAAATAAGATATTTGTTTAATATTTAGTGTACCCTTAAATGGTCTTTGTCCATAGGCTGTTATTTCGCAAAAAAAAAAAGATATTAAAAAAATTATAAATAACAATTATTGAAAATATCATCTCAAATGATATGAGAATATAAAAAGTATTTTTTTTTTTTAGTAAATCATAGAAGTTTTAAAATAATCAATAATGTTAAATTTCATAAATCTGAATTATGTTTCAGAGTATATATATATATTGAAATATAGATAAAGGGTGAGTAAACGCGCAAAATGCATCGCCATAAGATTACGTAAGCATCTGTGGCACAATCTACATAAAATCTACCTAAGTAGAAGGTCGATCGAGGTTGAAACTCACAACCTAATATCTTTCGTCTTCGATAGTCACTCAAGAGAATATGTCACATCACTATATGCTATATCTGTAATTTAAAATCTCCATAATATTATATAGCAAAAAAAATTATTTTTTTTTTTTCACCAAAATATATTTATTTTTATACAGATAAATCAATATTTTTTTCATCAACGATAATAGTAAATTAACGATGAATTTTTTATATACATTTATTCCAATTAACATGTCCATTTTTTCCAAAGTTATAGACATTTACAACGAATTTTTTTTTCTCCCTCTGACAAATAATCATGACAAATAAAGCTTCCGTGTTTTGTTTTTTTTTTTTGTTTTTTTTTTTTTTTTGGGTAAAAAATTCATTTTTCATTGAGCGTTAAATCAATATTTTTGTTTTCGATATACTGCCATTGTGAATTTTTAGCTGGTACATATAAAAACATTAATTTTCATTGTAAATTTTTTCTATATTTATTACAGGGGAAAAAACAAATGTTTTTTTCATTGGGTTCTTTTGTATATATACACGAAATATTTTCTCTGGTCCCAGGTTTAAATGCGCAATATGGAGTAACTCGAATCGATATTACACAGTTTGTTATTATGGTTGTTATATTTCCATCGGTTCTGGCTCAACGTGCTCAATTGCACGATAACGACAACTCTCGTCTTTACGATCATTTCGCTTGTTTTCACAGACAGTATGTCTTGGTCTTGGTCTTGTTTAAAAGCGAGATTCGAGAACTATATATATATATATATATATATTGCGAATTGCCGACAAAGAAAATATTTGAAGACAGTAGCGTAACGTTCATCCGCTCGTTACAAGAATCATCGATCCAAAGACCGCCCATGGATAATAACAAGTTTGCGGTTATAATTACTAATTTACAAAATTTCTTTCTACCATTCTTTCTCTATGATAAATAATAAATTAAACAAAAGACAATTTTAATATTCAATGACCTAGTTTGAAAAAATTTAATTCGATATTTTAATTATTAAATTACGTCTAAAGTTTTAATTGTCTTACAAAACTATTTTTAAAAAAAGCCCGTCACTAAAAAATAACAATATTTCACTAACTTTTCTCTCCTAAAGTATTATTTTACATTTCTATTGTTAATTTAAATAATTAAAACTTTATTATAATATGCCTTTTCGCAAATCTCATTTTTAAGAACTACTTCAAGAGTTTTTAATTACCGTATATATAAAAATACTCGGCATCTCTTTTAAACTAATAATTGTTAAAAGATGCAATAATTTTTTTTTTAATTACCCCTTAATAACAATGAAAAAGGGAATGTTAGAAAAATAAAACTGCGCGGTAAGGTGAAAAGGGGAAAATAAAAATAATTGTCGAAGATTTAACAAAAGAGTCAAAAATCGGTGAATGGAGGAATATAAAGAGTGTGCGGATGAAACGCGAGGAATTTTACCGCGTTATTACCTAGGTGCACTCGTATAATCTCGTAAATCGTGGTAGACGTGCAAGCTCTCGGACTTCCCAGGATCGTCGAAATTAAATTTTCAACCGTCGGGTTTTCTGGCTTTCTCTCTCTCTCTCTCTCTCCCTCGCCATTTTTCGACTTTCTTTATCCCATTTTCTCTCCACCAACTCTCTACTTACTGTGGCTGCGGATGCTATATATGAGATTATGCTCTCTCCAGTAACGTGTGCATGTACCTTGAATCTGCTCGTACGTTAGGCTTTTCCTCGTCCTTTCTTTATAAGAGAACCCCCCCCCCCCCTTCTACTTTTCTCACTTATTCCATGCTTTCATTTAAACTGAATAGAAAAGCAGCTCTATATAGAATCGTTCAGTTATTTATCATGATAAGATAGAATCCATAAGATTTCCCCTCCAAAAAAAAAGAAGCTTATACTTAAGAACTTTCGCAGCTACTCTTCAAGATTAAAAATTAACTATAGAAACGAATTTAATATTTAACAATTCTTTCTTCATTGCAAGAAACAAAAATAATGAAAAAGAGAAAAAATTATTATTATTAAAGTTTATAGAAAAAAACAGTTTGTAATAAATATGTGAAAAGCATTGCAGATTTTTTTTTCGTACCCTTAAACGAAAAAAAAAAAAACTCACAAACAAGTTTTGTGTAAAACTGACACGCTCACGGGCACACTCATCAGTTGGAGTTTTAAAAAGTTAAAAGGAACTGAATAAAAATTAATTGCGCCCCTGAAATGAAAAAAGCTTTGAATATTTTATGCAAGCAATATCCAAGCTTTACTCTTTGGCAGCAAGAGAAAATTCCACATAGTTTTATATATATATACTTCGCGTTGGTTTTATGTTATACAGAAAGTAACAACCAGTTTATACATATATATGTATTTATATGTATATAGTTACGAATTGGTTAGCAATCTAAATAAGAAAAGTTTTATTCTTAAACAAACAGTGAAATTTGATTTTAAAACTTCATTCGCAAAAAAGTATATAATAAAATTTTCTATATTTTCCGTTCTCTCATTTCTCATTTTACTTATAATTATATTATTCAAGATCTTTATAAACAAGAAGCATTAATGTAATATTATTTTTGATATTTTCTATTCTTTAAACGTAAGTTATAATTTAAAATTTTTAATAAAAAAAAAACTGTAAATTTTGAAACAAAATTCTTAAAAAATTAATCACAAAAGGCCTTGTAAAAATTAAATTATTTACTAATTAAAAGCTAACTCGATTTGAATTTTACCGCGCCTGTATTAGTTCCTCCAATTGCTCGTAGGTGGCGCACAGTTCTTTTCTCACAACCTATCTTTTTAAAACTACATACTATTTATATTTTTATAGCATTATTCTGACATTCTGACAAGATACACGGGAAATTTATTTTCTCCTTAAAAATTAGATCGAAAGTTAGTTCTCTTGGGTTTAAGGTTGAAAGTTTGATAAACTGGTCTGTCGACTGCAGGAGCGAGTACTCGAAACAAATTGAGTCGTAGTAGAGGAGGCGAATGCTACATAATTAACCCTATTACTTCTCGACCAAACTCTTTTTGCACGAAACCCTCCAGCACCTTCTCGTCTCGACCTTCTGAAGCGATGAGAGCGGTTAATAGCTTATACGTTGGAAAGGAACGAGCTTTCAACGAGAACGTACATATAGCAACTTGTATATATATATGGACCTCTTGTTTTTTTCTGTCTCTCTCTCTCTCTCTCTCTCTTGTTCACTTTCCCTGGCCCTTTTTCGTGCGGTATCGAGGATTAAAAAATAAACAAAAAAAAAAAAAACATTACACACCAGTCTGCTGTATCAGAATCGCAATTGCCGAAATCTAGAAACTAACCAGCTAGTTTTTTTTTCTTTTACTTCAAAAAAGCCAGACGAGCTGCCTCATCGAAATTACTAATTTCCTGTTACGGACAAGCGACTTTACCTAACATTACGTCCAATCAATTTGCCGATATCCTTTTTCATTCTAATTGGAAATATTCTACCCTTTGCGCTTTCCTCTCTCTTTCATCTGATTTTTACTAACAGTCTTGTAATATTTACTTGTATTTTTAAATAACAATTTTTTTTTTTGGTAAAAAATATTTTATCCACTGCAATTCAACTACTTCCAACAAGTATTCCTCGAGTTTAGGACACCGTGAAATTTAGCTGTCTCAGCAAATTCATTTTCAAAGAGTAACTAGACACAGTGTGCGGAGAGAGAGAGAGATTGGTAAGCGAGAAAGTTTTGGGAAGATTGAAGTTTCCTTAAAGTCCATTGTGGTCTTTACTGCCGACCTTTGCACCCTTTATATATATATATACGCATCTAAAGTAAAAAGTTAGTAGTAGAAAATATCTTTATATTCTTTTTCTTTGCGGGAAATTAGTTGAGAAAATTGTTTGTTATTGCATTTACGATAATATGATTACGAATGTAAAGGAGAAAAAAAAAGTTCTCTTAAGCATGTGCGTTTTTTATAAGAATTATAATCATCGTATAATTTGTGACCAAGTCATCTCTCTGGTGTGCGCGAGACTCATGCACTGCAACGGCTTCAAGGATCTCTTTTGTGGGCAATGAACTGCTTTTATTCAGCTTCACCAGGTGGTGGGACACCTGTTCATCTGACCGCGTGACAATAATAGGATATATATATATATAAAGATGCAGATGATTTTCACTTTTTAACCCCTTTAACTTTTATTTGTAGAGATAAAAATTTTTTTAATATATTTAAATTTTTAATATTAAAATAAATAAATATTTACTTCACCACTTTGTTTACTTCATTTACTGTATTTAATCTATTTCTTATTTAGCCTAATATTTCTGCGTAAAGGTAAATTTTTATTTTGACTGATTATGTTTCCATTCATATTATTCTCATCTTTATCTGTCCTAATTCTTATTCTTTATTAACCTCAAATTATTATTATTTGTTCTAATCTTTATTTAACCTGATTTCTATTTAGCCTAATTTTCATTTAACCTGATTTGTATTTATCTTAATCTTCATGTTAGCTATAATTGTTATTTGACCTAATCATTATTTGATCTGATTACCAATTCTTGTTTTGATTGATTCTTAAATTTCCAGAATACGAATTTTCATTTCGCATAATTTCCATCTGGCCTAACTATTTTTGATACTAATCTTTATTAAATCTGATTTCTATTTAGCTTAATATTTATTTCACCTAATTTCTTTTTAGCCTAATCTTTATTTAACCTATTTCTAATTTGACCCAATCTTTCTTTGATTTTAATTCTTTTTTGGCATAATGTTCATTATTTTTAACTTACGTTCATTTAGCTTAAACTTTACATAGCCTAATTTGTGTTTTGTCAAATAATTAATCAGGCCTTATTCTCATTTGGCCTAATATTTATCTGTCTCAATGCCTTTCCTAATATTTATTAACCTTTATTTCTTATTTGTCATAATTTTTATTTAACATAATTCCTATTTAGTCCAATAGTTATTACACCTAATTCTTATTTGGTCTAATCTTTACTTAATCCAATGACTATTTGGCCTAATATTTATCTAATCTATTTCTAATTTTACCTAATCTTTATCTGGCATAATTCTTTTCTGGCAAAATATTTATTATTCTTAATTTATTTTCCTTTGACCTAAGCTTTATATAGCCAAAATTTTATTTGTCCGAATCTTTTCCTGACTTAACAAAGAAAAGAACACAAATGTATTTTTTTTCCTTTAACATTTCATTCTTCGCTATAATGAACGAGTGAGAGATTATGCCAAATAAAGATTTGGCTAAATATGAATTAGGCTGCATAAAGTTTAGGCCAAATGTGAATTAGGTAAAGTGAAGATTTGGCAAAATGAGAATTGAATTAAATAAAAATTTGTTTAAATAAGAATGTTTAATAAAAATTAAGTTAAATAAGAATTAGACTAAATATGAATCAGGTTAAGTATAAGAATTAGGTTAAGTAAGAATTTGCCGTATATGAATTGGACTTGGATAAAAATTAGGATAAATTAGAATTAAGTTACATGAAGATTAGGACAGATAAAAATGATAATTACACGCATAGAAAAAGTTTGCTGTGTCAGCGAACTATTTGCTGTCACATCAAATTACGTTAGCTAATATAGGGAGGGAGAATAAATTTGTTGTGGGTTTAAAAAAAGTTTTCTGTTAAAGTAAATTTTTAAAAATCAAGACTGATATTGTTTATCGGAAAAAAATATTTCGTTGTCATAGTAAAAAAATTTAGCTGATGTGGTTAATAATTTTGATAGATCTGATAGCAAACATCAGTTAGCATCTGTAAGCAATATGATCATGCTAAATAAGAATTAGGTCAATTATTATTTTAATTAACTGATTAATCAATTAAATTAATCACAAATATTAATAGTGATAAATGGTCTAAAAATAGAGAGAGAGGTAAAACTAACAAAAGAGAAAAATAAATCCCAAAAAAAAGGAAATCACCAACTCGTACCTAAAACTCCTTTTTTTTCTTGTTCGAACTTTTTTAGAAAATTTACGAGACAAACTTTAATTTCTCATATCATCGACAACATGTAAATAGTGTAAATTTTCCAATTTAAATTCCGATTTTTCAATTTTGCTTGCTATTATATAGTGAATTTTGAAAGAGATCACTACTACATTATTCTCTGCATCGCCGTTTTGGTTCTATATTATTCCTAGTAGCAGCAGCAGCAGTCGCTTTAACATTTTAACGGAACAACTCGATATTTCAATCGTCTACTCGCTTTTCAGTAAAATAGACAGGTACTGAGAAGAAGATAGGAAATATGTACATACCATAGTACATATATATATATATATATATATATAAATAGTGGTAAAAAATAGTGATATAGAAAGATGTGGACGAGTTGCTGGACAGGTGGATAAAGTAGTGGGAGAGGGGTTGCTTTGGAAAAAAGAGTAATACGGTTGAGAGCCGTGGGGTGGGGGGCAAGTGGGTATTCGTGCAGAACGGGCGAGTATTCAAAGAAGCCCGATCGCATGGCTTCCTTCCTACGTGGAATGGAAAAAGTTGGTCGTGGTTAGGGAGAAAGGGAACTGTGAAAGGGAGAAGGGGGAGGGGGGGGAGAATGGCGGCAGAAAAAGGGGGTTGGAGGTGGATCGCGGAATCGAGGAAAATTTATGAGAGCGGTCCATTGAAAATCCACCGGTTGAAGTTTCACCGACGACCGCAGGCGGCGCGATCGGTGAAATAATGTCGTCCGGCACACCGATGACGTGTATGTATGTATATACACGTTATACGCGTCTGAACTTTCGAACAGGACTCCATTTCCGGCGCGGCGGTCCTCGACGCGGTTAATCATGAAGGAAAGAGACGTGCTTGCCAGTGAGTATGTGTGAGGGAATTTTGCGAGGCATTGCTATGTGCAAGGGATATATATATATATATATATAGAGAGAGAGAGAGAGATCGTGTCGAGTTATCGATTCCTTGGCTAACCAATATGACCTGGTGCGATTTTGTGAACAAATGGAAAGCCTGCTTAATCGAATTGAAAATGGTAGAAGCTTCATTACAATGGACCATTAACTCTAGAATGCAATTTTGTACGCGGCATATGCAACGAAATGCACGCCATTTCGTGGTGGTCAAATAACAATTTTTATACTCTTTTTTTGTTATACACCAACATAGTGGAAAAGTTATTTTAAAACGTGGCTTTTGGAGGTGAAAAAAAAACTCAATTTCAATACTGCTTAGAGATTATCATCACGCGATAGTTGAAAAAGTTAATTTAATCTCTAAATTTTAATTAGTAAAAATTTTAACTAATTTGTTATAGTTACATCCTTATTTTTAGGATTTCGTGACCCAGGCCTGAAAGCCTTATAGTTTCACCATAGCAACTGTTTCTATGGCAATTATTACCATAGCAACCGTTACTATGATCGTTGTTTTCCTTAGCAAAATTTTTAATCTTAAAAAAATTATTTTATTCCTTGTGTTAATAAAAATTACTTTTTTTCTTTTTTTTTCCTTTTTTGGCAAGACTCATCTGCAACAGCATAAGAAGCTTTCGCCGCGCAGTGAAATAATTATATTTGAAAAGTTTTAGTAATAGCATATTGCGATATATTAGTTTTCATATTAACAGTTTCGATAAAGTTCTGTAATGTACAAAAGTTGTTAATCAATATAATTTTCGAAAAGCTATTCCAACAATTTCCAAAGTAAATTTTCATTTATTAGAAATATTAATCTCAAATTAAACTTTATTATTTGTTAACGATTTCAAAACACGAGATAGAGAGAGGAGAATGAAGGGAGTTTAATAAATCTTAGGTTAAATTAATATGTCCAATATGTAATCTCAAATTAAATGTAAGCAATTAATAAAGTCATAAAAATACCAGTTTGTGGAAAGTTTTTTTGTCTGCCTTACTCTGTGTTTTACTACTGAAAATAAAATTTAAAGAATATTGCAATTGACTTATACTATTGTTACTGATACTAAAATTACAATATTATGAAAAAAATGTGTCCGACTATAACTGACTTTTACTACTGAAACTAATAATTGATAAATAGGATAGTTATGTCTGACTACAATTAACTTGTTCTACTGAAATTATAAAGTAATTATTAAAGTTTTTGTCTGACTAGAACTATTTTTTACTACTGATTTTGAAATTACCAAAGACAACAAATGTTTCTGTTAATAGAACCGTATATTATTACTGATTTTGAAATAGTATCGAAAAACTAATATTTTGCCTGTCTTACACCGTCTTTTACTACTGAAACTAAAATTTGAAAACTCATGTCTGACTTACACTACTGATATAATGAAAAAGTTCGTAAACATTTTGTCTGACTGTATCTAAATTTCACTACTAACAATATTTTCACATTTTTAAGTCTGTCTAAAACCTACATTTACTACTGATTATAAATATAAATTGTAACTCGAAAAAGAAAATCACAAAATTTAAAAAATACAAACCACGGCTGACTGAAACTGACTACTACTACTTCTATACATTAAACGAATATTTATTTTTACTTTTCGAATTTCGAACAACAAAATAGATACCAACGTATGTAATTCATGACACAATGTATAAATTTCACTTACAGAAGTTTTTCCTTCGCTTTTTTTTTTGCTTTCGTCTTCTTTTTTTAAGGGAGGAGAAATTTATTTTATTTCATTTGATTTTCGTCAGCAGGTTGGAAGGGCATAATAAATTAAAGTTTCCGGCAGTAAGGGGAATTGCAGATCGTCGACGCGGGAACTTCTCTTTCAGAGGATAAAACCTGTCCGACGAATGATGGCAGTTTTATCTCACTTCCTAGGTGAAGTCAGTTTCTCTATATAGTATCTCACTCAGAGTTAACCAAGATTTTGGCAAAAGCTGCTTTCCACTCTCACCAAACTCTTCTTTTCGCCAGGATAACAGGTTTTCGTGCTCGATATTTTAATCTGTGAAAGTTTTTTGTCTGAAACGCCACGCTCAGTATCTTAGTATTTTCCAACTTTTATATAAGTCGAATAAAGCGATGATAAAGTTACCTTAGTATATAAATCGAGAAAAAGAAAAATTTTTTTTTTCATCGATTTCCAAAAACAAAACTTTCAATAAAAATCATATATGTTTGGTTTTAATCAATTTTTTGTAGAGGCTATTTTATATTGTGAAATTGCAAAAAATATTTCATTCTCTTTTTGTGAAATTTTTAATTTTTAGAAAAATAGTTTTTTTTGTCAAAAATGCATTACTGATTGTTTTATAGGTGAAACTACCTGTTGCCCTGACTATAGGTGTATTTCTGCTAAAAATTTCCACATATTTGCCAAGAGATTTAATCTCTTATTTCACTCAAGTAGTAAAAGCTTCTTGGAAAAGACAATTTTCTAAAGGCAAGTTAATAGCGAAACTTGTTTACCGATAGCAAACAACAACATGTAACCTATATCACTTTATAGACGAAACGCAATATCCAATTGTTTAAAAATCAAACAATTTTCTATTATGAAGAATTGGTTTAAAAAAATTAATTTTATATTTTAAAAAAGTTTTGTAAAAACAAATTGAACTTGAAATTTAATTTAAAATATATCTAAATTTCAGCCAAGGTTAAAAAATATTGTCAAGGAAACAAAATTTTGATATAAAAAAGATTCTCAACTTTTTTGACAAATTTCCATCAACTTTTTTTGTTATAAAGTAAAATGTTTTAAAGTTTAAAAATATTTCGAGAAAACTTCATTTTTTTCATACACTTTACAGACTTTCAAAGAAATTTGTTTATTATATTGTCAAAGTTTCTTATTTGAAAATTGCGTAGTTTTACAATTTTTTTTTTTAAATACATAAATCGCAAAATATATACTTTAGAGAGAAAAATTTAATAAATAATCTCTAAAGAATTAGTAAAAATTTTATCTAATTTGAAATAGTGACACATTTATTGCTTTTAAATTAGTTAAATTTTACTAAATCGACAATAAAATTGTTTTTACTATCAATTACTTAAATTTTACTCATTCAAAAGCAAAAGACGAGTCACAAATTCTTAGTTAAAATTTTTAATTAAAATTAAAATAACTAACAAAAAAAAAAAAAATTTCGAAATTAAAATAACACAGAAAAAAATTTAGAATAAATAAAAAATGAAAAAAAATTGAAATAAATTTAAAAATTGGATAAATTTTGGATTGAGGGAATAAAAAATATTTACGTGCTACTACCACTAGTGGCATTTTGTTTTTGAACATTTCATTGTGAAGGGGCGCCACTATAAAAACGAAGCTGATGTTATAAACGATCGTAAAAGGTGGAACGATATTGAAGGGTGAAGGAACTCGCGTCCATCAAATTCACATTTGAATGAAAAATGTAAGAAGGAAGAAGAGATATCAACGATGAGCGAGAGAAAAGTATATAGGTAAGTACCTTCTTTGCTCGACGCTATACGTGATGATATGATTCAACGTGAAGTAGTGACTGTCGGTTGATGTATATTGTCGAAGGGATATATATATATATATATATATAAAACTCGCGACGCAAATAGTACTCCAGGGAGATGCTTGAATTTGAAAATATAATCTACAGATGAGTATCTATACCTTCCAATTTCCATCTGATCTTCTATACATTTGAGAATTGATAATATATGTACGGAAATTCCCAAAAGATATAAAACGTTTGTCTATTTTAGACAAAATGATAATACATTTCAACTTCTAAAATGAGAATTATCTCACTAATTCGAAATCAGTTCAACTCCATTTATAATGCAAAGAGAATGGCAAAATTAGAATTTTCCCAAAAACGTGAGAGATATCAAGGGATCTTAAAAATAAAATACTTTTCATAAATGTCACTCACAGTTCTCCTTTATAATCATGTTGATGTAGAATTGTAGATATGAATAGCTTACCTGTAACAAAAAAAAAAGAAAAGAATCATAAGAATTTTTTTTTAATTCAGAACAAAATTTTCTAAATAGAAAAAAACGTAAAGTATTAACTTCATTTACTTTTATATTGAATTCATATAAAATATTTGGATAATTTTCTTCAACAGAAGAAATATTTTTTTCAATACAAAAAAATTCATTACAAACAAAGTTTAAAGAAATATTTCCTTTACCAAATAGAAAATATTTGTAATTTATGCTTGCAATTAGGGGATGCTGAACATGTTACAAAAAAATATCGGTTTCAGCGAGTTTTTAATAAAAAAAAAAAAAAAAAATTGATTGTTTTTGGGAAAATTTTCTTTTTTAAGAATAAAATCTGCGAGACGAATTGGAAAAGTGGAATATATCTACAAATTTATGCTTGCAATTAGAGGATATGGTGGCAGATTTTGTAAAATTAATTGAAAAGATGGTAGTAAAAGTTAATTTGG
Source organism: Leptopilina boulardi (assembly GCF_019393585.1). Classification (NCBI taxonomy): domain Eukaryota; kingdom Metazoa; phylum Arthropoda; class Insecta; order Hymenoptera; family Figitidae; genus Leptopilina; species Leptopilina boulardi. Next base: position 872,043 of record NW_026137934.1, on the reverse strand, counting down.
TAGGTGGTCAGTCGTTTCGTGCAGGTGGTGCGCGCACTATAGAGAAGGAAAGGATAGTTCACGTTTATAGGATATAGCTAAGAATAAGAGAGTAAAAGGGATATATAGAGGAATACAAATAAACATAAAGGAAGGAGAACGAGGAGATTGTGGACCGTGAAGCTACTTACATATTGGATATATAAGCTACATTCTCAAGTGTGTATAGAGATTATTGCTTTCTTACGAGAACAACTATCATCACAATCTCAAAAGAACAAAATTATCATTTTACATGTAGACAGAAGATATTAAAATAAAAAATATGTTTTTACTTATACATATTACAATACAAATTGATATAATATACAAATAGTAATTTTTTTCTTTTTAATTAATAATAATTTTACACCTTATTTTTAATTTAATTTCTACTTCTATGATTTTGAGAATGTCTTAATATAAATATCTGTTAAAAGCAGCAATTTCTTTTTTTTTTTTTTTTTGTCCAACTTCTGTGAAAATTGTAATTGGTTTTTCAACATTTACTTTGAATCGTTATTGTTGCTATAAGGGAGGAATGTCTTCCTGTAATAAACGTTGGTACACCCCCTATTGTTTCCGGGACTCGGAAACAATTTTTTTTCAGCGCACAATGCATTTATTTTATTGCATTTAAAAAAACAAACAAAAAAATAGATGCCTATTTGCAAAAGAGAGAAACGGAAGTTCGATATAGCCGTCGACGAAGCGACGAATGGTACCGGGTGTAGATTCGAGGGTCGTTTCATCGCGTCACAATAATTCATCGTAGAAAGAGAGAGAGAGAGAGAAAAAAAAAAGGATTTCGAAGTGGAGATTTATACATATACACAACCATAAATGGTATTCGCGTGCTTTCGTACATTGCGGATGTGTATTAATGACCAACGAGTTTAAAATACTCTCTCTCTCTTTCTCTCTCAAACCAAAGCCAAAAGCGACTGCTCCTGTGGCACGGGAGAGGACTTTTTGTCCGGTTGGTAGCAATAAATTTGTGCGGCCCTTCAGCCTATAAATCAGAGCCCATTTTTGGCGGAACTTTTGACAAGGCAATTGGGAATTGTTTTGGTAAACGATAAAGCAACACACAACTCTGTGTGTTATACATGTATATCGAAAATATCACCAGGAATTTTGTATCAGAAAACTACCATCATTCGTTCGTCAACTAAAATCACATTGTAAATCCCTCATTCGTTTATACTTTTGTTCAATTCTGTTTATGATTTTATTATTTCAACACCCTTCACTCCCATCGTCTATATAATTGTTTGTTTTCCATCACAAAAATTTACGGGAAAATTTTTTTTTTTATAAAAAACAATAAAAGAATTAATTCTAATATTATGAGAATATAAAAGGTAAAATCACCTTTAAAATAATTAGAAAAAAGTAATTTTTTATTTAAAAATAAACTATTATTTCTATAAAAAAAATATTACCCCTAATTTTAGTCTGCAACCATGATGTAATTTTGCTGGTAGCACACACACACACGCGATTTAAAAAATTTCGAACACTCCCGAAAACGCGAATTAAAAAAGAATACTTATTCGAACATTCCCAAAACCACGATTAAATTAAAAAAATAAATAAATACTTTTTCTAAATATTTAATCGATCGCGATTTTAAGAATTTCATACACTCCCGGGACAAAAAAAAATGAATTAAAATGACAAAAAAAAAAATTTAATACTAAAATTTTTTCGTTTGCACTCCCGAAGATATTCACTATTTCAACTGTGAAAATATCAAAATCAAAAAACGATAATGGAAATATTTTAATACAGCCAAATTTTACTGTTAAAATTAAAAAATTTCCACTCCCGTTGATCACGTCCGAACAGGTCAATACACGAATTGCAACTGATTGAAATTTTATTATCTTTGGGATTTTTCAAGCCCTTTGATTTAATTTTGTAGTTCAAAATATAAACAAACAGATTGCAGGTACAAAAATAATTTCAAAATATACTTCGACTAATTTAATTATTACAGGGTTGAAAATGTAAACATAAAATTCGCTGGTATGAAAATAATTTCAAAAGATGATTCGACTAATTTAATTATTACATGATTGTCACGAAAATTTTATTTTTCTCTGATTTCCAATCAGAATTTAAATTTTTCCTTGACTCTAATAAAAATATTTTTAGTTGAAATTTCTCCAGTACTTTTCATAAAATTCCCTAACTCTTGCCTGACCCGTGGCAACTCAATTTAAATATTATAGGTATTATTTCAAATAATTCAAATTAAACAAATATAATTATTATTTAATGAAATGGTATTTGTTCCGAATACAGAAATTATTGCTATCAAATAAAATTTATTTAATTCAAATAAAAAATTATTTCGTTCAAGAAAATATTTATTTGATTCAAGTAAGGTAAATATTTATTTGATAATAGCCAAATATTATTTGAACCAAGTAATTTTTTTTTTCTTGTATTTAAACAAATAAATAAAAAGTCAACTTTATGAGAACAAAGAAAGAGAAATAAATTTGAAAAATGAATAAAAAAAAATGGGGAAAAAAAGTAAATTACAAGAAAAAATGGGAAAAAAAGTTCAAAAAAATAAGCGAGAAAGAAAATAAATGAAAAAAAGGTAAAAAATGAAAGAATGCTACAAAGAATATAAGGAAAACGAGGAGAAATAGGTATGAAAAAAGAAAAAAAAAGAGTGATTTGGGTTAGCGCCAGGACCACGTCTTCTTTTCATCCATTTCCAAAGTGTAAGGAAGGGAAGGGGGGGGGGGGTCCGCGCATCACTTGGCGCCGCAATTGTGTACCAGCGGTATGACAGAGAGCAAATGCTACTATCTTGGTATTTTTTTAATCTTTACTTTTTTTTTTTTTTTTTTTGCCTATCCTGTCTCTCTTTTAAGCGTTTGACTCTCGATCATTTGACAGGGAATTTTTTTTTCTATCTCATCATATTTCTTTCTTACTTTTTTTTTCCCTAAGCTATAAATACACACAGAGAGACTATCCGGCTATATACGTGTGTGTATATATTGCGAAATTTATTCTAACCGACAACGCTGTTTGATGAAGCGGCTTCTCGCGTTCTCTGCAGAATCGTCTTCGCACGCCTGGCTAAAAATGATGAAAGCCTATCCGCTTGTCGGAAGATCTGTTTTCTTTAACACCTCATTATCATCTTTCCAAGAAATGGGCGTAAAATGTTTTATGAACATCGTTTTACTCTATTATATGGAATATATGTAAACTTATATATATATATATATATATATATATATATATATATATATTTCGTATGTTTATTAAATAACCAAATAATGCAATTTCAAGCCAAAAAAAGTAGAATTTTTACTCAAAATTCGGTATAAAAATTAACTGCAGTAAATTTTATCCAAGGACGCTACCGCCCAATCAAAAATTTACTAATGGCGCAGTACTGACAAGTGTTGGCGCAGTACTGGCACCCAGTACTGGCGCCAGAGTTGGCGTAACTTTGGGATGATAACATTTTACCAGTATTGGCTGCCAGATTTGGCACCAGTACTGGTAACCACTACTGTTTCAGTACTGGCTGAGTACTGGTAGTTTTGTAATTTATTGTATACGAAAAGAAACCTTTAACTGTAACAGAGATAAGTTTCACTGCAATAGTGAAATCCCTGCTCTAAGTAATACTTTTTTTTTAGGAAAAAGTGTGTGAAATTTTTAGTAACATAACAGAAATTAAATATTAATTAAATTAGTCAACTAATTAATATTTTATAATATATAAAATCAAAAACACCAAGAGTTTTTATTAAGTATAATATATATTGCAAATTATTATTTAAAAATATCAAAAAATAAATATAAAAATATGTTTATTATAAAACCAAAGTTTTTATAATATATAAAAACAGTTCAGTAAAAATAAAAATGTTTATAAAATAATTATAATGTATATAATTATCCAACCAACAATTTCAGTATTATACCAGAGTTAATTACTGGCGTAGTACTGGTTCAGTATTGGCTGCCGAAACTGGGCAGTCTGTACTAAACCAGTACTGGTATTTTCATTGTATCAGTACTGTTGCAGTACCACCCTCCCAGTACTGAGCCGATATTGAGCCAGTACTGACTAAAATATATTTTCTTTTTGATTAATACTAGTTTACAAAAAGTTCTAGAGTGAACCTGATGAATCTTTTTACTTAAATATTTTGTTTATAAAATTTTTTTACCTTGATTTTATTTTTTAAAATTAAAATGTATTATATTTTGCTTTTTTGAAGGTAAAATTATTTAAACAAAAAATTTCCTGAGACCAATTTCATTTCATATTTATTTTTTGATTTTTTAAAATAATAATATAATAAAGTATAAAAATTCTTGGTGTTTTCGACTTTATATAATAAAATATTAATTAGTTAGTTGACTAATTTAATTAATATTTAATTTGTGTTGGATTACTAAAAATTTCAGACACTTTTTTCTAAGGATACCAAAAAAGTATTACCTGGAGCAAAGATAAGTTTCACTATTACAGTTAAACTTATCTCTGTTGCAGTTATAAAGCTTTCTTTTCGTATACAAAAAATAACAAAACTGCCAGTACTCAGCCAGTACTGAACCAGTAGTGGTTACCAGTACTGATGCCAACTCTGGCAGCCATTACTGGTAAAATGTTATCATCCCAAAAGTTACGCCAACTCTGGCGCCAATACTGGGTGCCAGTACTGCGCCAATACTTATCAGTACTGCGCCAGTACTGCGCCATTAGTAAATTTTTGATTGGGTAGGTATACAATTAGCTATTTAATTATTTTATTATTCACTTTAATTATTTGCATCAAAATAAATTTTTGAAAAAGTTTTTTAAGAAAATAAAAGTTGTGTTTTAATTTTTAACAAGTGTTGTCAAGAAAATTTTTTTAAATTTTGTATTTTAAAAATTATCTGAAAACAATAAAAAAAACTTGCATAATGTTTTGGAATTAGTCTCAGGAATCTTTTTGTTTAAATAATTTTAGCCACAAGAAAGCAAAATAAAATACCTTTTAATTTTCAAAAATAAAATCAAAGTGAATAAATTTTTATAAACAAAATATTTATACAAAAAGATTCATCAGGTTCACTCTAGAACTTTTTGTAAACTAGTATTAATCAAAAAGAAAATCTATTTGAGCCAGTACTCACTCAATATCAGCTTAGTACTGGGAGGGTGGTACTGCACCAGTACTGATACAATGAAAATACCAGTACTGGTTCAGTACAGACTGCCCAGCCTTGGCAGGAAATACTGAACCAGTACTGCGTCAGTAGTTAACTCTGGTATAATACTGAAATTTTTGGTTGGGCGTCTATGTGAATTGGTTAAAATTACCCGCAACAAAATTTATCCAGCGTTTTTTATATGTGAATACAATTTTTAAACAAAATTATTGTAAAAATAATTCATTTTTTAAAGGAATAAAGAATAATAAACAAGAGATAAGAAGTAAAATAAAAAAAAAACATTGATTATAATTATGCGTAACGCGACGTATGTTTAAAATATTAATGTCCAAAAAAGAGTGTAAGTTGATATTACGATAATTATGTAAATTTTTCCAAACTAAATCGCGTGTGGTAAGGTAAACTGTTAGATTTAAAAAAAAAATTGTAGGTCATATTCAACATTAAATTATATATTTATCTTTTGAATTTATTAAAATTAAGAGAGAAACTCGCGAAGCAAAAAAAAAAACAGTTCTTAATTAGAATGAGAGTAAATAAAAAATAGACCTTTTTGTAAAACCGAGTTTTCAGGATGTCCCCAAGTGTGAATATATAAATTAAGCAAAACCTGGACAGGACGCATGTTAGGAAACCATTCGTTAGTTTAGTGTGAGACTAAAAAGGGGTTTTTTTGGAGGGTTTTTTTTATTTTTTTATTTTTTTTTTTTAAAGGTGTTGGGCTAGAGAAAATAGAGGGTGAGCGAGAGCAATTGAGAAAGAGAAGGAGATGAAAAAGAAGAAGCAAGGAAGAGAAGGTGGAGAGCGAAGGGAAAGCAGGTGTATGTGTGTGCCTTCATGGCACGTGAGGCGGGACGAGAAAGGGGGGTTTGCTTTTAATCTCAGTAAATCACAGTAACTGATTTTATAATCGTTATTAAAGCCGCTGGATTCCTGGGAGCCTTCAACTTGGAACGAATAACGTGTTTCACGAAATTATGGTCTTAAAATATTTATCAAAAGCAAAATCGACGGAAGAAATTTTAAAAAAATTCTAACAAGAATGATAAAGGTGAAAAAAAAAATATTTATTTTTTTCCAACATTTTTATTTTTAATAAAAATTCTGAATGATGAATCTATTATTATTATAAAAACACACGAAGAAAAAATAGAATTTTTACCCTAAAATTGATATAAAAATTAACTGTAATAAAATTTAACCCCTACCAAAAATTGACTACTGGCGCAGTACTGCGCCAGTATTGGCAGTACTGGCGCGGTATTGGTACCAGTACTGCGCCATTAGTCAACTCTGGCAATTTTTTATAGGGACCAGCGTTTTTTGTGTAACATATCTTTAGCATAGTGATTAGAGCATCGGTTTGTAAAGTCGAGGATCCCGAGTTCGAATCCCGGTGTAAATTAGCAATTTTTGGTTTTGGTTTAATAAATAGTTTTAGAGTATTAATTTATTTTCCAGATAAATGATAATGATAATATTTATTAATAAGAAAATGCAGACATTTTAAGAGAATTAATTATGAAACTCAGGATAAATAACGAAGGTAAAATGTCATTGTAACATTAATTTTCAACAATATTCGTGTGATAATATCAAAAAAAGAAGGAGGTTTAATTAATGACATAATCTCGAGAGATAGTCGTAAGGACCAAAATGGTAACCTAGAGAAGTCATTTTCGCCAGATCTTGCTTTCCTTCTTCATTTTCGTCCTCTTTCTCTCTCTCTCTCTTCTCGCATCTAATTGACCGGCTGCGTAAAAGGCGAAAGTAATTTATTTATACGAGCACTTAGAAAATGCGCAATGGGGTCGAGGACCCAAGCTAATGTTTGTCGTTATTACTTTAGCGATATCCCATTTACTTTTCTCGGTGGTCTCATAATTTAACGCATAACATAAAAGCACCCGATACAGATTATCAGATTTCCTCGCGTCGGAAACTTTGTAAAATGGAGAAGAGGCATTCGGGAGAGTGAATCTTCTTGCAAATATTTGCAAGCATATAAGTATGCGCATACATTTTGTATCATTTATTGGCAATGCCGTTAAATGGACCTTCTTCAAAAGAAAAAGAAAAAAGGAAGCAGTGTCGTCTCTTAGAAAATATATCGTATGACATCTTTAAACCAGAAATTGTACCATCGATTAATATAATAATCACACACCGCAGCCTCATAAATTATCTCATTAAATATCAAGAGGCTACTGTATCTTAATCTTAATCTTATCTTTATCAATTTAAGAAAATTATTCCAAGAATTTATTACATCGACGATTTACAACCTACTTTGTAATATTTTATATCTCTTATCTATATTTACAACTGTTAAAATATATTTTCAAAAAAAATTATTATAATCTTAAAGAAAAATTTCAACAGTATAAAAATTAAAGAGCAATTCTCCTCAACGAGAATAGTATACATATTCATATAAGTGTGTTGAAAGTTAAAATTGAAATGGTCAAAGTTTAAATAGTCCCTCCTTTTATAAGCTTTCAAAAAATGTCAAGATGAAAATGAGATGAACGGTTCTTTGTGGTTCGATAAGAGATCAAAAAGTATATAGTGACATCCAAATTACCTCGCGCCGTTCTTGAAATCATCTCCCGTGAAATTTGAGGCTCTACAAAAACCGCCTTCCGGAGAATTCTCATTGTTTGAAGTTACTTAGACTTGATTTATTCTGATTAAACTTTTCATTTCCTTAAAGGAGGATGGCTAAACCCGACAGAAATTTCACATCATTGCGCGCTGCGCCAGGTGTCTTGAAAATTTTTCTCATGCCAAGAGAATGCTAATTTACTTTTAAATTACTTCCTGTAACCATTCGCGATTTTTATTTTTGTATACTTTTCTTCAAAAAAAAAACAAAAAGAAAAAAAATGAAATTATTTCCTTTCATATAGTTAAAATGATTTTTTTTTTCTATAGAAGTGCAAAAATTGCCATTTAGCTACCTAGGGGTTAAAAAAGTAACTTTACTCCCTAGAATTCAAAGTCGTTTCTAAACGAAAAAAAAATCCAATTTTTATTTAAACCATAAAAATTGGATTTTATAATAAAGAAAATAATTCCTATGTATTTCTATTACAATTTTTTAAAGAAAGTTCCTAGATCGAAACATTTGAAAGTATATCCAAGATTCATTTCCTGTAAAACAACATGTGTTTTTTATAAAGTGACTACACTGAGTGACCCACTTTCATTTCAAAAATAGCCCGCGGTGTGAATGTTCTTTTCGCTACGATTCAATTTTTTTTTTTTTAGTTTACAGTTTTATTATAATTTTTTCCCCTTCTATTGAATATAGCAGAAAATTGAATTTTTCAAGAGAATGAAAATAGTAAATAAATTATAATAGTTATTTATATATGTATATATATATATAAATTAGGTACACTGAAAAAAAATTTATTTGATTCAAATAATCGGTAACTTAATTATTATCAAATAAATATTTAGTTGAAATAAATAATTTTTATTTTAATCAAATAAATTTTTTTTTCATAGATAAAAATTATATATAGATAAAAATGATATACATAGCAGTTTGAGTGTACAATTTAAAGTGAATAAGAGGTGTGACTATTATTAGACGTAGTGGAAAAGAGGTTTTAGTTGATGCGATAAAAAGGCAAGTAGATCTTGTGAGGGTCTGGATTTTGAGACGAGAAGAAATCCTCCAGGAATAGCTACGATGAATGACGATATCTCGCGCATTTAACTGACTCACAATATCAAAAAAAAAGATGAAAGAAATTACTTATAATTGTTCATTAAAAATTATTTTTATTCAAAAACATAAAAATCTCTTCCAAAAAATAAAAACTTTTATTATATTTTAATAATTTAAGAAATTAATTTTTTTTCGTTATTTTTCTTTTAATGTTAAAATAATTTTCTGTTTGTCAAAAAGTTTGTGTTATAATGATCGTTTGGAGATTTGGCTTTGCAACGCAGAAGGATTTAACTTTGGTCGCAGTGTCATGTTATTTCTCTCCTTGTTTTCCGCAACGGTTTTCTCCTTCTCATCTCTTCCGTTTTTATCCGCACTTGCATACCTTTAACCGAGACCAGTTTCGTCTCGGCTGTTTCCTGTCACATTTTCCGCCGGAATAACTTCACTGTGACACGATATATAGTCGAACGCATTTCTCACGGGTCCACGCCTCAAGAGTGACAACTATACCCTCTCTCTAATTAAACCAATACAAGATAGAATGTGCCGACTATATACTATTTGATCGTTTGCAAATCTCCTTAGACCGCATATTAATCCCTTTTCACATTTCAAAATATTAATATTATATATTAAATACATATTCCATAAATTTTCACTATAACTTTAATTTTTTTTTATTCTCGTAAATTTTTAAAAACTGAAAATAAAACTTTTTTCATTGTTAAAATTTACCCAATGATAAAATTTTAATTTTCTACAAGATCTCATGAATATTTTCAGAGAGTTGCTTTTTGTCAAAATGAAAATATTTTTTATTCATATTCAACATATTTTACCATTGCTGTTTGATTAAAATGAGCGTCTATCGAAAATAGAATTTCGTAAAGTAATTAAAAAAGAGGAAAAATTATTTTTAAAAGCAGATAAACATTTAACAAATTCAATAATTGCTTTCAATTATTATTTTTAATATTTTACATACTTATTGAAAAAAAACAAATTATCTTATACTATTACGAATTGAAAAGTAATGCTTATGTAAACATGTTGGAAAGTATTATTACTTTTGCCAAAAATACCATCAACTTTTCCTCTGGATAAATTTCTTTTTTTTTAATTTAAAACTTTTTTTGGTTCACTTGTAACTGTAAATATACATAATTAAAACAGGATTAAAATAATTATTACAAATTTGAAACCATTTGTCTGACTCAGAACAACTTTTACTATACTTTTACAATTATTCCTGATACTTAAATTTAAATAATAATTAAATAATACTAATAATTTTCAATATTTTATAATTTGAATCACAATTAATATAATTAATTTAATTTTTAATTATTAATATTATGTAATTGTTTTATTAACGAGTTTTTATTTAGTAAAAGAATAACTATTGACTATCGATATACTAATAATCTTAATTTATTTATAAAAATTTAAGGGGAACAGCAGTATATAGTGAAGAATGAGAAATAAAAATTTCATTATATTAGAATATTTTCAAAAAATGTAATTTATTTAAATTTTTTTTCTCATATGCAAATTAGTTACAAATATATTTTTTACGTAACTATTAGAAACCAAAAGTACAACGTCTTTGACGACGATCGCATCTTAAGAAAATACAGCATTGTCTGTTTTCTTCACACTTAAAAAAGAAATAAAAATATTTTGTTATTATTAATTAGTAAATCTAAACAATCTTTTTCTCACGCTTATTATTAATTTTATTATCAATTATTTTTTTTTATTTCATAAAAAATTAATCCCCTTTTGTCAATTTAGCATAATAATTAAATTTTTTGAAAAATATACTTACATCTTGTCCGAAAAAACGACAAGTATCAGCAACGCAGCGATCATTACTGCATCTTAAATCTCTACAACAATTTCTATCTCTACACTGCAAAATAAAAATAATAATTTTTTTTTGCATATACACGTACTGTTCTAAAAATTATTATTTTTTACAAAATTCATCTTTTTTACTACTTACACTTTCATTTTCACGTTGACAATCTCCGCCGCTTCTTCTTTCACATCTTTCTCTACTGCATTGAAGATTCTGACAGCATTCTCTATCATTACTACACTGCAAATTAAATAGTTTTAAATTAATTTAACATAATTTTATTATAATAATATTTTAATCCAGTTATATTGAATATTTTAAAAATTTGAATTTCGTAATGAAAAGTTAATTAATATAAATTGATTATTACACGTTGACCCTCTCGTTGACAATCTTCTCGTCGTCTCTCGCATACTTTGTCTCTATCATGGCATCGAAGATTCTGACAACAATTACGATCTTCTTGACACTAAAAATTGAAAAAAAAAAATTTTTTTTTTACCAATTTTTCATAATTGGAAGAAATTTTAATTAATTAATTAATTTTTTCTTACACGGTCTCCCACTCGTGCACAGTCTACATCTCTTCTTTCACATTTATCTCTATTGCACCGGAGATTTTGACAGCATTCTGTATCATTTCGACACTATGAATTTCAAAAAAAAAAAGTTCAAGTGATTAGAAATTTTAATAAATTATAGAAATAAATAATTTTTCATATAAGTAACTAATAAATAATTAATAAATAACAGAAATAAATAACTTTATCACAAATAATGATTAATTATTTTGTACTTACATCTTGTCCTTCTCTTCGACATTCGTCTCGTCGTCTCTCGCATATTTTGTCCCTATCATTACACCTAAGATCCTGACAGCAATTACGGTCTTCCTGACACTAAAAATAAACAATTAATTTGTTTTTTTTTAAAAACAATTTCTCAATAAGTAACATCAAAAATTAAAAAATTAATTAATAAATAATTATTACACGTTGTCCTTCTCGTGAACATTCTACAGGTGGATCTCTTCTTTCACATTTTTCCCTATTGCACCGAAGATTCTGACAGCAGTCTGTATCGGCGCGACACTTGAAATTAGAAATTGATTAAATAAAATGTATTAATTAATCAAATTTGATAGTACTTTCTTTTAAAAAATTGTTCCAAAAAATAGTATACAATTTTTTTAGGCACTATAAGAAGTATCATAGAAAAAATATCACCTATATTAAAAAAAAAATATTGGTAATAAATAATATTTTATAACTTACCTGTCCACCTTCGTTTGCACATTGACCATTGATTAACAAGAAATATCCAGCACATAAAATTATAAAAGTGCAAAATTTCATCTAATACAAAAAAAAAAATTTTTTTTTATTCACTTGTAATAAGAATTATTAATTGAGAATTATTAATTAAATTATTAATCTTTCAATTAATTCACACAACAAATTTAAAATCTGTTAATAATATTTATACCTTTTTGCTATTATTCAGATCGACTGTCTTCTTTAAAAAACCACAACTGAATTTTCTGTTGAATAAAATTTTCACACAATTTATATGCACTCATTCAAAAAAAAACAATTGACGATTATTTTTTATCACTTTTATTATTGTTTAAACAACGATTGCCCTGTTTAAGAATGAAATGTTTTTTTTACATTTTTTTCCGTATTGGACTTTTTAACTGTTAAATATATATTTATTTTCTCTTTTTATTATCTTTGTTTTCTTTTCTGTTTTTTTTTTTAATTTTAAAATTGTTTTTGTTCACTTTCACTTTAAATGTACATACATCATTACAACAGGATTGAATTAGTTATTAAAAATTTGAAAGCTTTTGTCTGACTCAAAACGACTTTTACTACTAATACTACAACCATTGCTGATACTTAAGTTTAAATAAGTAAATACTAATACTTTTTAATATTTTATTATTTTAATCAAATTGTCCAATTAAATTTTTAATTAATAATATTATGTAATCGTTTTATTATCGAGTTTTTATTTAGTAAAAGAATAACTATTGACTATCGATATACTAATAATCTCAATTTATTTATGATTTAAGGGAAAAAGCAGTATTAGAAAAAGAAATAAAAATTCCTTTATATTAGAATATTTCCAGAGAATGTAATTTATTTAATTTTTTTTCTGATATGCAAATTAGTTACAAATATATTTTTTACGTAAGTATTAGAAACCAAAAGTACAACGCCTTTGACGACGATCGCATGTTAAGAAAATACAACATTGTCTATTTTCTTCGCACTGAAAAAGAAATAAATATTTTAGAAAATAATTTTTAATTTAGTAAAATAATTCTAATCATTTAAAACACTTACCTCCTGTCCAAATTCACGACAAGTATCTTTAACACAACGATCATTACGACACCTTAAATCTCTACAACAATCTCTATTTCTGCACTGTAAAATAATAATAAAAATTTTTTTTTTTGTATTTTAATGTAAATTACAAAAATAAAAATTATTTAATACTTACATCTTCATTTTCACGTTGACAATCATCGCTACCTCCTTTTCTTACACATCTCTCTCGAGTACATCGGAGATTTTGACAACATTCTCCATCGTTGCGACACTATTGATTCAAAAAAAAAAAAAAGTTTTTTCATTCGAGATTTTAAAAAATAAAAAAAAAATGGTAATTGAATTCTTTACTAATTGGCATTTACATTTTGATTCTCTTTTCGACAATCATCTCTTACTCTCTCGCATACTTTATCTCTATCATGGCATCGAAGATTCTGACAACAATTACAGTCACCTTGGCACTAAAAATTGAAAATCGATATTTTAATCGAATTTTTTATGTTTATAAGAATTAATTAATTTTAAAAAATTCAATAAAAATTTAATTAATTATAAAAATTGTCATTACTCGTTGTCCCTCACGTTGACATTCTAGAGGACCTTCTCTTTTTTCACATCTATCTCTATTGCATCGAAGATTCCGACAGCATTCACCATCGTTCCGACACTTGGGAATTAAAAAAAAAAAAAAATTAAATTGATTGGAAATAAGAAGAGAAATTTTTCGACCGATAATTAATTAACTTTAGTGCTAATAATAATTAATTATTACCTCTCGACCCTCTTTTCGACATTCCTCTCTTCTTCTCTCGCATATTTTCTCTCTATCATTGCATCGAAAATCTTGACAGCAATTACAATCTTCTTGACACTAAAAGAATGAAAAAATTTCTTTTTTAGAAATAAAACTTTTTTAAAAAAAATTATTAATTAAAATTGTTAATTAAATTATTTTAAAAAAAAATTTTATTACACGCTGTCCCTCTCGTTGACAGTCTACTTCAATTTTTTCACATTTTTCTCTATTGCATCGAAGATTCTGACAGCATTCACCATCGTTGCGACACTTAAAATTAGAAAATTAAAAAAATTCGTTATATTTTTAAAAATTTTACAGTACTGTCATTTATTTAAAGTTATACTTACTTGTCCACCTTCGTTTGCACATTGTTGTCCATTAACGACAAAAAGTCCAGCGCACAAAATTAGAATAGTGCAATATTTCATCTGGTCAAACAATTTTTTATTCACTTTTAAAAATTTATTTTTTCTTTATTTCTTTAATTTAATTTTCTTGAATTCTTTTTTTTTTTTTTTAATTAAAATTATTGAGCTTACCTTTTTTATTATTCGATATTTTCTTCAAAAAAAAACCAATTCTGGAATTACTGTTAAACAAAAATTTCTTTCAATTTATACAATCGAAAAGAAAATTAACGATTATTTTTATCAATTTATTATTTAAATAACGATTGTATTGTTTAAAAATAAAATATTTTTTTCCATGTTTTTTCCTTTTTTGGAAATTTTCAGGTACTTTTGTTGCTAAATAATTGTTTATTTTCATTTTATTATCTTCAATTTTTTTTTTAATTTTTAAAATTCCTGTCCTTGTACGTAAAAATATATTTAAAAAAAATATATATATATATATATATATATTGTACACAAAATGCATAAAAAATAAACTCTTATCAATATAATGCATTCAGAGAAAAGATTTCTTAGATTTAAAGAAACCAATTTCTTTGAGTTGTTTTTTTCATTAAAAATTTTCTTTGCAACAAAAAAAGCTTCTTAGTTTCAAAGAAATTTGTGCATTAAAGCAAATAAATTTTAACATTCACACGAAAAAAAGTACCCCAAAATCGGTATAAAAATTAACTGCAATAAATTTTAACCAGCGTTTTTTATGTGATATTGATATAGGGACAAATAAACAATTTATTAGAATTAAATAAAAAATTTCTTTGAAACGAAGATAATTTTTTTTTTTTTGAATGAAAGACAATTTGTTTGAAACAAATAAATTTTCTTTGTATCAAAGAAAAATCAAAGAAATTGATTTCTTTGTATTAATGAAATCTTTTTTCTAGTTGTGGGTATATAAATAATATTTAGTAAATTTTATTTTATAATTAAATCACGAAATAAATAAGTCTTAAAATGCAAATTTTCGTACAAAATAGAGAGAATACACGATTAGAACTGTTGATTAATTAAGGCGATGAAAAGATTTTGGGATTAGTGAGAGTATTAGTGGCTCTGATTAATTGATTATATCGCTGTGTAGATACATATATACATATATAAAGCTTTTGAGGAGAATTTGAAGAGAGAAGCCGTTACACGCACAAAGCAATGGATTAACTGAGGCATTCGCGCATATATAAACCAATCCGACGTCTACCCGCTGATGAAAACCAGTGACCTCAATTCAAAATTGCACTCAGCAACTCCATCTCATTGTCTTTGGGCAACCCCTTCATGTTTACGTACATGTGTTTAACCCCCTTTTCTCTTGTAAGAACCGTTCACAAGTAGGTATTTTGCTGTCAGACTTTGTTCTACTAAATACCCACATTTCTCACGATTGCTAATAAACAAGTCCACTCAAATCTCAGTTTACAAAACCGCCTATTAATTCTCTCTTTCTCTCTCTCTCTCTCTCTCTCTTATTTAGACAGAGAAAGAGAAATGAATTGTTGAAAACTTTAATAGTTAAGGGTCTTCCAAGTAAATATATTCTCGAAATTTTATCCCTAATTAGGTTCACTTAAGAATGGCAAGTTGGATTAAGCAAAATTAAATAAATTTATTTATAGTCGAACAAAATTTGTTTTGTGTGCACGGAGAAAAAAAGTCAGCTACTCTCTAAAGAATTAGTCAAAATTTGAACTAATTTGAATTAGTGACTCACTTTTTTCTTTTGAATTAGTAAAACTTAATAGCGAAAACAATTTTTGACCATCGAATTAGTAAAACTAATTCAAAAGCAAAAAGTGAGTTACTAATTCATTTAAAATTTTTACTAATTCCAATTTAGAGTAACTTAACTAACATTTAGCTACTTTAGCTAAATTCTACAATATAGAGACAACAATTTTTAATAGCTGATACACATACTAATTGGTTTTCACAGCTATAATACACAAAGAAACAAAAAATACTCTCTAAAAATTTCGTAAAATTCTTAACTAATTGGAATTAGTGACTCACATTTTGCTTTAGAATTAGTTACATTTTACTAACGCGATAGTAAAAAATTACTAAAACTATTAATGCGTTAAATTTTACTAACTAGTAAAAAATTACTAAAACTGCTATATTGGAGGCTGAAAGGAGGGTTTAAAGATGACTAGAGAGGCGTAAAAGAGGTTAAAAAAACAAAAAAAAAAAAAAAAACGAAAAAATAAAATTAAAAAAATGTAAAAACTGGATTTTTGTCTTTGTCGTAATACTATAAAACTTTTAGGTGGAATAAAACTTGGAAAAATTCAAATTAAGAAAAAATTCCAAGACCTCTTTTCAACCTCTAAACATGCAGATTTGGAAATAATGATTTCAGACTGAAATGAGGCTGAGAAAATCGAGGGTGAAAAGAGGGAAAAATTTCGACTCGGGGAGTCAATGCATTGCTATACAGTTAACCGAACTTTTGTTTGAATCATCAATCAAATGTTTATTTAATTCAATCAAATATAATTATATTTTTTTGAATCAAATAAATTTTCACAGTAAAAACAAAGTCTTAAACCGTTTACACCTTAAATTAAGCCCATATATTTTGCATAAGTCTGTCCTTTTTTAATTGGTCTGATTCCGTTTACACCTTAAATTCAGCCTCAAAAATAGGCTGAAATCAAGATTTCTTTTTTAGTGTGTTGTTTGAATTAACCAAAAAATTGTGTTAATACAATAAACTGATATATTTAGTTCAAAGAAAACTTTTCTCTGATTGTATTTGCTGCTACAGTTAATAATGAGCTAACATAACTAAAAATTAGCTATCCATATAATAGCAAACTCAATTTTCTCCATTATTCACTAAAAAAAATATTTGATTTAAATAATCAATTGACTAAGATTACAAAAAAAAATGCAGTAATTTGAATTTTCATTTGCATTTACAAATAATCAAAATATTATTTATTGTCTTTTTCCTTGATGATAATTTATGTTACTTTTGGGGAAAAAACAAAATTTCGCAAACAGTTGAATTAACCTACTTGGATGCAAAAAAAAATGTTTTATCAGTGTAAATAAATATTTGGTTATAAAATAAATATTATAACATTACAATATATTATATTATTAGAATGTCTAATACATTATAATAAATTACATAGACTTCATCTAGAAACGTTTTTATTTTTATAATAAAATCGAAAAACTTATTGTAAACAATAATTAAACAATTGTTAAACAATTATGATATTGAAAATTAATACATCCATGTGGTAAATTAAAAAATGTTTCTAAACTACCTGTCTAGGAAGGTAAGAACAATAACACGTGACATGATTTGGCCAATGATTAATAGTTCGATTTTTGTTGGGATACACCTCTGACACGATCCCTCTTATCGAAATGAATGAAAGTGCACTTTAAAAGATTGCGCGCAAGTGCACACGTGAATTCAGGTTAATGTTTAATAATTTTAACAGCATCCCCCCCCCTGCACAATCAGATTTGTTGTTGTTTTTTTTCCAGAAAATATATATGATAAAAATAGATATGATTTCATGTCATTGAATGTAATATCAATTTTTAAATAAATTTTGTAATATAAATAAGAATAATTTTTTTAATTTTTCAATTCAACATTGTTATTATAATAAAATTATTTTGAAAATGGCATTAAAAGCTCATTATAGTGTGAGAGGAAACTGAATTATATGTATATGTGTATATAAAATATATTAGAGTTTACATATCGCATTAATAATTTTTAATTAAAATGTTTTGAATTTTACATATATATGTATAATGATGCTATTTCACCGTGTGGTATAATTAATGCAATGCACAACAATTTCTGTTCAGAATTCTATAATTGTATTTTCAATGTATGAGGTCAAGTTACCCTCAGAGCAGAGTTCTCTTGACACCGAACATGCTATCTCATATATATATATTTACAAACACATAGATACTCTATGATAACAATATTATGCACAACAGCAATTTGGAAAGTTGAAAATTTTCTGATAAATTCTATTAATAATCGCCTATTAATGAAGATAAATTCATCAACAATTGTTATAAATAATAATCAACTAACTTAATATTTAGTTTATATTGCGATGAGAACAAAAATTTTAATTGACATGAAAATATTTTGTTTTCCAAACTAAAAGTTTTTGTTGCAACAAAAAAATTTTGATTATGCGCCTATCAGATTTTATTTGGGACAATTAAAAGTTGGTTAAGACTACAAAATTCCTTTATTTTTTTCTATTTGTTTGTGTTTACTAAATTTTGGTTGTGTTAATACATGTAACCAATTTTTTCTTGCGTCAACAAAATTTTGATTATCTCTATAAAACTTTACTTTTGTCGGAACCCAAAATTTAGTTGAGACAAACAAATAGAAAAAATAAAGGAATTTTGTTGTGTTCACCAAATTTTCGTTGTGTTAATACATGCAACCAATTTTTTCTTGCGTCAACAAAATTTTGGTCATTCTAATTAGATTTTTGTCACAACCAAAATTTGGTTAAGACAAACAAATAGAAAAAATAATGGAATTTTGTTGCTTTCATCAAATTCTGGTTGTGCCACATAAAGTCTAATTGGGACAATTTAAACTTTTGTGTCAACATAACCAAAATTTGCACTGAGAAAACTGTTTGGTATCATCTACTGAAGTTTGGTTCTCCAAACCAAATTTTTTATTTGATATATGTGCAACTAATCCGTTTGGTTCGGGCTACTAAATTTTTTCGTTGAATCATTTTGTTCGGTCTACCAAATTTTTTGTTTTGCACAACTAACTTATTGTTTTTAAGCAAACAAAAAATTTAGTTAAATGAAAAAAATTTTTTTCTTTTCTCAACCAAATTATTTTTTGGCTCACACTTATATTTTTTATTATTCACTTAATTTTATCACTTTTGTTATCCTCTTTTATTCTTTTCGCTTTATATTGCCTACCACCCTATGTCTACTTAAATTAATTTCTATTGCGGAAAAACCTAACACTGCTGGGGATCGAACCCTCAGACTACGCAACGCAAATCAAGAACGCTGACCACTACACTAAGAATCCTAGTAACAATGTGAGTGTAAATTATTTTCATAAAGTATACAGGCTGGAGAAAAACTTCCGTTCTTTTAACAAGCTTTATTCTCTCGACAGCCATGTTATAAAATATGAGAATAAAGAATTTTTTGTTGTAATTCTCGTGATCATAATTGACGTGCTCGAGATTTTATTTGCATATTTTCTTTTTACCAAAACACAGTGACATTTGACAGTTGAAAATATTAGAGATCAAGAGTTCTTACGGTTTTTGTAATTAATACCGACCATTTTCCTATATAAAATTTTTTCACTCAGTAAATTAAATGATAGAACTATCACTTCAATCAAGAAAATTAATATTTTGAAATATTTTCTAATGAGATGGTCCGATTTTCACATGAAGAACGAACATATTTCCCACATTTATCCATTTCTTGATCATATTGTTCGATATGCATCACTACACACACTTTTTTACCCAATTTCTGAAACACATAAAAATCCCGAAAACACTTGAATAAAACTGGACGACACGAAGAGCGAAGCATGGTTAACGTGTGACATCCGTTTACGAGAACAGCGCATGCGCAATTGAGCATTCAGACGGTTTGGTTTGGAGAACCAAATTATTCAGTTAACAGACGCAAAAGCTTGAACGAAATTTTTGGTACAGCCAACTAAATTTCTCGATTGATTGCTTCTTTCGTTACTGTTATGTCAACTAAATTTTTGTAATCTTAACTAAAAGTGCTCTACCAAATTATTTTATTACCATTATTACATTATTATTTTTCTCAGTGTGGTTATAAAAAAATTTGGTTGCACGTAAATTAACTGTTTTGTTGTCAATAACTAAAACATTTTTTTCTCAATGTAGCAATGATCTTTGGGAAATTTTTTTTTCTTTTCACTATTTTATAACAAACTGATATTTTCTCAGATGGGAAACGATCGTAAAAGATGAAAAATTGAGTATGGGTATTGAAGCGACTGGGGTGTCGTTATATATATATAGAAAAAAGAGTCACTAGTCGATACATAATGTCAGTGGAAAAGTAGGTGTATGGTAATATGAGTAAAAGTTGAAGAATGTGAGCATAAATTCGCGAGGGAATCCCACACTCACACACATATAAACACATAGGTTAAGATTGCAGACCCTTATGTGTCTCTCGTGACTTTACGCGCGACCCTGCAAAGAGAGAAAGAAAAAAAAAAGAGAGAAAGAGAGAGAGAGAGAGCATTGCGAATATGAAAGAGTATAAATTATACCAGTAGGAACGAATCGCCGAAAAAGGTTTTGCTGACTCCCGCTCGAAAGCGAAACGGTTTTAATATTATTCCAGTCGCGGGGAAATTAGTTTTCCTGCCACTTTTATTCCCCTGACGTATCACCCTCGTTCCTACTCCAAAAAACTATTACCAAATGTCCTTTTCTCTTTTGTTTTCTTACAAACAATCGTTTTATTTATTTCCACATTTTTTTTTTCTTTTTTCGAAAAATGAAAATTTCATTTATATTTAAATATAACTACATTCTTTTTTTGTAATAAAGTAATAGTAAAAAATAGTTTTCGTCTCCCTTCTGTTTGTAATTTTCTGCTTTGATGAAAAATTCTTGTTTTTGTTTGATTTGAAAAGTAATTTTGTTTTTGTCGTTGGTATGGCTCGTGTGAGAGACATATACTTGTATGTAAGTATACGAAGAGAACAGAGAGCACGTGCCAGCCGTTTATGGGCAGAGAGTCGGACGTTGTCTCGTGTCTGATGGCACTCTCTCCGCACACACTACACTTACTTACTCGTCCTAAGTAAGAGTGCTTCTTGCTTATCTTGGAACTTGAGAATCACCTGAGTCGTTCGCTCTCGTTTGCACCTTGGCGTGACTAGAATAGCGTTATATTCTCATCTAAAGGAATCACTCTTTATATATATATAGTCCAACATCCTCGAGATCATTAAGTATTTAAAATCTCAATGAACACTTGAGAAAAATTTCATTATCGAGTTTTAGTCCGACTTTTAAATATTTCATTTTAATTGTCATTTATCAATATGCATTTTTCATCATCATCATTATTGCATTTTTTAAAAATTATTTTCCAATATCTGTTAATGATTTTACGTTGTACTGTTATTAGGGGGAAAACATTTTTTGTTGTAAACTCTCTAAATATGTATATGAATCAGTGAAAAAGTCACTGGTCTCAAATCAGTCGCTAAATTCTAACTATTTGAATCAGTTGTTTTCACTGACAGTTAGTGACATTTCACTGGAGAATCAATTACCCGAGTCGAAAATTTTCCCTCTTTTCACCCTCGATTTTCTCAGCCTCATTT
Source organism: Leptopilina boulardi (assembly GCF_019393585.1). Classification (NCBI taxonomy): domain Eukaryota; kingdom Metazoa; phylum Arthropoda; class Insecta; order Hymenoptera; family Figitidae; genus Leptopilina; species Leptopilina boulardi. The sequence goes on along the minus strand of NW_026137934.1, from coordinate 850,342 downwards.
GAGTCTGAAATCATTATTTCCAAATCTGCATGTTTAGAGGTTGAAAAGAGGTCTTGGAATTTTTTCTTAATTTGAATTTTTCCAAGTTTTATTCCACCTAAAAGTTTTATAGTATTACGACAAAGATCAATAAATATATCTTCAATAGGGTCAATAAATAATGTTCATAAGAAAAAAATCCAATTTTTACATTTTTTTAATTTTATTTTTTTGTTTTTTTAACCTCTTTTACGCCTCTCTAGTCATCTTTAAACCCTCCTTTCAGCCTCCAATATAGCAGATATTTCCACTTTTGCAAATTCGAGATCGAAAAGAGGGTATAAAAGTGTTGGAGAGAATAAAAGGAGGATAAAAGAAGGTTTTTAGAGAACTTATATAGAGAGTCTAAATTTTGACTCGGGTACTTTGACTGAAAATCAGTGAAATGTTACTTATTCAAATAGCTAGAATTTAGCGACTGATTTGAGACCAGTGACTTTTTCACTGATTCAAATTTAGAGAGAATAGAATAATATTTAAATTATTGCACTTTTTAGGTATTATCTGGTAATATTCAAAGGACGAAAGAATTTAAAAGAATATTATCAGTAGTATAAGTTAACTTTAGTCAGACACGTGTTACTTTTTTCAAATCTTGGAATCTTAGATTTAGAAGTTATTAGTGAATTTCTCACACAAAACAAATTGTTTTAAATTAATTTCAACTGCTTTTAAAGGAAGGTACCACCCTTAATTTTTTGACCTCTTTAAATATTAATGATGATATTAATCTTAAAAAAAAGTTTGTAAAAAAATTGGCGATGAAAAAAAAGGAAAAAAAAATTGTAAAGTCAGTCGTATCAGCAGTACAAGTCAATTGTAGTCATTTTCAATTTTAAAAATTTTAATTTCAGTAGTAAAAACAAATTGCTGTCAGACTGTGGTACAAATTCTGGTAATTTTATAATTAGTAGTAAAAATAATTTACAGTCAAACAGAACTATTACGAATTCTTGTAATTTTATCAGTAGTAAAATTGCAATCATTCTTTTCGAATATTAGATTCAGTAGTAAAATCCAGTTTTAGTCAGACATGTCAACAATATTATTCTACTTAAAATAAAATAAAAATGAATAATATGCACTTTTTTTGATAATTTTTCTTTTTCTCTTAGTTTTAGGAAAATTCAGCTCCATAAGAATTGCAGAAATTTCACGAGAAAGAGAGAGAGAGAGAGCGAGAGACAGAGGCATTAGGGATTTGTGGTCGCTAAGTGTCCTTTCTCGTTCTCATTTATTTATTAATTTATTATCCAGAGGGCAAAAGCATTATAAAGCGTCGCGCGCGCCCGCTTTTCCTAAAGATTAAGCAAGCCAGAGAGACGTGTGTATATATAGCGAGTTGCTGAGAAGAGAGAATATAAGTGAGACAAGGACAAGCGGGGAATGAAGGTTGACGGTGAGAAAGTTATTACAACCGCTCAAGAATGAAAAATAATGCCACTGCAGGCGGAAGATAAGTGTGACTGTACCTACTTAATGTTCGGCGAAAATTTCGTCGAGGGATTTTCGCTGGTTAAAGTCTTGGGAGAACAAAGCGAACTTTAAGCTTAGGAAATAAAAAAGGCAAACCTCTCTCCCCCTAAAAAAAGAAAAATGTTGATGATAAATAGGCCCACAGATATTGTGTTTCGTATATATATATACCTAAAAACCTATGGCTCGTATCTTTCCAAAGCAATCCCACCCTGGTTTCTTTACCATAAAGCATATCTATTATTGCCTCCTTCTTCATAAAAGTCATAAACGCTTTTTAAAATTCAGTTTTCCTGAAATATTTTCCTTTTTACATTCACCATTTTTCTCTCTTTCTTTGTTCACTTTTCTTCACCAACTTTATATATATATATATATATATATATTCTCGCTGATAATCAAAATTCGAAGTATCAGAATTGAAAAATTACTTGATTGCATGTCAAGTTTTTTGCACCTTCAGCACATTTTAATGAGGCTTGAGAGAAGAAATTAAGAAGGTTTGTGGAAAAGATAATGAGCTTCTAATTTGGTTTCAATTAAAGGATGAGGGAAAAAGTTCCAAAAAAAAAAAGAAAGACGCAGGCCTTGGGTAGAGGCTGAAATCTCATGAGCATGCAGAAACGTTGAGAGAGAAAAGAGTCGATTCAAGATGAGCTTTTAGTGCAAAAGAGGAGGTGCATTAAAAAAAAAAAATGAAAAAAAACTGACCTTCTTCCGGCAGCAGGCTATTAAAACGTTTCTATTGCAGCTTATACATTCTCGGGTGGCTCTTTTATTTCATTACATCGCTTGTGCAGCTAACGAAATTACCGCAATTTCGCAGCACAGCACACGGTCACCGCTAAATGCCGCTGGTGGAGGTGGTGGTGGTAGTAGTGAAGCGGTTAAACTCGTAGAGTTTTATAAAAGGGTTCACGAGAAGAAGAGATGTACAACAGCAAAAAAAAAATAAATAAAATAAAGAAAAAATTCATCTTTTTCTTAAAGCCAAAAGAATGTCGAAATTATAAGAATATTCATTACATAACAATAATTGTAGATGAAAAATAAAATTTCAATAAAAATTATTTTTCTGTCATAGTTTGAAGTAAAAAAAATGATTTTCAATTCACCGTTTTTAAGGCAAGAAATCCTTAGCAACCATTTCTAAGACAAGAAATCCTTAACAACCGTTGCTAAAGAAAAAAATCCCTAACAACTGTCGCTAAGGAAAAAAAATCCTTAGCAACCGATGCTAAGGAAATAAAATCCCTAGCAACCGTTGCTAAGGAAATAAAATTCTTATCAACCGATGCTAAAGCAAAAAATCCTTAGCAACTGTTACTAAGGAAAAAAAATCCCTAGCAACCTGTGCTAAGAAAAAAAAACCTCAGATACTTGACACCTTGGGGTTCATTTCATTTTCCCTTCTCATGAAATTCAGCGACATTAATTCTAGTGACGAGAGAGTGAAAGAGAGAAAAAGTCAGTTTAGAAGGTTTCGATTCATGAAAGCGAGGAACATCCATCGAGAATTGGCTGCACGAGTGGACCGAAACGCTATGCCATGGCACTCCTCCCTCTCTCTCTCTCTCTCTCTCTCTCTTTCTCCTTCCGTCTGTTCGTCAGGCCGAATTTATTTTCGCGGCAGGTCACTACGTGAGTTGAAATTTCAAACCTTTCCACGGGACACGCGTTCGGTTCACGTTTCGGCATCAAAAAAAAAAAAAAACAAGAGAAAATAAAAAAAAAATTTGAAACGAAAAGAAATGAAAGAAAATACCACCACACTTTCTTTTTCATGGCATGCAGTCCAGTGGGGCGAGTGAACATGTAATTCGATGGAAAGTCCATTTTATGTGGCTTAAGAAAACCAAAGATCTTGAGGGGAGAAGAAGAAGAAGAAAAAAAAAGAATGAAGAGAAAACTTGCAGACGGAAAAACGAGAATCGCTCACCAAAAAGGAAATAAGAAGAAAAAAAGAAGAAGAAGAAGAAGAAGAAGATTTATTGAAAGATAGTTTTCGGATATAAATTTTTCAATGGCAGTAACTTCAGAGTCTAACTTGGTCTACAGACATTTTTTATCTCCTTTAAAAATAAGTCTCAAGCATTATCTCCTAACATGTATTTTTTGAACAAAATAATTTATATCTTCAATAGTTTTCCCATTCTCTAAAAATTAGTAAATTTTTCCTACCGAATTTGAAAATTTTAATTAAAAGTTAACATTTTTATAAATTAACAAAAAAAAAATTATTGTGATAAGAATTTATTTAAAATACTCTTTTGAAAAAAAAAATGAAATTTTAAAATATTTGAGAAAGGTAAATTTTTTTTTGTTGAAATCTGATGAAAGAGTGTGAAACGATTTTAGATTGACTGTCGTTTATCAAAACAAGAGGCTGTTGTGGCTGACAAGTTATTACCAGGTGAAAACGCCTTTATATTGAGATCATAGAGATCGAACGAGAAAATGGATCGTGGGAGAGAAAAATCTCATCGAATTCGTGCAACGAGTCGTGGAGTTCACACCCAGGCACAACGAGAGCGAATATATAAATGTGAAACACAGCTGCTTTTAATTGCAATTTTCATATAGTTGAGAGTTAACCATGATTTATATATTAAAAACACACCTCTCCACCGAACAATAATTATTATTATTATTCGTGCAGTACCCGAAAGTACTTTGCACAAATGATAAACGTGAGATTATCTACTTCACTATGGTATAATCTGTTAAAAAATTATTATCCCACCTCTGATGAAATAAATTTTCATTTATTTTTTCATTATTGTTTTAATTTGTATAATATAATATATTATTTATTTTTAATATAATTTTTACTGCTTCTCTTCGTATAAAATTTTAAAATATGTTTTCAAATATTTGGAAAATTATTAGAAATAGAATAAATTGTACTTGAAATTTTAGTTTCAGTAGTGAAAGTCAGTCATAGACAGACAATTTTTTTTTACGAATTATCGTAACTTTATGTATATTTATATAAATTTAGGATCAATAGTAAAAATCAATTTCAGTCAGACAAAAATTTGAAAATAGTATTAGTAGTACAAGTCAATTGTATTCAGACATAACATTTCCAATTTTTTAATTTTTAATTTCAGTAGTAAAACTCAATCAAAGTCAGACTAGGGTCTAAATTCTAGTAATTTTATTATTAGTAGTAAAAATAAGTTTTAGTCAGACAAGAATTTGAAATATTGATGTTAAAATATTATTAGTAGTACAACTCAATTGCAATCAAACATTTTTGAAATTTGAAAATCATTAGTAATAGCTAGTTCCGACCTGACGAAAAAATTCCTGAATTTTAGTAACAGTGGAAAAGGAATGTCCTAGTCAGACAAAAATTTGTAGAATTTCAATAATTATAGTGTCAGTAGTACAAGTCATTTTCTGTCAGACAGAACATTTCCAATTTTTAAATTTTTAATTTCAGTAGTACAACTTAATTACCGTCAAGCTGAGGTCCAAATTCTAGTAATTTTATTAATAGTAGTAAAAATAAGTTTTAGTCAGACAAGAATTTTGAATCATCATGTTAAAATATTATCAGTAGTACGAGTCAATTGCAATCAGTCATTTTTCAAATTCCTTTTTGGAATTTGAGAATCAGTAGTAAAAGATAGTTCTGGGCAGACAAGAAAAATTCTTGAATTTTAGTAAAAGTAGAAGAAGAACGTTCTAGTCAGATGAAATTTTTTTTTTTCTTGTAATTATAGAATCATAGGTTCAGTAGTAAAAATCACTTTCAATAAAAACAGAATAATTTGAAATGTTACAAATTATTATTAATATATTTTCGGTGAAGTTAACAAAAAAAAAAAAAAAAAATTCTTCAACCATGTCATTATTTTATTTGTAACTTTATGAGAAATTGGATTACCGTTAGTAACAAGTACCCTAGGGCAGTCTGGACAGTTGCCTGCTCACTCATCCCTAGAGTCGAAGTGACGGCAATCCTGTTATACGCACAGACGAGGAGTCAACGCGTTTGACATTTTCAACGAGTTTGCAAGATAGCAAGCATGTATAGACACCTACCTTGTCTAAATTAAACTTGTGCTCGTTCACTTGGAAATTCATCTTTTTTAATGACCTCCCTGTGTCCAGTTGAACGCTATTTTATTATTTTATATTCGCTAACTTGTTATTATGTCAAATTTTTTTTCTCCCATATGAGAAAAGTATATTCAGAATTTTTCTCAAAAACTGCACTAATTTTTTTTTTTCAGCAATTTTATTTCTCTTACCTTTTGAAACAATTTTGGTTTATAGAAAAGCATCTCTCAACTTACCTGAAACAGAAAAAATAAAATTCATTATTGCTCCGAAGTAAGCATATAATTTATTGCTAATTAATATGTAATTGAATAAAAAAAAATATAATTTCATCTCCCATGTGGAATGATTTTTGGAAAAAATTCGTAAAATCTTTAAAAAGTGTATTAAAATAAAACATCCGTTTTTGTAATCAGTATATTATGAAAATTATAATAGCTTATAATAAAATTGAAATTCTATTTTAAAAGCGCAGCAATCAAGTGGTTAATTATGTTATTAAATGTCCTTGACAGGTGTAAATTAATTTGAAACACCACGGTAAATTATTTGATAAACTGTTTTGGACGGATATAAATTACATATATTATATACTATACATATATATTGAAGCCAAACATAATTTACACCATGCGGTACTTAGCCAGCGACTGTACACCACAATATAATATAAGGGGAGAGGGGAAGGAAAAAAAGGAGGATACAGGTGCGCAAATGTCGCGTCAACGATAAGAAACGATGTGAAAGTAAAGGGTTGTAAGTGAATTATGCGGGTGCGAGACAGTGGTGTTGCCGTTACGTAATTCGTTGTCAAAGAAACCCCGCAAAGTCACCCATAGCCTGCCATCTTATTTTTATTTCCAGACAGCTTAAATTTTAATTAAACTACAATTTTAAACTATATATAAAAAATAATTAAATAAATAATAAATTAAAAAATCCACTATTAAAGGAATTTAGCAAAATAATAGAGGTAAAATTCACCCAATAAAGTTTATTTCGATAAATAATGTAGAGTTATTCGTCTTCTCATGGTTGTACATAACGTCTTTTATTATTTAACAAGCGCACCTACTACTATACCATATAGCTATATTTTCATATATTTATTGCTTACCAAAGAATGTCTAATTGGTTACCTTTCAGTGTCATGCTCATAAAGTTTTAACGAGGTTAGACTATGGTTACATATTATAGACGTTAAAATAAAAAATAAAAAAAAACTTGTGTATACAATATATAGTTTGCACGTTGTTAAATTCGTGGTATAAATTACTATATAACACAAAATCGCTCTCAAGTGAATACAAATAAAATGGTTGTTATCCTTAAATTACCACAAGAACATAATTGTTTCTCCTTGAAGACTAACAAGTCAATTATTTATGATTGCGCGAGAAGATGCTGAATCTGCGCTTTTCCTTCATCATAACTTTAACAACACAAGTTGAAGAATTTAATAATAATTATAATTTTAATTAGTAGCAGAATTAAATTAGTAGTATTAAAATATAAATGTTATTATTGCAATTTTTAAAATTTTTTAAATTATATCTAAAATTCCATATTGAAAACGTGATACTGTTGTAAAAATTGTTTTTTGTGCTTTTATTTAAAAAAAAAAGAAAAAAGAAAACACACACATTTTTGAAACGAATTCTTTCGTGAATTTCGATTTTCGCAAAGTCTAAATATTTGGATCGCAGAGCACGTACGTGGAATATACACGAAGAAAGAACTAGAGTTTCCACCGCGGGCCGTCAACATGGCGAGAAGTTAAAAAAAGAGATGGTGATAGAACGAAAGAACGAAACCTGTTTAGAGGAGAGAACGTTTGATCATTCCGAACGCGTGTGTTGTGCATTCGACTTGCTTTTACTCTCCCTCCCCCCTCTCTCTCTTGTACAGTTTGTTTGGCCAAAATCTCTTTTTATTCCATTTAATTCGATGCTGGAAAAACAACATAAAAATAATAATTCTGACAAATCATTTGTTAAAACATTCGAAAAATTATTTTACAAATTATAAACAAAAATCGGACAAGTGGGAGTTACACTCGCATTAAAACCGAGGGTTACGTACCCCTAATCCTAAAATTTGAGGGGTTTAAAATGTGAAGGCCGATGGAAAAATTGCAATTTTGCTTAATTTTTCCTGTAATGTGAGCATGGAAATACATATCATAAGTTTTTAAAAATTTTTTATCATTTAACATTTTCAATTTTATGATTTTTTTTAAATTTCACCAAATAATAAAAATATCAACAAATAAGAAATGTCAAAAGATAAAAAAATAGCAAATGATAAAAAAAAGAAAATGGCAAAAAATGGCAAATTATAAAGAATGGCAAAACACTACAAAAAAATATAGCAAGCACAATTGGAGTTCTCGCTATATTTTTTTTTTTTGTAATCTACACGCAAAAATACGTAAAAGTGTATAAATTTAAAACTCTTTAGATAAAATATTCTTCGTTTTTTTGGGGAAAAATCATGATTTTTATCGAAAATGATCAGTTTTTCCTTGAAAACATTATGATAACACAGGCCGACAAAATTTTGTTGACTAAAATGTTACAGCCGATTCTTACAGGATTTTTGCCGTAGAATCCGAATCTGACCTTAAAAATATCCAATTGGCTCTAGTTTTCGAGCAACAAGAGTTTTAAAGTGCCAAAAAGCGCGTTTTTGGCATTTTTTGCACAGCTGTGAAACAAAAACGTGAGGGAATTAAATGCTCTACATAGAATGAAATGAAAGCTCAAACATTGCTTTTTAAGATCCAATATCAAAAAATTTTATATCAGATGATTTAAACAACTGAGAACAGTTTTTGTGACTGCGCGCGCACGAGTTTTGTACAGTGTTTTTATGGGCTTTAACCGTACCAATTCACCTACAAGCTTTTTATACAATTAGCAAAATGTTACCACTATAGTACATTTGCACGAAAAGCTTGCAACGTAAGCTTGCAAAGCTTTGTACATTGTGCTGTAGAATTGTATTGCACTTAAGGCTGCGCAGTTTATAGTTTTATCTCACAAACATTGTGCTCAATGTACGTTTACAAAAAAAAAAAATTTTTTAAGTTGCAAGCTTGCAGTGGTAAACTTCTGAAAGTTTGCTTCGCAAGCTTTTTGGTTATTTTAGGTAGCTCGACGTAATGATAAATTTTTGCCGTCTTTTTTATACTTTATTGTCATATTTCCCACACACTGTGTGTCAAAAACCTGTTCTAAGTTGTTTTAATTGTTCAAAACAAAGTTGTTTGATTTTTGAAATTAAAAAGCAATGTTTAAGCTTTCATTTCATCCTATGTATGACATTTAATTCCCTCACGTTTTTGTTTCACAGCTGTGCAAAAAAGGCCAAAAACGCGTTTTTTTGCACTTTAAAACTCTTGTTGCTCGAAAACTAGAGCCAATTGGATATTTTCAAGGTCAGATTCGGATTCTACGGCAAAAATCCTATAAGAATTGGCTGTAACATTTCAGTCAACATGAAATTGATAAAATTTTGTCGGCCTGTGTAATTAACTCCAATCGTTCTCGCTATATTTTTTTTGTAATCTACACGTAAAAATACGTAAAAAAAGTATAAATTTGGATCTCTTAGGATAAAATTTTCTTCTTTTTTTATTCGAAAAATCCATGATTTTTTCTAAAAATATGAGTTTTCCTTAAAAACAATATGAACATCAACTCCAATTGTGCTCGCTATATTTTTCCTGTAATTTACACGCAAAAATACGTAAGTATACTAAATATGAACTGCCTTCGTCAAATATTGTGTGCGCTAGGAGGATTAATCGCTTTTTTTCAAAATTTTTGATTTTTCCTTGACAACGCTATGTAAATTAATCCGAATCATGTTCGCTATATTTTTCCTGTAATTTTCACGTAAAAATACATAAGTTTACCAAATTTGAGCTCTCTATGTAAAAAGATGTGACAACCAGGGGGGGGGGTACATAGTCATTTTTAGGGATTTTTCGTAAAAATTCATGGTTTTTCCTTGATAACGCTATGATAATTAATTCCTATGAGATTCGCTATATTTTTCCTGTAATCTACACGCCAAAATACATATGTATATATCAAATTTCAGCCCTCTGGATAAATTCGTGTGGCCGCTAGGGGGGGAGTACATGCCTTGCTTCACTAATCTCATTAATAGGGTTCCCCCTTCGGGTACGGAACCCTAAAAATGCACAAAATCAAAAACTGGTACAGAACTATTAGAGAAGCTATTAAAAAATAGAATCTAAAGTAAAGTTTTTTTTTCTAATTTGTAGAATGAAGAAACCAGTATTTAATTCAGACTCTACTTAATATTCTGCATTTGTTTGAAGATAACAAAAGTAGTGGTGTAATAATAATCTGGTTTCCATTGCTCGAGTCTATTAAACTGGCTTTTGATTATAAGTTTGCCAAAGTTTTTAGAAGTTTCTCCCCGTGTCGCTCGAAGAGAAATCTCCCGTCTTTATATTCAAGAGATTTGGGAGAATCATGTGAACGCACACGTCGGGAAAATTTTCTCTTTCTCTTTCTCACTAAACTTCCACCATTAAAGTGCTAACGATAATAACTCTTCGTAAAGCAGATTGAAAAGCTTCAACGAAAATACGACATTTTATATATATATATATATATATAGTTTTATTTTCTCCGCTCTTCTATAGAGAATGCGTGTATATATTTTAACTTGAGCGTTTAATTGTAGCGCCCGCTGTGCTAATGAATTCGTGAAATTTTCAACACGACCAATACGTATGATTATTAAAACATTTGCACTCGGAAAAATACTCGAATTGAAATTCGTATATTTACATCGCCGCAATTTATAATTCTTTTTTTTCCGGCTAAAAGCTTTTTTTACAAGAATATATATTTTAACTGAGAAAAATATGCTTCCGTCATAAAAATTATTGCTTCAAAAGCAGATTTGAAATTTGTAAAATTATAAAGAAATATTTTTTTATATTTTTAGCGGAAATGCAGAATTTTAATTCTCTATTTATCAAAAAGAAATAATAATCGAAATCGAAAAAATAGAATTTTTTGTTTGGCAAAAAAAGTCAAAAAAAAAAAAAAAAAATCGAGTTAATTTAGTTGCTCTACTTTATTTTCATTTTTTTTATTTTCGGTCAGAAATTGACTATAGGTATTTTAAAAAATGTGCGTTTAGATGCAAATTTCGAAATTTCTACAAATGTGTTACAACAAAGTAGTTTAAATGATATTTTAAAATTATTATGTCAGAAAAAAAAGACTTGTAACAAAAGTCAGACGTCTTTCGCCAACAAAAGTTCATTTTTCCATTGGTCAGGGACGAATTCTCTAATCTTAAAACGCACGCGACTGACTTTAATTTTTTTTCCTTGGTAAAAAAAAAGAGCGGAGCCCTCTCTGAAAAAAAAATCTGCGCAGTTTCAGATTAAATGAGGCGAACAAGGCCTCCAACGTAGAGGAGAGTCAAAGTATAGAGAAATATTCGCCTTCTGCCCAGGTAGATTTTCAACATAATAAATGTGGTCATTTAATAACGCGGACATTATAAAGAAATGTATAGCTTTATATGGTTAATGGGGGGGAAAAAAAAGAAAAATTCTCCAGAAAGACGAGGATGAGAGAAAGAAATGGAAAATGAAAAAGGATGAGGAGGACCAGAAGTCTTGAAGTTAAAGAGGAAAAGAGCTTGAAAAAGAAGTTTGCAGGGATTTGTCATCATCTGACCTTATTATGGTTCCAAGTAATAAAGTTTTTTTTTTTCCTACTTTTTCCTCTCCAAAGTAATAACTGTTATAAGCAATCATCTTCGAGCTTTAGTGGCTTTTTTATTATAATAAAAAAAAAGAATTATAAAAAATTTAATAGAAAAATTCGTTATTGTTGTCAATTAAAAATATTTCGTAATAATACCTAAAGAATTAAAAATAATTGTAGTGAATTTGAACATTAAATGTTACAAATTCATGTTCTATACTCATGACTATTCAAATCTATTCAAAATTATTCAAAGTAACACTAATTGTAAATGATTTGAGGAAATAGTGGTACATACAGTAGGTATTGCAATTTGAAATGATCGATAGCGTATTTCTCTCTCTCTCTCTCTATCTTGTGCCAGATGGTATAAGAGGAGGCGCTTCTCAGAAACGCTGGGTTAACTCAACAGCTGAAATTGTCACACGGTTAACTATGTACGCGGCTTCCGCGACAATACGGTGTTACACTAGACTATTGCACCAGCAACAACACAATGGTAACGGCTTCCAGCTCTAAGTGGATGTATTTCTCTCATTGGATTGCAAAGGGTGCTTGGATGCATATTCTCCGGCAAGAGAGAGAGAGAGAGGATAGGTTAATGCAGCATTGTGCTTTGCATGCTATGGTTACTAACGGACTTGCTTTCTACACTTCTCTCAACATATATATATATTTCTTTGCTTTATACCTAACTATCTGAGTACATTCCAGAAAATGCACTTACATAACTAAACCGATTTTATCTTCTTCAAAATTCTATTCTTTGTCGAATACAATTAAGAGTATCAAATAAAGTATCAGATTGATCCAAATTAAATCATCTGACAATTTCAAATGTTTTAAATTATCAGACAAACAAAAAATTTGTTGCAACAAACCAAATTTGTAAGTTCTATATTAACAATTATTTATTCAATTTTTTTTAGATGCTCATAGGAAAATTTGCCAATATTGAGAAATGTCAGTTGATATTTAATGGATAGAAGCGTAAATGTGAAAAGACCGCACAGAACCGTAAAAAAGACGTGATATTGAGTTGTTTATAATTCTGATGAATGAGAGAGAGAGCGAGACAGGAAAAAAATTTGCTGTCAGTGACACATTTCATTTGGGATCACCTTTGATTGAAAGCCACATTGATCGTGCTTTGTACACATCAATTGAGGGTCTAAAATGATGCACTGGCAAAAGTCACTCGTCGATGGATTTTTTTTTTTTTTTTTTAAACAAATTTCACCAATCAAAATAGATCTCTCCTTTAATATATACATCAAAATGAAATATTTCCTTTTTTATTATACTATCCTTTAAATAATTACATTTTTTTTTCAAAAATAGTTTTCAAAATAATTTTCAAACGTTTTCAAAATGTTTAAAAAAGTTGACAATAGTTTATTCTCCAAGAATATGTAAAAGAGAATTTTTTTTTCCCCCTTAAAGGGTGACATTAAAAAGAAGAGTATAAAGCTACTGCAGCCACTGAATATTCCGTGGCAGTATTTGTATACTAAACGAACTGACTCAGAGACTTCGTTGAGCTGTTCGAGGGAGGTGCCAAAAAGATAAAAAGACATGCGAGGAACACGAGGCAAATAAGAACCTCTCTTATATAGAATACGAAGAGGACGGTATACGCGAATGATGATGATGATGGTAGTGGTAGACGAGACTTATCGGTCTAGACCGTCTAGACGCGACACGGCGCAAAATACGAAACACTCGGAAACGTCTCGGACCAGTCTTTACATCTCGTGAAATTTCTACGACATAACCTATAAATAAGCATCGGGACATAGAGTTGGCGGTATCACATCAAGAACCAAGCATAAAAATATATAAAGATCCCTCGAGTGTTTCTCTCACGATACTTTCGTTAAGACCACAACCAAAAAAATTCCATATATAAAATAAACACCTCTTTATAATTATCTTTTATTTAATATGAATTTTTTTTTCACTTTTTTGGGCATTTTTTTTTTTTTTTTTAAGAAAATGTCTGTAAAGTGATAATTTAAAGAAGAAAGTTTTATTGAGTATATATACACTTATAGCAAAAGCTGGAGGCAGATTCGTAGAAAGTAATATTAATAGCATGATATAAGGGTATAATCTCGACCGGATTTCCCATCGAAATTCTCACCCTCCACAAATGAACAGTCACGCTATTTATAACAATCAATAGAAAGCTTTGTTTGACGTATGGCGTTTAAAGGGATTATTTTTCAAACGATATCGCATCGACATTGCATTCTAATCGTTTATAATCTCCACATTTGTTTACCCTTTCAAACAACCTATAGGATATATTTTATAAAATTTATTCTAAAGATAATTTTACCTATCAATTATTATTTTTTTTTTTTTTTTTTGTAAAAAATATCAAATTGATACTGAAAATATCAGATTTATCCAAATTTTTAATTAAGTTGATATTTTTGGTATCAATTTGATATTTTTAAATTTATAACAATTTTTTTTTTATAATTTTCCGATTTCTTTTATATACAAAGAAGATGTAATATACAATTTAATATAATATATGCATTGGGCAAAAAAAGAGAGAGATAATTTTTGTAAGAGGTATTTAAATTATAGATTTGTATATATGTGGCTTGAGTAATGGTATAGTTTAAAAAAAAAAAATTAATTTTTTTTAAAAACTGGGTATAAAAATTTCGTTTCTTGTATAATAATAAAGGACAAACTATAGAGCAAAAGAAGAAGGTTATTATATATATATAAATGTTATCTTGTATTTTAAAAAACGATACAAGAGTCAAGGTTTGTGGAAACGCTCGATAAACGATGAACTTAGTTATATAGAGCAAATACTGGTTTTCACCCATTAAGCAATCATCTCTTGAAACTTCATATAACTTTTGCCTCCTTTAGTATCACTACTCTCTTTGAAATTGGATTCTCAACGTAGAAAATAATTTTTCTCACTATCTCACACGAAAATTGCATTAAAACTGTTATCATTTTCAAGTATAAATATCATTATATAAAATGTATTTTCAAATATTCATTATATTGCTATCAATTTATTATAATAAATTAATTGAAACAGAAAAAAGTAACATTGATTCAAAAAAATAATTTACATGCGTCCATATTTAATCCACTAATTTTTTTAATTCAAGAAAATTTACTTCAAACTAGTAAAATTTTCTTGGATCAAGAAAATATTGAATCAAATCAAGTAAATGGGTTTTTTTTTGATTCAATACTATTTTTTTCAAGTGTACCAAAAAAATATATATATATATTTTAATGAATTAGGGACCTAAAAAATTATGCTTTAGTTTTATTATTATTTTACAAGGATAAAAATATGCTACTGAATTTATAATATATATATAAATTCCATATCATATGCTTTTGATACAATATTTTTTTATACTTTTTGCAAAAAATGCCGCTACGATTAAAAATAGTAAAAAAAACAATAGTTAAAAACTAATTTTAAAAAATAGTTAAGAAACAATAGACGGAAACTATATAATTTGAAAACTATAAATACACTGAAAAAAAAATTTATTTGATTCAAATACCGGTGTATTTGGTTATTATCAAATAAATATTTACTTGAATCAAATATTTCTTATTTGAATCAAATAAATGGTATTTGCTTCAAATACTGAAATATTTGATTCAAATACTATATATTTGATTCAAATAAGAAATATTTGATTCAAGTAAATATTTATTTGATAATAACCAAATACACCGGTATTTGAATCAAATAAATTTTTTTTTCAGTGTACAATTTGAAACAGTGCAAAAGTCAGGAGACAATATTTAATTAAAACATCAGCAAACAACACATAAAGTAGTACCATTAGAGAGTATACAATATTATTTCGTTTTTAATTCAACTGTTTTGCTTCTGAGTAAACTTGAGCTTCATCATCAATTTAGAGAATACGAAATTGCAGAGGCAAGTTAATGTTGAACAAACTTTCTGCGGACATGATCAGTTAATTGAGTAACAGAGAGAGAGAGAGAGAGAGAGAGAGAGTAAACAAGAGACAAAGGCATAGTCTGCGCGCGTTCTTACGGTACAGCTATTTTCGAAGCTCTTTGAAAAGAGGAGAGAGAGATAGATTAAGAGATTTTCTCTCATCTCCCTCGCGTATTTCTCTCTTTATGCTGATCATAGAACGATCCACTTTACAATGAATGACTGTCGCGCTGTTAAATTCCAATGAATCGTGTATATATATGTGCATTCTCGCTTATATATACAAAAGTATTTGCGTCATTCATTTATATGTCCACGTATCAACTCATCCTCACACGATGAATGAATAGGAGACGAATGAACGTGACCTGGTATGTTTGTTGGGCCTTGAAATGCTTTAGGCTCATTACCGGATACAGACTCTTCATTAAATATTTTTTGTATGTAAACTTGTATCATTCTTTCATTGATAAATTATTATTATTATTATTATTCTGATGATCAAACTGAATTTATGATAAATATAATTAAATATTATAAATATAAATAAATATAAATTATTATAATGAGTTATGATGTATATGAGTTATAAATATTAATGAGTTTTTTAGTGTTTCGTGATTCAGGTACGAAAGCCTTATAGTTTCGCTTTCGCGTCCGTCGTACAACCCCCTTTCCCCATTTCGGGTTATTTTGTTTATTTTGCAACTTCGGTTGTTTAGGTTTTTTTTTCCTTAGCGACAGTTGCTAGGGATTTTTTTTTCTTAGCAACGACTGCTAAGGATTTTTTTTCCTTAGCAACGATTGCTAAGGATTGTGTTTTTCTTTAGCAACGGGTATTCATTAAAGAAAAACTTTAAAAAACAAGTTCCAGAACTTTGGAAAATTTATCAACGATTCTTTGACAAGTTTTTCCTTTTTCCAATGTAAAATAAATTTGCTTCTTCTTGAATAAGTATATATTTAATTTTATGAGGGGGGCATGGAAAAAATTTAATGAAAAATTTTAATATCCGATTTTTCATTGAACAGAGAAAAGGCAATAAAAGAAATTGGTATTTTTTGAAAGGACACACACATTTTTGCCATCGGTTTCACAAACCCGCACCTTTTAACAGAAAGCGGAAGAGCGTAGGTGTGCATGAGTTCTGACTTTAGAGACCTCGAGACGAGAAGATTACTTCTCATTGTAAGGCAGAGAGTGCAGTTCATGCGCCAGAAAAGCTCTCCTTCTCTCTCTCTCTTTGAGACCAAATTTTAAGATCACGTTCGTTCTCTATCGCATCGTCTCTCTACTAGTCTTCAGGGTCGTTCGGGTCATTGCCATTGCAGACGTCTCGCCAGCTAATTCATTTAAATCAGAGAGAATAATTTTCAACCTAAACCGAAATTCCACGCAAAGTTGTATTAGTATATATATATAACGTCTAGGGTAAATTTGTTAATTTCTCTTTGTTATATATATATGTATTGTAATGAAGCTACCGGGTCACATTGCCACATAGAAGTGTTATGTGACCATTGCGAATGGCATTTCTCTCTCTCTCTCTCGTCATTCCTTTGTTCACTCAATCTTCTCTGGGATTCTCAACAAGCGCGGTATCCTTTCCGTTTCACAGTTTCCGGTCGAGCGTTGAATACCGAAAGCAACTTGGACATATTTATCCAATCACATATATATATCTCATTACAATAAAATATTTATTTTTACTACTTTTTATTTCATTATCTTTATTAAACTGAGAAAAAAAAATTTATTTCATTTATAATTTCTCGACAATTAAATAAGAATAAAATAATTATTATTGTATTAAATAAACTGTATATTTGAACCAAATATCATTTGACTCAAATAATAATTATTAAATACAAATAAATATTTATTTCAAGTCAAGTAAATGATTATTTGAATCAAATTTTTTTTCCAGTGATATTTTGAATATACAATTAAAATAAATAATTATAATCAATTTTATTAGTAATTGTTAAAGAATTACAACAAAATGTAGATAAATTTTTTCCAGTAAAATGTGACACACATATATAGAGAGAAAGGTCGCATGAAATATTGAAAAGATCGTTTAGATATTCCACAATTCCTTTATGGAAAACAGTTTTTTTTTTTTTTATTTATTTATTTATTTTTATTTGACATTTTATTGACACTGCGTGGACAGTTTTATTTTTAACAAAATGACCCATAAAACGTTTCAGTCGGATGTTCAAAATACACATATTTCCGATTTCAAGTTATTTTTTCGTTTAAAATTAGTACCGTGTATATAAATTTTCCAAACAGGAAAATGTATCATTTTTTTTTTTTGTTTCACTAAAATTTTTAATTAGTTGATTTTTTTCGAGATTGAATTCACTTAATAACGATCGATTGCTGAAATAATAAAAATGTTTTCACTGGAGAAAAATTCATTAAAAATTTTAAACTATTTATATTTACTCTTAGTGTGTATATAATTTTGATATAATATTTGATGATAAATATAAAAGTTTTTTTTGCGAGTTAAGTAAAATTTTGTAATTTCAATTTTTAATTAAATTTTTTCATTTTAAAAATGTTTCTAATTAAGAAAATTGTGTACATACATATATTTCACATTTATAAAAATGAGAGCTCAATAATATAAAAAAATATTTACATTGAAACAAACGAAAAATTTTCTAAAATAATAATATTAATAAAAGTTGAATTGCGCCATTGTATTTTATTTAATATAAATTAACATAAATTGAATTAAATTAAAATTAGTTTTGCAAGTTCCATAAATTGTCAAAAACAAACGAGAGTAATATGTAATTTAAAATGATGAAAAATTAAAATAGAAAAACATTTAAAAAAATAAAAGTTTATATTTTATTAAATTGTTAGAATAAATCATTTTATTAAAGTTAATTGCTACATTTACAGGTACAATGTATTCATATAAAGTTGAAATTTAGATTTTCACTGGGAGCTTTAATACATGATTTACAATTTTAATATCAAACCAACTACATACAAAAGGCCTTTGTGAAAATCACTCCATTTGTAAATGAATATGTTCACAGTTTTTAGTTAATATTTAAACCAATTACTATGTATATACTGACAATATAATGTTTCACGAATGTACAATTCGACAAAATGGAAATTGTAATAAACATGTTACCAAACATTTATAAAACAAAAGTTTATTATTATAAAAGCTGAAATTAAATATATTTAAATTTAATACCTATATATTTAAAATAATTTTTTTTTCATCTTTTCAATATTTCCTGAGTCTAAAAAAATTATTTTCAATTATAATTTTCAGAATTTTTCGTAAACTGAAAAATAATTTATTTGATTCAAATAATCAGTTACTTGACTATTATCAAATAAATATTTATTTGCATCAAATAATTATTATTTGAGTCAATTAAATGGTATTTGATACAAATAAAAAATTTCAAATACAGAAATTATTAGTTCAAATAGTATTTGTGACGCGCTCTAAAGAAAGGGACCTTAGAAGCAAAAAATTATAGGTTATGTTTTAAAATTTCAACGTGAAAATTCAAAAAGAGGGGCAATACAAATTATTGATATTTAAGTCTATTACATCAAAAATATTCAATAAAAACTGTTTTTTATTTTATATAAATAAAAAAAAAACTTTTAATCAAGGTAAAATTAACGTAAACATAACCTATAATTCGTTTGCTTCTAACGTCCCTTTCTCCAGAGCGAGTCACATTTATTTAATTCAAATAAAAATTATTTGGTTCAAGTAAATATTTATTTGATAATAGTCAAGTATTCGAGTATTTGTATCAAATAAAATTTTTCTTCAGTGCATGTGATATAATTATGTTGTTGTTGTTTTTTTTTATATAATTAAGACACATATATTCAAAATATCCTCGCTAAATACGTCGCAGGAAAAAGAGAGGAAGAAGAAGAAGAGGAGATTGACCTCCTTGCCCTGGTAATTGCTTGTTTTATCTTAATAAGCGTAGATATGATGCGGTTTACAGCGGTTGAACCGCTTGACGTATCCTGTTTAATTAAAGCAATGTAAGCGAGCCTGCGGTACTGTGGCGTGTAGGTATTCGTGTTGCACAAGTCACGGGAGTCTCTATCCTTTGCGTCCTTTCCTCTTCTCCTGCCAAGTAATAATCATCGCCTCACACTCTTCAGCACACTGTAGAGAGCACAGATTCTCGCACTCTGTTCCGCGGCGTTGGAATTTTGCCCAAAGATGAGTATAATAATTATCATAATTGACATATATCTTCATCCTTGAAATATAAACACCCTCGTAGAAATTTACATTTTAAGAAAATTGATTTTCCTTTATTTGAAAACTTTTTATTTTCCAAATTCTTTAAAAGATTAAATTATTTAAAATGATTCATATTTTCCAATTAAAAAATTTATTAATGTTTCATGAATTTTTAAATTCCTTATGCAATTTAATCCAAAAGCTGATTGCCAAAGTTATAGGTACATCATCAGCTCTCAAGAGTATTCTTGTTGAGAGGTTGCTTGAGAAGCTTATATAAGATTTTCACTAAATAAAGCATATCTGAATAGACTTATAGATGACAAAATCTAAACAAAATAAAAATTTTACAGAAACGAGAGAATTTAAAAACAAAAATCATGATCTCATAGTTGAAGTTGGCTGATGTGAATTTCAAGTTGGAATTCCATATAATCATAATTGAAATACATGAAACGAGCTGTGAAAAATCTGTGGCAAGAGAGGGCCGAAGCGTAGGTAGATAAAAATGTACGAGTAGGTACACGTACCCGAAGGAAGGTGCCTACTCGTTTTCTTTTGCAAAGAGACGTGGAAACACGTGGGCTTTGGCCTTCTTCATTCCAATCACTTCCAAACGAAGATATATCGACCTTCGCTCTCACCCATAGCAGCGTTAGCTAAGACCGATCTCGTTCGGCTATCTCTCTTTCGCCAAAGTAATAGTTATTTATAGCCAAGTGGCTTTTGCCGCTATTTTCCGCAGAAAAAATATATATATATATATACTTATGCCTTCCAAGTGATTCGAAAATCAGAATTAATAAATCCTTTATTTATGTTTAGCCGCATAGATCTAATTTTTGAAGGTTCGTAACACCTTTTTCAAATGTTTCAAAAAGGTACGCAGGAATTGAAAATTTTTTTCCCTTTCATTCAACAAATTGAGAAGAGAATAGCAAATACAGTCAATGAACAACTATATATATATATATATGCATGACAAGTTTAGTACATTAACAGTTGTAGTCCCCAGTGGGAACATTCGCATGTACACTTGGAATACAACGCCACGTGCCACATTCACAGGTAAACATACACACACACACACACAGGTGGCATGGCATGGTAGCACGTTTCTAACAGGAATTGCGGGAAGCGCCGCTTCCTTGGAACGACAATCGCAGCAGGAGCTCTGACGTCATTCTCGAAATCCATCCTGTCCGGAAGCTCAAGTCATTTCGTAAGCATACCGCATACTGTCGAGGAATATCCTTCAAGGAATATCTTCTCTTGTTCTTTTTATATATTCATGAACGCATCCATTCACGATAAAAATAAAAGGTGTTGAAGACAGCGCAGCTGATTATTATATCTCAGTCTCGTTAATTCATTCACAAATTTTTTTTACTATTTTTACTGGCAACACAGAAAATTAAAAGGCATTAAAATAAGCTGCAACGTTTATTATTTTAATCCAATTTTGCTTATTTTAATACCAAAATGGATTAAACTAAACGTTGCAGCTTATTTTAATAACATTTAATTTTCTGTGAAAAATAAAGTTTCAATAGCATTTTTACTATAATAATTTTTCTTAACAATAAAAACATAATCTCACAGAAAATTCGAAAAGTATGCTCTTATTTTAAAGGTGCATGTTCATATTAGAATCATAAGTTTGAATTTTGATTTTAGAGAATTTACTACTACTACTAATTTAAATTAGTAAGAATTTTAACGAATCATTAGTCACTTTTTAGTAAAACTTTAGTAAAAAAATTTAAAACTAATAAATCAAATAGTAATATTTTTCTAAAAATTAGTAAAAATTCTTACTAATGTGAATTAGTATCTCACTTTTCACTAATTCAAATTTAGAGAGTATAGTTTGGCTTTGGCGTCCGTCCGTCCGTCGTATACTCGCCATGGTAACAGTTACCATAGCAACCGTTACTATAAGCAACCGTTCCCATGACAACCATTACCATAGTAATACTATAGTAGTACGGTTACTATGGTAACAGTTACACATAACAACCGTTAGCATATAGCAACCGTGTCCCTAGCAACGGTATCCTTGACAATTGTTTCCATAGCAACCGTTATAATAGCAACTGTTTCCATGACAACCGTTAGCATAGCAACCGTTTCCATGACAACCGTTACCATGTCCGTTATTTTCTTAGAAACCGTTGCTAAGGACTTTTTTCCATAGCAAAGGTTGCTAAGGTTTTTTTTTTTCCTTAGCAACGATAATATTTAATATTGTGCACGAAACCCTGCGATGGAGGCGCCATGCGCCTGCTTCTCTCATATTTTTTTTAGGAGAATTTTCATTTTTTGAATTAGAATTTGAGAGAATTTTCTTTTAAACGAATTTTTTATTTAACCGAATTTTTACAGATACCGAATTTTTAAAACGTCAAATTTCTATTTGTCCGAAATTTGCAAATAGTAGAACAATCAACAAGAAAAAGGCGCAATTTTTAAAATTGACCAATAAGAAATTGTCAGGAAAATCGTGATTGGTGAATTTTAAAAATAGAACCGAAATCTTTCGGTCAATTGTTTGTTCAACCATTTGTAATATCGGTCAAATAAAATTTCGGCTATTCAAACTAATAATTTTTATAGGATATAAGCATGTATCCTTTATTTTAATGAAATTTTAGTTTATTTTAATTCAATTTCTCATTAAATTAATCGACAATAAAATTAATAACATTGCATTATATTTTAATATCTGAAAATTTTCTCCCACTTTGATTAAAACTTTCCATAATTTCAATTTTAATCAAAATAAATTAGATATACGTGAATGTAAATTAATCATACTTTTCTTATTCCTATATATATATATATATATATATAAGAGAATGAAAATAGAGGAGAAAAAATTTTTCAAGATATTATGCAAAGCGATAAATAAAAAAGAAGGAGGGTGTGGGGTAGTTTATCTTAAATATTATGAATATAGAAGCAGATAAAGAAAGGAATATATACGTTAAAGAAAAGTGAGATAATAGATTATGTTGCTAT
Organism: Leptopilina boulardi; assembly: GCF_019393585.1. Taxonomy (NCBI): domain Eukaryota; kingdom Metazoa; phylum Arthropoda; class Insecta; order Hymenoptera; family Figitidae; genus Leptopilina; species Leptopilina boulardi. The sequence goes on along the minus strand of NW_026137934.1, from coordinate 827,741 downwards.
AAAAGAAGTAAAGGAGAGGCGTCTTCTATATAAAGACGTTTAGAAGCACAAGTGTACTTCAGGAGTGAAAAACATTTATAACAAAAAAAAGAGCATCAAAAATCCTTTTTAAAATAGCCATTCTTTGAAAAAGGATTAAATAAAAAAAATTACGAACACTATTTTTTACACTGTTTGTATGACAAAAAAAAAATTTCCAAAATTAAAAAATTCCCATAAGAATTTATACATTTTCAAATATATTTTGAAAATTAAAATCTTGTGAAAAAAGTGTATTTCTGTTTTCAAATTAAAAAAAAAAAAAAGAAATCGACTGATAAAATTTAGAAAATAATATCAGACGTACTGTGAAATTTCCTGGTGTGTGTACATGTAGAGGAAAACTGTAATTGAACAGGAAACAATGGATAGTGTATAAATTGCATTCGTTTTCATGCTTTATACAACTTTTGCCCGAAAAAAAACCCAAGTATATAAATCGATCTGTAGATCGCGGGTACATTTTTTTTTCTCCTCCTCTTCACGATGAATTTTAACGAGCAATTTCGGTCACTACACGATTCTTTCTGAAACCATTCGAGACTACTACTACTACTACTACTATGGCTCGGGATTTCGACCTCGTAAATATTTACGCACAAACGCAGCAGCGATCGCAATTTGCATATTTTGTACTCGCCATATATTTACAGTTTCTAGTTGTCATACATTATATTCACATATATTAATAAATAAATATAATATAAATATAGATTAATATTAACAGTTATGTTAATTAGGTTTGGTATATTTTTCCTGTACATGCAATGTGTGCCAAAATTCAGTTCTGTAGGTCAAAATGACCAAAATTCTAGAGTTTTGCTAAAAGAAACCTTTTATAATACACGACACTGAAAAAAAAAATTTATTTGATTTAAATAATTTGATACTTGACTAGAAATTGACCTACTAGGGCCGTAGTAGGGAATGAAACGCCATGCCTGATCAGGGCCAGATTAGGACGACCAAAAAATGTGGATTTTTCTAATTAGGGCCACATCAGGCGCAATGTTTCATTCCCTAATAGGGCAGCCCAATCTGGGCCATGGCAAAAATTTCTGCACTATTAAATAAATATTTTCTTGAACCAAGTAATTTTTATTTCAGTCAATTAAATTTTGTTTTAAATACAGATATATTATTGGTTTAATTACAATTATTCAATTTTTCGAGTTAAAAATCAACTCACGAAGGGAGTTAATAATTAAATTAACTCGTAAAGGATTAACTCCCTTCTCTTCAACTCCAAAAGGGTGGGACTTTTATAGCATCTTCTAGGGAGTTAAAATTCAAGTCCTTTTTTTACAGTGTACAAATAAATATTTATACCGATTATTTGAATCTTTCTTTTTCAGTACAGAAACCATTTTGTGATTCGAACATAAGATCCAGTGCGACAGAAAAAAGCTGGTCTCAAAATGAGTAGCGTACGCAACTAATTTTGAAGTGTAACAAAATTAAGCCAGGTTCACTGCAAAAAGAAGTATCTTATATTTTAAGATGTTTTGGTCGCCTTTTTAAAATGTTTTTTACAACTTGCTTCTAAGTTATCAAAAACATCTTAAAATGCATTAGTTTCTTAAGATATAAGATAGATAGGAAGATACTTTTGGTAACTTGCTTCCAATGTGTCTTATAATACACTGTAAAAAATTTAGGGAGTTAACAGCACTAGGAGTTGGGAGTTAAAAATCAACTCGAAAAAGGAGTTAACCAATAGTGGAAAGGAGTTCAGTATCAAATCCCTTTGCTTTAACTCCCCAATGGGTGAGACTTTTATAGCATCCCCTGGAGAGTTGAAATTCAACTCCTTTTTTTAACAGGGTAAGATACTTCTTTTTGCAGTGTTGGTGGCGCCACTGTCTATGTCGTTTAGCATTTGTTCATTTTGAGATGTAACAAAAATGAGACTTAGGTTTTTTCTGTGATGCCTCAAGAGAAAAGAATAGAATTTCGATATAGTAATTTTATACAAGTAAAATTTTATCTGTCGCGGCGTATACACATAGAATAATATCAAGTAAAACGTAAATAATCATAAGAGGAAAGTTTAGAAACTCAATTCATGTCAATGATTTATAAGGTAATACTATGAAGGAAACTTTTAGTCTCTATATCGTTTTCAAGATGCCATCTATATATATAACTATTCTTCCTGAGTTAACAGGATGAGCTTAAGAGTCCTCGCCTCTTCTCGTTACGTAGTAAAGTTTTAATGAAAGCAAATTAACGATGCTCCCAAGTAGTTACAACCCCTCTTTGCTCTCTCGTGGCCTCAGCGCAAAGTTCTCTTTCTCCGCAAGTAGCGTGTCGAGATTTCTTGACAGAGTATAGCAGAGTATATATCGATGTTGTGGTCTTTCAAAAAGGGATTAAAGGAAGAAAAAATGAAAAACTCTCACAGAGAAAGAGAGAGGCCAGACAGATTCGAATATGATATGCAGCTTTTTTTTTTGTAAAAAAAGAAATGAAAAGAAGCTCGTTGGTGACAGTGAAAAAGTCTGCTTTTCATATAAGGGTTTTACTTTTTTTTTCTCTCTTTTTTGCTTGAGATGAAACGTATTTGAAATCTTGCGTATATGTTTGTTTTAAGTGCGTTTTTAATAGACTCCTCTGTGGGTTAAAAAAAAACCCTGTCTACACATATGAAATAGCCCTTCGGGGCAAGAACTGCCCATTTGCTTGCTCTTCTTTTTTTCTTTCCTTTTTTTTTTAGCTCAACCTAGTTCTTGTTGCGGTTTATGCGACTACCTGCGCCTGGGTAACTAGTTGAATTATCGGAACGAGAGTTGCTCTTTGATGAAAGGGTTGATTTTGCGAACGCTTTGTACATACGTATTTGGGCACGTAGAAAGACACTTTAATAGAAGGTTTGTGGACGCAAAGACTGACGCATGTGGAAACTACTATAATGTCAAATAGTAATCAGCGGTGGCAAACAGACGCATAAATACAAGATAGTGTGAGGTGTGTACGCGTTCCACTGTGTAGGTATATGTATATAGTATATGTTTTATATATATAGAAAACCGAGGAGAGCCTCTCGTTCCAAATCAAGAGAACACTGCCAGTGAAATCTGCAAGTCGAGGATGTAAATGTAAATTCACCTGGAGCAATATTGTTGGAGAAGATGTAAGATAAACGACTATTGCCTTACTCCTGAACGATAAGGTCGTTGCTTTAGGTTGTTGATTTCCAGTTACTTACCAAGTTAATTTATCTTCTCTCTCTCTGTAACTAACCATTTCAGAACATCTCTTTTTCTCCTGTATATATTTTGACCACAGGAATACAGTTCTATTATTGAGTAATCATGATTATTTCTGCATTTTGAAAAAGTTGTATTGAAAAAAAATTTAGAACAACAAAAGAACTATGCGAATTATTTTAATTTACATTTCTAATTCGAAAAATTTAATAAACGAAAATGAAACAACAAAAAGAAAAGTTATATATTAGATAAACTGAAAAAAAAATTATTTGATTTAAATAATTATTTGCTTGACAATTATTAAATAAATATTTATTTGTATCAAATAATTATGTATTTTATTCAAATACAGAAATTATTGGTTCAAGTACAGTTTGGCTTCAAAAATTATTTGCTAAATATTTATTTGATATAATAATCAAGTAACCGATTATTTGAATCAAATAAATTTTTTTTTTCACTGTAAAATTATATAACATTTATATGACAGACGTTTAATTAATTAGTGTGTAAACGAACGGAAACAAATTTACACTTATAAGCAGTGAAAATTGGAAACATTGTGTATTATGAATATATTCATAGGTTTCCGTAATAATATATCCATCCCCATTTCATTACCTCGCTCGATATGACCTATGCATGTTAATTAGGAATCATATATACAACACTGAGAAAAACATGTTATTGGATCAACAACATTTCCGCTAATAATAGTTATTAATTCAAAAGCATAAATAATGTAAAATATTTTAAAAATTATGCTTTCAGAATTAGTATTATTTATTTAATAATATTTTTTTTCTCTACACACAAAGAAAAGTTACTATGAGAAAAATTTCTTTGAAAATAATTAGAAATGCGTATATTTTCCTTTTTATATTTTCCAACAGTCAGGAGAACCAATTATTTTCCTTTTATACCAAAAAAAAAGTTTACTTTTTGTCACAAAGGAAATTTTTTCACAATAAAGAAATTCCATAGTTGATAAGCGGTCAAAGGGTATATGTATTTTTCATTTAACTAAAGGAATTTTCGTTTAATAAAAAAGCAGGCAGCAAAAACACAATTTTTTATTTTTAAAAATATTTTTTTTAATATTTTAAATAATATTTTATCACTCGGCAGAAAAATTTATACAAAACCAAATCAATTGATTGATTGGTCAATTTTGATTGAAATCCAATTTTCTACAAAAATTGTGTAATATTATAAAAATATAATATATTTTAATATAAAAACATACATTAATTGTTCACGATTGACACATCTGAGTATAAAAATTTTCATACAAGATAATGAAAAAAAGAAAATTTGTTTTAACGTACTGAAATGCAAGTTGGTATATAGAATTAACTGATCTTTGAAAAGGATTTCCTCGTTATTCATTATTTATACAGAACATTTTCTGTGGTAAAAATATTTCAACAATTTTATATATACCGAAGAAATGTGAAAAGAATATAACGATATAAAAGTACATACTTTAAACTGCAAAAAAAAAAAACTGTCTGTGAATTTGACAAGTATGAAAAATAGAGAACCTTTCAATTTTTAATGAGTGTTTGTAGCTATATGATATAAAGTCAAAAAACTTTAAAGGAATCTCTTTAGGAGAAACTGTAATTTTTTTTTTAATGAGAAACTTTAGATAAGCGGAAATTATAGAATTCGAAAAATAGTATTAGAATGAAAAAAAAAAACGAATAACCAAGTAATTATAAATAATAATAAATTAATAACAACTAATTGGTGCTTCAAATAATTTATGATTAATAATAATAATTAAATTAATTTATAATTATAATTAAATCAATTTTAAAAACAATATCCATTTGGCTTGAAATTACTTCAAATGTAAATTTAAAAACCTGTGCTTCCTATATATGTATACACAATCTGAATGCAAATGATCTTTTTTCGTTATGAATTATATTTTAAAAGAACTACAGAGGCCATAAAGGGAAATTACCTATAAAAAAATAGTTATTTCTACGCTTTTGTAATTTCCACTTTGGCAGTAAAGCATTACGTTCTTTTGTTCAGTTTGCGTTATTTTTTTTTTTTTTTTTGTCTAAAAAAGAATATTCGAAAGTAACGCCAACCTAAAAAAAGTAAGTTAACGGGGGGATAAGAATGTTTGTCAAAATATATGCATATAGTGTCTCCCCATTTGTAAGTAAAAATGAATGCAAAAGCTCGTAACCTAGAAAGTACGTGAGCCAGTGAGGTATTCAACTGAATTAATGCAGTGCCCTGTACGTGCACGGGCTGCACACTTAATCGCTTTTCAGCGTCCTTATATATACTATATATATGTATATACATATACAGAATGTAGTTTGAGCTAGCTTGTCCGCCTTGCTTACTCGGCAAGCTAGGATGCTGAATTTATAAACGATTCGCTTTAAATTCGTTGCATGCGTTATAACCTCAAGGACTAAGTCGAAATAGAACCAAAACAGCTTAAATCATGTCACTATTATATATCAAAAGTCTTATAGGAAATACATAAAAAAAAATATTGAAATCAATTTTTAAATCTAATCGACATTATAATAAAAAAGAATTTAATCAGAAAAAATCTAAAAAAATATTTGGATTTATAATATACAATTTATATTACAAAGCCTATGAATTTGGATGAAAGACACGAGAGGAGGAATATATTCAACAAACACGATGCAAATTCTTACTCCTTTTTTTTTTTTTTTTTTTTTTTTTTTTTTGGTCTAACGAGGTGGCAACTGACAAAAGGACGTAGAGAATAAAAATCTTTTTCTCTCTTTTATTCTTTGATTCTAAAGAAAATGCAGAACACGCTCCAGAAACTTAGGAAAAAGAATAAGATTGAATACCACACCGCTAATTATTTCTGCTGATTAAGATATTCACTGGTACTACAGAAGGACTTTGACTTCCCTGTATCGATTGAATTTATTCAAATATATTCGTTTTTTTAATATGCAAAATTAGAAAAAAAGATTCTAATAGAAAAAAAATATTTTATTAAGATTGTTTATTTCTACTATTACCAGAAACATCATTTTAACAACTCTTGAAATTTTCTACTTCCCTCAACCCTCATATATTCATTGCAATTTAATTTCTATATTTACTATTCCATTATCTTACATCCAATTCATCTCTTTAATTCATTCATATTATACGAAATGACACATTAAGAATTAAATCTCCTTCCACATAGAGAAATTATAATTCTCTACTTATTAAATAAAGCATACGAATAATATTTTACTTATAAATACATATTAATTAAAAAGTCATTTAGATTGGTTTGAACTAATCCGATATAGTCAGAATAAAACAAACGAGATCATCCTTTAGCGGAATTTAACTGTGTCAAGAATAAATTTATAATAAAGGAAACTGTTTAAAAATTTTCACTTTAATATATACACAGAGGTTTGCGCTAATTAATAATTAGGTGCTTATTAATTATTAATAAGACGTTTCTACTATTGTTTTTGGTAAATGTAAAGAGATTGAACCGCACCCGCAATCAATGTAAATGTTTAATTATCCATTTTATTGATTGATTATAATTATACAGTAATTAATTAAAACCATTATTGAATTTTTAATTCAATTTATATACTCATTTAAAAATACGTGTCAAATAAATTTTTTCTAAATAAAAAAAAGTGTTCTAATTTTTTAATTAGATAAATAAAAATTAAGACAAATGAAGATAAGATCAAAAATATAAAAATTAAGTTAAATAAAAATTAGGCCAAATAGGAATTAGGGTAAATAAAAATTTGGCTAAATGATATTTTGGTTAAATAAAGATTAGGCCAAATAGAAATTATTTTTAGAGAAAAATTTGGTTATATAAAAATTAAGTCAATTAAAAATAAGACCAAATTCGGTTAAATAAAAATTAGGCCAAATAGGAATTAGGCTAAGTAAAAATTTGGCTAAATGAGATTTTGATTAAATAAATATTGGGGCAAAGTGAAACTAGGGCAGATAAAAATTAGGATACATAAAAATTAAGCCAATTAAAAATAATATCAAATTAAAATTAGGTTAAATAAGAATTACACAGAAAAAAGCTGGTGTTATTTTTGTTGGGGGTAATTTTCTCCAATGCTAAAACCTATAAGATTTAACCCAGATTTATTGTAAAATTTGTTGCGTGTTATTTTAACACCAATTCTGATGTTAAAATAACACTTTGTTTTTTCATAGACCAAATAGGAATTAGACTTGAAAAAAGTTTGGCTAAATGAGATTTTAGTAAAATAAAAATTAGGCCAAAGAGGAATTAGGACGAATAAAAATTAGGGTACATAAAAATTAAGCCAATTAAAAATAAGATCAAATTAAAATTAGGTTAAATAAGAATTATAGTAAAAAGTAATTAGGCTGGATAAATATTTGGCTAAATGAAAGGGTTAAATAAAGATTAAGTCAATTAGAAACTAGGGTAGATAAAAATTTGGCTACATAAAATTTAAGCTAATTAAAAATAATATCAAATTAGAATTAGGTTGAATAAAATTTAGATTAAATAAGAATTAAGCTAAACAGGAATTAGTCTGGATAAAAATTTGGCTAAATGAGAATTTGGTTAAATAAAAATTAGGCCAAATAGGAATTAGGCCATATGAAAATTTTGTCAATAGAATTTAGATCAATTAATTATCAGATACTTTTAAAATTTTACGAAAAATTCAAAATAGTCTCAAAATCACTCTACTTTGCTGATCAATATAATTAATTAAATTTCTTATAATTTTGTGTCTATTAATTCTAAACTATTTATTACCTATTATAAAATTTATTAATTTTAATAATTATAAAAATTATTTTCACGATTTTTTTCAAAAGAACATGAAATTTTTTTTAAAGTAAATAAATCATCAAATACAATTTTTGTCGCTTTTTTTTGTAAATTATCCATTTTTGTTAGCTTCTTTATTGGCAAATTCCGCCAAGTTTCGTCATAAATTGCGATCAAGCTTTCATGAAACAAAAAAAAAAAAAAAAAAAAAAAAAGTCAAGAAAAAATCAAAGTGGAGAACGATCAGTAGTGAATCAACATTCCACTATATACCTACTCTGAATAACCAGATACCAGAATAATTTCGCATCATTATCGAGAAATCCCGATCGTTAAATTCCAAGTGCCAGAGATATATCACTTGCATTTGGCAAGGACGATTGAAAAACTCATTACACACGTCCCCCTGGGTGAATTAAAAAAAAAAAAAATAAGAAAAAATGAAAAAAAAAATTCTCTTGAGATGAGTTTTGTGTTAATTGTGTGGGGAATTCATCGCGCTCGCGGGGGGAACGCAAAAGGAAGCTTTAATTCAGGCCTCCTCTACCAGAGAGAGCTCTTTTCCTTTTCGCCCCCTTCGAGAATTCGAAATGGACTAGAAAATCAAGTAAATTCGCCATCGCGTGACCGTCCCGATGAAACAGTGGGAAGCAGTCGTGTCTTTGAAACCGGATTTACGGCATTTAGGAGTGACTTTACACGGTACTCATGTAATATATCTCGAGAGGTGTACGTAGAACATTAATTTTCCAAGGTAACGTGTGACAGCACACCAGTACAGTGTACAGTATTAAATTTTCGTAAACTAAAAGTCTTCAAAATTTATACAATTAAATTTTATATTTCAATTGAAATTTTTATTAAAATTTCCCTTTTCTTTTCTTTGCAAAAAAAAAAAATTTATTGAAATGTCTTTTTTTTAATTAAGAAATTTAAGATTTAATTAATTAAAAGTTAACATTTTGCACACAGAGGATCAAGAATAATATTATGGAAAATAATTTTGTTCTCATGATTCTGCTATGATATCTTCTTATGTATCTCAGTTCTCTATACACAGAACCTTCTTAAAGCCCATGTATACATACCTTATTAAATGTCAATGACTATTTGAAATATGAGATTTGAAATAGCTTACTCAAGTCGCGTACTCTGGAATGTTATTTAAACATGACATACCTGCCTTTAGTGCAAGGTAGAGATTAGTACTGTGAGACTTGACGGAGATAACGAGCATAGGAGATAATGATCTCCGCGAGAAAGTGCTCGAGTATAACTAGGTATACATGGAATGCGCACTATTGATTCGAGAAAAACTGAACCCCCTTCTATCTCTCTCTCTCTCTCTCTCTCTCTATCACGAGATGGTCACATAATTTTTGATATAATAAAGCTTTTCTCACTCCAAAAAAAAGATAAAAAGCATTCGTAAACGATACGAACAGTTTCATTTGTCAATGTCGAGACGAGGATTTAGATATTCTTAAAGAGAGAAATAATATTCAAACTTATGGAGAATGTTCAGGCTCAAGATGATACGCTTCTCGAAAATTCTAAGAAGAAGAAGAAGCCTGACACATTTCAAGCTCACACTTTCGTCTCTTTCTCTCACGAAGCTAAGAAGCTTGTCACTTTTGATTGCCATTTAAGGGCAAATCATCCTTTAGGATATTCCGTCATCTTTTATTTTACTTCATTCTCTCCCTCTAAATCAAATTCTCCTTAGCAAGCATTTTTTTTTTTCTGTCAATCGTGTTGAGATAATTCTTTTATTTCCTTTCATCTTGTATTCTATTTGAACATCGATTCTCTATCAACAATACGCAAAATGGAATATGAAACGAGTAAAATGCCATAAATAAAAAATCTAACTCTTGTAAAAAAAAACAAATACTAACAAATTATTACGGATTAACAAAAAAAGGAAAAAATATTTTAAACTACAATTTCAATATATGAAAATAATAATACTGAAAAGAATTCCAAGGGAATGGCAAAAAAAAATACAATAAAAAACAGAAACAAAAATTAAGTACAAAAAAAAAAATTGAAAAAAATGTACAATATAGAAATAAAATGCAGAAAGAAATGAAATAAACTAAAAAATTGTCAAAAGAAATAAAATTCCATAACAAATATTCTCAAAGTAGAGAAAATAGTAAAAGTGCAAAAGGAATATTTACTATTTAATCCAGAAAATGTTTTTTTTTCATAAAGAGAAATTAAAAGTGCGCACAAAGTTCATTTTTTTTCATTTGGAAATTAAAAAAATAGAAATAATTTAAGAAACCGAATTTCTTATGTACCTCTTTTTCACTCATGTCCTCTAATTAATAAATCAGGTAATAAATTTCACACGTCACTTTATATACAAAGTAGAATGTTAAAAACCAGTTTTATATCTTGGCCTTAAAGAAAGAATTTTTCTATACTACATTCTCCAAGGAGTTTTGTTTTTTCTGTTTTTAAAAGAAGCTCATATATATCAGAATTAAAAGTTTGTCATCATCTTTTCTTTGTTATATATTATACAGCAAGGTGGCATCGTACATCTAACAACTAATCATGTCGATAATTAAATAACGACATATTTAATGAGAGTGGAAAGAGAGAATAAAAAAAAATCTACATAGTTTTTCCGTATGATCATTAATTATATATATATACCATATCAAAGTAAATGCAACTATATATACCATCGTTTGCAACTGAAAATATATACATATATACAATTAAACATTCACGCTCCTTCGCTATATGGGTTTATCTTAATTTAATCTGGCCATAAAGTTTGAATTGATAATCAAGTATAAACATATCATCTCTGCGTTCCATGAGAGAAATTAACGATGGCATATTCCCTGTCGAAAAAGAAGAGCAATCCACCTCGGATGAAAAAGAAACGATATGTATTCGAACTGGTTGAAGGTAGGCAAAAGTGAGCTCGCAACTATATACATATATATGTAAAGAGAAGACGAGGAAAGAGAAAATGGTAAGAAGGGATTCCCGTATAAAGTGGAATTACAAGATCCAAGGCGATCAGGATGGTGAGTTAGAATTATCGTTAAATCTTGCGTCGCAAAGACGATTTGCAGTTTTCCCCTGGACCCACCTTTTTTTCTCTATCCTTTAAAATAGAATTTTAGAAGCAATCGCTTCTTAGTTCTGCTGAAGTGGTCTTACCGAAACGACTTTAGGTTACCGAAATAAAGTAGATATCTAATGAGCTGACTTTGCACTCGACAATAAGCCATCTGAGTTTCGTCAATGCTCAAACTTTATTTATATAAATGATGATTACAAAACGATTCTTTTCGAATTAAATGATAAAATATTTTCCTTACTTTAGGGGAAAAATTTTTCCCTTAAAAATTAATTTATGATATAGGGGAGAGTGGGGCAAAACGGGATACCTTTTTGGAATTCTCGGTTTACAAAGAATCTATGAAATAAATTAGTTCAAATGTCGTTGAAATTTCCTCCTTAAACATTAGAGAATAAGAAAATAAGGTCGATTGCATGAAAAAATTTTTTTTTTGATCAATTTAAACTAGCTTTTTCAAAAAAAAATGCACAGTACCCCGTTTTGCCCCGATGGTGGGGCAAAACCGGGTACCATCAAGAAAATATATAAATCATGGAATATTCTTTAAGTTTTTGTTCAATTATTATTATATATCACTTACATTATAGAAAATAATTAATATTCAATAAATTTAATCTAAATATATTATATTAATAATGAATAACAGCAGTTAATTCTTTTAAGACGAATTTTTTCATATTTTTATTAATTTTTTATCGTTTATTTATCGATATGGTAAATAAATGATATACCGAAAGTTAAACGATTGTTAATAATTTAACAATTACTTTTAATGAAAATTACTCGTAAATAAATGCTGAACCAGATGTAATACTTGCCGAATCGAATATATCGACACAAAAAGTTTTATAAGTGATTTACTTTCGATAAAAAAATCGATTTTCTTTTGACCTAAAATTTAAAAGTCGCATAAAATATAATAAATACATTTTTATATATACTGGTTATGTAATTAAAATGATGTTAGTTGTAATATAAAAGATATATGTAATAGGTGTCACATAAATGAAAATACCTATCATGGAAAACTTGGGGTACCCCGTTTTGCCCCACTCTCCCCTATAGAATTTTATTTTCAAATATAAAATTTTATTTCCAACAAAAATATTTTCTATTTGAAACAAATAAACATATTTTCACAGTGAATTTTGACCTATTTTAACCCACAGAGGTGATGTAAATGTTTTTCCATATATTAAATCTGGAATTTTTTTTGTTTCATGATATTTATCATTCTTAAAAGTATTTTGCGACTTACCGAAATAAATAATAAACTGCACAAGTTTTGCACTCACCTGAAACAAACAAAAAAATTTAATTAAAAAATTATCAAACAATTAATCATTATAATTACAATATTTATAATTTTGTAGATATAATTACAAAAAAAGTCACTAATTTCCATTAGTTATTTTTTTTTTACTTTAAGATTTTACAGAAACAATAACAAGAAATTAAGAAACACCCAAAAAAGAGAATAAAAATCTTTCTACTGGCATTTTTTCTCTTTTACAAATAATTTCCGCATAACAAATAAATAAAATTTCCATGGAAAAATAAATTACAAAAAAACACTGAATTCTACAAAAAGGAAAATTTATTTATAAATATATGTAATATGAATAGAACTTTGTTTTTGAAAAAAATATTTCCCATGTGCATTTTTTTTTGAAAAGAAAGAAATGCTGTTTTTTAATAAACCGCAAATGTAACTGCAAAAAAGAAGACAAATTTTTTTTTTTTTTTTTGAGAGACAACATTTCCGGTTTTGATGAAACAAAGATTTTGTTGTAACGTGTGTGTACATATATGTATTTATATATGTGAGGCGTGAAATCAAATTGTTTATACGTTTATTTCGCATAAGTGCAGTTGCACGTCCACTCTTGTTATCCCTTTTTCCGCTTTCGAGAAGAGAAGAGAGAGAGCTGGAGAGTTTTCCTTTTGAAACGAGCAGTTATGCATGAGCCGTCGTAAATATCAGTGCGGGATGACTGTGGAGGCTCTAGTGCCTTCTGCATATTCATTTTAACTCTCTATGTATACACGTATATATACGAGGACCTCGGTCAAAATAATGGCCGAGGATTTTGCAAACAAACCGATTTTTTTCCGCGTTGATCTCATTTTTTTTTTTTTTTTTTTTTTTTTTGCCCCACTTGAACATTGACTAAACTATAAAAGCCACGAGTTAACGTTTTGAATAAATAAACAAAAACAGTCATGTTTTAACTTAAAATGAGATGAAAATTATATTTTTAATTTAATTATTCTTTTTTAATCCAATTAAAAAGAATATTTAGAAGACCAAATATTTTTTTAATGGATTTAAGAAAAAAAATTGATTTTGCAAACAACCGATTTTTTTAAACTGAACCTATTAATTTTTATCAGATCCAGCCATTGAATATGTAAAGTTAATTATAAAATAAATTTTGTTTTCAGTGTAAATCTCGACTTGGAAGACGCGCACGCGAAAACTAGAACGCGTAACATTTTAATAAATGCAATTATCAGGGCACCGACATTTAGAGATATATATATATATATATAGGTGTATGTATGTATGTATATACTAAAAGGACGTCTCAAGATGAGGAATTCACCGATGCATGCAGTGCTCATTCTAGCCACCTACCTTGGTCAGCTTATAAATAACGTAATTAGTCTTCCTGCTCCTCTTTTTTTTTTCTTTCTCCATCACCGACGCACATCTAGGCATTTTTTCTTTAATTAGCACCAAAACCATACCGAAACGAGTTCACGAGCCGGCGAATACAAATTAGAATTTTTCAACGCCTTCATCCACTATTGAATTTTGTTTCTTCATTTTCCATTTGTTTTTTCACACTGAGAAAAAGAATTATTTGTTTCAAATATAAAGATCAGTTTAAAAGTTTTTGTTTAACCCAACACAGTTTTTATGTTTAATTTTAATATATAGAAAATATTTTCTACTTTGGCTTAAAATTATTATTTGTTTGAATAATTATGTTTGATTCAAACATATTTTCAGGTCGGTAAACCTGGAAGTACCACATTCATAAAAAAAGTTTTTACATATGCCAACATTTAGGGCTCAATTAGGGCTAATTTAGTACCACATGCAAAAATTTAGGGCCCTTTACCTATTTGAAATAACCCTTGGTACTGCTGGCTTGACGTCAAGCTGGAAGTACCACACTATAGAACCTAAATATTTTTCAAAATTTCTTCCATAGGAATTTAGGGCTCATTTAGGGCTCTCAACTGGGACTATTTAAAATTTTTAAAAACCACCCCTAAGTACAAAAAAACATCCCTAATTATTTAAACTCAATTTAAGCAAACAATAATCATATAGGAATTAAGAGCTAAATTAGGGTTCTTCAATAGAACTAAATTCACTTTTTAAAAGTGCATCCAAACCACCCCAGCCAAGTAACTGATAGATACTCAACCACAAAAGCTACCCTCCACTAGTTAAAACTCAATATTTTCAAAAACAAACACATACGCATTTAAGGCTAATTTAGGGCTCTTAAATGAAAATACATTGGGTGTTCAAAAGTGACGCATGAACTTTAAAAACTACCCCACAGAAGTTCAAACAGAATTTTTTGAGAAAACAAATACTTAGGAATTTAGGGCTCTTAAATAAAACTACATTGAGTGTTCAAAAACGATACACCAACTTTAAAAACTACCCCAGAGTGGTTCAAATTTAATTTTTTTTAAAAATAAATACTCAGGAATTTAGGGCTAATTAAGGGCTCCTAAATAAAACTACATTGAGTGTTCAAAAACGATACACCAACTTTAAAAACTACCCCAGAGTAGTTCAAACTTAATTTTTTGAGAAAACAAATACTTAGGAATTTAGGGCTAATTTAGGGCTTTTAAATGGAACTACATTGGGTGTTCAAAAGTGACGCATTAACTTTAAAAACTTCCCAAGAGTAGTTCAGACTTAATTTTTTGAGAAAACAAATACAAAGGAATTTAGGGTTAATTTAGGGCTTTTAAATGGAACTACATTGGGTGTTCAAAAGTGACGCATTAACTTTAAAAACTTCCCAAGAGTAGTTCAGACTTAATTTTTTGAGAAAACAAATAAAAGGAATTTAGGGCTAATTTAGGGCTCTTAAATAAAACTACATTGGGTGTTCAAAAATGATATACCATCTTTAAAAACTACCCCAGAGTAGTTCAAACTTAATTTTTTCAAAAACTAAATACTTAGGAATTTAGGGCTATTTTAGGGCTCTTAAATGGAACTACATTAGGTGTTCAAAAGTGATGCATTAACTTGAAAAACTACCCCAGAGTAGTTCAAACTTAATTTTTTCAAAAACTAAATACTTAGGAATTTAGGGCTATTTTAGGGCTCCTTAATGGAACTACATTAGGTGTTCAAAAGTGACGCATTAACTTTAAAAACTACCCCAGAGTAGTTGAAAATTAATTTTTTCAAAAACTAAATACTTAGGAATTTAGGGGTCTTGAATAAAACTACATTGAGTGTTCAAAAACGATACACCAACTTTAAAAACTACCCGAGAGTGGTTCAAATTTAATTTTTTGAGAAAACAAATACTTAGAAATTTAGGGCTAATTTAGGGCTCTTAAATGGAACTACATTGGGTGTTCAAAAGTGACGCATGAACTTTAAAAACTACCCCAGAGTAGTTCAAACACAATTTTTTGAGAAAACAAATACTCAAGGATTTAGGGCTAATTAAGGGCTCTTAAATAAAACTACATTGAGTGTTCAAAAACGATACACCAACTTTAAAAACTACCCCAGAGTAGTTCAAACTTAATTTTTTGAGAAAACAAATACTTAGGAATTTAGGGCTAATTTAGGGCTCTTAAATGGAACTACATTGGGTGTTCAAAAGTGACGCATGAACTTTAAAAACTACCCCAGAGTAGTTCAAACTTAATTTTTTGAGGAAACAAATACTTAGGAATTTAGGGCTAATTTAGGGCTCTTAAATGGAACTACATTAGGTGTTCAAAAGTGACGCATGAACTTTAAAAACTACCCAAGAGTAGTTCAAACTTAATTTTTTTTTTAAATTAAATTCTTAGTAATTTAGGGCTCTTTTAGGGCTCTTAAATAAAACTACATTGGGTGTTCAAAAATGATATACCATCTTTAAAAACTACCCCAGAGTAGTTCAAACTTAATTTTTTCAAAAACTAAATACTTAGGAATTTAGGGCTATTTTAGGGCTCTTAAATGGAACTACATTAGGTGTTCAAAAGTGATGCATTAACTTAAAAAACTTCCCCAGAGTAGTTCAAACTCAATTTTTTCAAAAACTAAATACTTAGGAATTTAGGGCTAATTTAGGGCTCCTTAATGGAACTACATTAGGTGTTCAAAAGTGACGCATTAACTTTAAAAACTACCCCAGAGTAGTTGAAAATTAATTTTTTCAAAAACTAAATACTTAGGAATTTAGGGCTAATTTAGGGCTTTTAAATGGAACTACATTAGGTGTTCAAAAGTGACGCATGAACTTTAAAAATACCCAAGAGTAGTTCAGACTTAATTTTTTGAGAAAACAAATACAAAGGAATTTAGGGCTAATTTAGGGTTTTTAAATGGAACTACATTGGGTGTTCAAAAGTGACGCATTAACTTTAAAAACTTCCCCAGAGTAGGTCAAACTCAATTTTTTCAGAAACTAAATACTTAGGAATTTAGGGCTAATTTAGGGCTCCTTAGTGGAACTACATTAGGTGTTCAAAAGTGACGCATTAACTTTAAAAACTACCCTAAAGTAGTTAAAAAATTAATTTTTTCCGAAACTAAATACTTAGGAATTTAGGGCTAATTTAGGGCTCTTAAGTGGAACTACATTGAGTGTTCAAAAGTGACGCATGAACTTTAAAAACTACCCCAGAGTAGTTCAAACTTAATTTTTTAAGAAAAGTTTAAAGTATATGCATCACTTTTGAACACCCAATGTAGTTCCATTTAAGAGCCCTAAATTAGCCCTTAATTCCTAAGTATTTGTTTTCTCAAAAAATTAAGTTTGAACTACTCTGGGGTAGTTTTTAAAGTTGGTGTATCGTGTTTGAACACTAAATGTAGTTTTATTTAAGAGCCCTTAATTAGCCCTAAATTTCTGAGTATTTATTTTAAAAAAAAATAAGTTTAAACCACTCTGGGGTAGTTTTTAAAGATGGTTTATCACTTTTGAACACCTAATGTAGTTCCATTAAGGAGCCCTAAATTAGCCATAAATTCCTAAGTATTTAGTTTTTGAAAAAAATGAGTTTGAACTACTCTGGGGTAGTTTTTCAAGTTAATGCATCACTTTTGAACACCTAATGTAGTTCTATTTAAGAGCCCTAAAATAGCCCTAAATTCCTAAGTATTTAGTTTTTGAAAAAATTAAGTTTGAACTACTCTGGGGTAGTTTTTCAAGTTAATGCATCACTTTTGAACACCTAATGTAGTTCCATTTAAGAGCCCTAAAAGGGCCCTAAATTACTAAGAATTTAATTTTTAAAAAAAAATTAAGTTTGAACTACTCTTGGGTAGTTTTTAAAGTTCATGCGTCACTTTTGAACACCTAATGTAGTTCCATTTAAGAGCCCTAAATTAGCCCTAAATTCCTAAGTATTTAGTTTTTGAAAAAATTAAGTTTGAACTACTCTTAGGTAGTTTTTAATGTTCATGCGTCACTTTTGAACACCTAATGTAGTTCCATTTAAGAGCCCTAAATTAGCCCTAAATTCCTAAGTATTTGTTTTCTCAAAAAATTAAGTTTGAACTACTCTGGGGTAGTTTTTAAAGTTCATGCGTCACTTTTAAACACCCAATGTAGTTCCATTTAAGAGCCCTAAATTAGCCCTAAATTCCTAAGTATTTAGTTTTTGAAAAAATTAAGTTTGAACTACTCTGGGGTAGTTTTTAAAGTTCATGCGTCACTTTTGAACACCCAATGTAGTTCCATTTAAGAGCCCTAAATTAGCCCTAAATTCCTAAGTATTTAGTTTCGGAAAAAATTAATTTTCAACTACTCTGGGGTAGTTTTTAAAGTTAATGCGTCACTTTTGAACACCCAATGTAGTTCCATTTAAGAGCCCTAAATTAGCCCTAAATTCCTAAGTATTTAGTTTTTGAAAAAATTAAGTTTGAACTACTCTTAGGTAGTTTTTAATGTTCATGCGTCACTTTTGAACACCTAATGTAGTTCCATTTAAGAGCCCTAAATTAGCCCTATATTCCTAAGTATTTGTTTCCTCAAAAAATTAAGTTTGAACTACTCTGGGGTAGTTTTTAAAGTTCATGCGTCACTTTTGAACACCCAATGTAGTTCCATTTAAGAGCCCTAAATTAGCCCTAAATTCCTAAGTATTTAGTTTCGGAAAAATATAATTTATAACTAATCTGGGATAGTTTTTAAAGTTAATGCGTCAATTTTGAACACCCAATGTGGTTCCATTAAGGAGCCCTAAATTAGCCATAAATTCCTAAGTATTTAGTTTTTAAAAAAATTGAGTTTGAACTACTCTGGGGTAGTTTTTCAAGTTAATGCATCACTTTTGAACACCTAATGTAGTTCCATTTAAGAGCCCTAAAATAGCCCTAAATTCCTAAGTATTTAGTTTTTGAAAAAATTAAGTTTGAACTACTCTGAGGTAGTTTTTAAAGTTCATGCGTCACTTTTGAACACCCAATGTAGTTCCATTAAGTAGCCCTAAATTAGCCATAAATTCCTAAGTATTTAGTTTTTGAAAAAATTGAGTTTGAACTACTCTGGGGTAGTTTTTCAAGTTAATGCATCACTTTTGAACACCTAATGTAGTTCCATTTAAGAGCCCTAAAATAGCCCTAAATTCCTAAGTATTTAGTTTTTGAAAAAATTAAGTTTGAACTACTCTGGGGTAGTTTTTCAAGTTAATGCATCACTTTTGAACACCTAATGTAGTTCCATTTAAGAGCCCTAAAAGGGCCCTAAATTACTAAGAATTTAATTTTTAAAAAAAATTAAGTTTGAACTACTCTTGGGTAGTTTTTAAAGTTCATGCGTCACTTTTGAACACCTAATGTAGTTCCATTTAAGAGCCCTAAATTAGCCCTAAATTCCTAAGTATTTGTTTTCTCAAAAAATTAAGTTTGAACTACTCTGGGGTAGTTTTTAAAGTTGGTGTATCGTTTTTGAACAGTCAGTGTAGTTTTATTTAAGAGCCCTAAATTCCTGAGTATTTATTTTTTAAAAAAATTAAGTTTGATCCACTCTGGGGTAGTTTTTAAAGTTGGTGTATCATTTTTGAATATCCAATCTAATTATATTTTAGAGCCCTAAATTAGCCTTAAATGCGTATGTGTTTGTTTTTGAAAATATTGAGTTTTAACTAGTTGAGGGTCGTTTTTGTGGTTGAGTATCTATCAGTTACTTGGCTGTGGTGGTTTGGATGCACTTTTAAAAAGTGAATTTAGTGCTATTGAAGAACCCTAATTTAGCTCTTAATTCCTGTATGATTATTGTTTGCTTAAATTGAGTTTAAATAATTAGGGATGTTTTTTTGTACTTAGGGGTGGTTTTTAAAAATTTTAAATAGTCCTAGTTGAGAGCCCTAAATGAGCCCTAAATTCCTATGGAAGAAATTTTGAAAAATATTTAGGTTCTATAGTGTGGTACTTCCAGCTTGACGTCAAGCCAGCAGTACCAAGGGTTATTTCAAATAGGTAAAGGGCCCTAAATTTTTGCATGTGGTACTAAATTAGCCCTAATTGAGCCCTAAATGTTGGCATATGTAAAAACTTTTTTTATGAATGTGGTACTTCCAGGTTTACCGACCTCATATTTTCTGTTTGGCTTAAACTGAAAATATGTTTAAAATTTTTATGTTTGATTTAAACATAAAAATTTATTATGAATAAATTGAAATCAACCATAATTTATGTTTAAATTAAATATATTTTCACATTGAATCAATCAGAGAATATATTTAATTTAAACATAAATATGTTTGACTGTATAACAAAGCTATTTTAAGTTTGGGTTAAACATATTATGTTTGAATCAAACATATCGTTTTCTCAGTGCATTTTCTCTAAAACTCGCTAATTTCTTTTTTACTCTTGTATCAATATTTGATTTGAGTTTTTTTTTTTTATTATAAACATATTTTGCACTTGACAATTGACGAGAATTTTGGCAAACGCGGTATCCAAAAAAAGGAAAATATTTTCATGTCAAGTATTTTCGTCCAAAGCTAAATCGCCAACGCGTCTAATAATAAACCACTTCAGAAAAATATTTTACTCGACAAGTATTAATGTATATCAATCATCGTATCATCAATCAATATCGATAAAACTATTAATTTTCCATTCAGCGCTGCTTTAATAAGTTCTGCACGTTTTTAATTCTCGGTGTATATATAACAAAAATCATAATCCATATTTTACAAGAAGAAATTGATTTGAGCTTTTCAAATGAAGTTCTTCTTTTGGAATTTTCCTTCTTAAAATAGGTGAATATATTTAATTTAGATTGGTATAACACAAGCCACAATAAATGCCCATGGAAAGTAGGTTAATATTCTCGTAAATGAAGGCACATTATTGTTTATCGTTGAAAACCACATACAGGGTAATTATCTCGGTGCACTAAATGTATTTTAATATTATAACAGTTATGGTTTTGCCAAAGAAGCTTTCTTAAGGTGCTATGATGATGATTATCCTTCTCTCCAGTGACCTAAATAGATATAAGGGAAGCAATGTTGTGTTTCATCTTATTCCCTTTGCGCATATCCAAAGAGAGAAGAAGCCTTCAAAACTCCTCCTCGAGCAAAGACGGAGAACTCGTAATCTTTCGGCTTCATCCTATATATTTCTCCCTTTCTGTTTTCCTCTTCGGGAGTTTTCTCCATTTCTTTTTCTTGTCCAAGTACGCGAGACCGTAACTCGACTCGTCCATTGCCTTCTTGACGATTCGTTTTCCTATGGTTCTCGTCTTTTCTCAGGTGAATGCACCAAAGAACCATTTGCTAAAACTTTCTCTCTTTTCGACA
This sequence comes from Leptopilina boulardi, assembly GCF_019393585.1. NCBI lineage: Eukaryota > Metazoa > Arthropoda > Insecta > Hymenoptera > Figitidae > Leptopilina > Leptopilina boulardi. The sequence goes on along the minus strand of NW_026137934.1, from coordinate 806,545 downwards.
CGGTGCGCATCTCTTGGTGACGGAACCCATTTTCTTTTTTATTTATTTTCATCTTATTTTATTCCTTTCCGAAGGAAACTAGTGGATATATCTATAAACGCAGCAAAGCAAATGCTTTCGTCTCTCTGTAGCAGAAGGAGAGGGATGTTTTATTTCAACTCGCTGAGAAAGTTACGTCTGAATCGAAAAGGAGAAATTCTTCTCGTAGAGCGGAAAAATTAGAGCCAGTCGTGTGGAAATTTACGAGACATATATACACACAGAGAGAAAGATCTGTTGTGGACCTCTGCAGCAGCTTTCTCACATATGACTATAAACGATTGCAGGACGTCTCTGCATTGCAGTAAATTTCAAACATTGTCTTGCAACTTTCATCTAAAGTCTTTTTAACTCTCTATCTATAAAAAGAAAAGAGAGCAATTTACAATTAGGATGAAAGAAAATAAAACATCTCGTTCAATATTCTCTTAACAACAAAATTAGTTTTATTATTTTTGTCAGCAAATTTACAATTTCCTTTTATTTTTATATTCCGTCAATTTGAAACTAAAGAAAATAATGATAGTTTAAAATAATACATATATCCTTACTTACAGGAATATCGTAAAAGTGTTCTATTTAGTAAGTTGCTTTTTAAGGGGGGCAATTTACAAAAAAACTCATTGCACTTTATTATATATATATATATACTAAAATACCGGAAAAAAACAAAATTAGATAAATAAAAGTTTTTTTATGACTTATTTGCAAAAATACGAAAGTATAATACGAAAATATACTCAAAAAAATTTAATGATAATATAAAAAAATGAACAATATAAAACAAAGAACTAAAAGAAAATATTTTTCCAAGATTATAATCCTGATTATAAAAAAAACCATTTTATTTCCAGTAACTTGAAATTTAACAATGAATGTTTCAATTTATGCAAGAGAGTTACAAACAACATAACGAGGCACTGAAGTAACTTTATAGACCTGAACGGACGGGTTATATACCCGTTTTATGTTTTGAATGCGTTTCTGCATGATCACAACAATATATATATATATGCATAATATATATATGTATATATATATGAAATGTATGTATTAATGCGCTCTCGCTACAATGATGTATTTTGGTGCTTGTCCAATTAAGGGCAGCATTGGACGACAGGTAATGCATTTAAACTGATGACTCGAAGGCAATCATCTGTACAACCACAATTGCAATGGATTTAGTGAATAGTTTTAGCACAGAGGATAGAATATATATATATATATATATAGAGTTCCAAATGAAAATAGAGACATGATGAACAAGAGAGGATGAAGTGAAGAGAAACATTGTTCGTTTAAACGGAATTTGTAGCTTGGTCAGTCGGTTTGTAGCAATGCCCACAAATTAATTACAATGACACCCAATATAGAATAACAAAAACCCTCGCATCAGTTTAGAATCGAATGAAAGTTTTACATTTTGTCCAATAAACAACAAATATTTATAAATATTCATTTAAATCTCAAAGATAAATACTTCCTCTATGAGGAAGCAAAATTAGATTATTCGAGTTTTATTTATTTTATCTCTTGCCGTCAATTTGCAACACTGAGACAAATGTTTAGTCAGAGCAACTAAAATTAAGTTAGACAAACAAAAAATTTTTGTTGGTATTTAATCAAACTATTCGTTTAAGTCAACCAAATAATTTTGTTAGTCTAACCAAATCTTTGGTCTGTGTTTCAGCTAATCAAAATTTGGTTACAAAAACCAAAATTGCCTAACCAAACGATTTTGTTGCAAATATAAAATTTTTTTTTTTTCAGTGAACGATCTTAATTTTTACACAAAATGGAAATTCCACATGGATAGTTCACCGAATCTTTTTTTGTCAAAGATTTAAATCAAATATATAATGATTTATCAGCGAGATACTCTTTCTTCTTCTAGAGAAGGCCGTGATAGAGAGAGAAAATATAATCTCTTAATTGGCATTAATTTAAATTCCATGTTTAATATTCCCGTTGGATGAGAATGACATTAAAGAAGATGATTTTATAGTTCATGGCATAAAGTTATTGGATGGGTTTGATATTTCCGCAAACTTTTCATCGTCTTTCGACTCTGAAAAAGCTTTCGTCTTATATATGTATAGAGGCAAAGAGAGAGAGAGAGAGAGAGAAAGAGAGAGAACTTCCTCTCTTCTCTCAACATTCCCATCTTGGCAAGTAGGAAGGTAATAACCTTCTTACCTTGGTGAGAAATGATTGGCAATCAAAGTTGGTATAAGTCGTAGGTGCTAAAAATCCTGAGAAGAGTACAGCGAATGAAAGAAGGTGGAGGAGAGGAAAAAGGACCCCTCGATCTTTTCCAAGGAGACTCGTTAAGATCCTCTCTCGTCGACCTTTCGTTTTTTCCAACGCGCCAAGTCTGTCCTCCCTCGTCATCATTCCCACCTTCTTTTCTTTTGCCTGGCCGCGTTCTAGAAAGACGACGACTTCTAGACTTTATGCGACTCTTGCCACATCAGCAACGATCCTTTTCTTATCGTGCTTCGCCAAATGTTCAACAATCTTTCCAAGTACTGTCCGCGTTTGTATCAATATGACTCAGCAAGTCCCTCAAACACCAATGGGGCTTTCTGTATAGTGTGATTCAAAAAATAAATAATATATATATATATATCGATTTTATTGTATTGGTGCATAAGCTGAATTTATCAGCACTTGAATAGTTGTATTGATTTTACGATTTTTACAAGGATTTTATATTAAAAATTATTTTATCCTAATAGTAATTAGAAATGGAATTAGAAAAAGGAATATAGGAAAAAAATGTATCTCATGTGGAATCAATAATTAGTCACTTTTGACTAATTCAATTGCGCTGATTCGATTTATTAGATAAATTAGTTTTAACTAATACTTTGTAGTGAAAACAAATTATTTGTTTTCTCAACAGTTTCACTGTAATTACAACAAATTCGAATTGTAAGACCATTTTTTCTAATTTTCATTCCCACTTCCATTTTCACTTTTCTAATTTTCATTTCCACTTTCCCTTTTCCTAATTTTCATTCCCATTTCCACTTTTTTCAATTTTTATTCTTATTTCCATAACAAATTTCACTTTTTCTAATTTTTATTTGGAAAATTATAAAAAGTGGAAATGGAAATAAGAATAAAAATTAGAATGGAATGGAATTACATAATCGATCCCCAGATTTTATTGTCATTAACAATCCGATTGTGAGTGTAAAAATTATTTTCTCCTATACTCTTAAACAAGATTGAAACAATAAATACAAATAAAAGACAAAAATACTTGGAGAATTAAATGAAGGTAAAAAACAAAATGAGGTATGTGTAATAAAACATAAAAAGGATGAGAAATTCTTAGAGAAATTTTGCGAAGGCAAAAGTAAGATATTTAGCAAACTATCACCTCGCGTTATTACTGTATGTATATAAATATATAGGCATAGACAGGTGTTTGGAATTCGCATTAGGGAAGATGGTAAGATGAAGTGATGGAAGGAGAGAGAGAGAGAGAGAGAGAGGGACGTTCGCGACCTTGCCAGGCCATGGACGAGGCCATCCACGCCACGCTGCTGCCAGTGGTTGCGATCGCTTCGAGGATTGGAGGTGATTATGGGAAGCCGAGCATTCGAGACATCAGAGAAAGCCGCCTCCTGCGATGACGGAGCGATCTCCGCGAAATAATCACCCGTCCGTCGGTCCACTCTCATCTCTCCCTCTCTCACTATAGTCTGATATGAACCATAGGTAAAGCAGATAGGTGTATAAATACAAGACGACTGATTAATCACGTCCCTGGCATGGCGTGCCGTGGTTAGCGTGCTTTTGTATATATATATATGTATATACATGTGGATGCTGTGCGCCTGGACCATAGAGTGGGCGACGGCAAACGATCAGTATCGCGCAACTGCTACAGAAGGATAGAGATCTTCCATCTGTCGCCACAGTCGCCACCAACGCGATCCTATCTTTATATCACTACCGCAGAGAGCGAGAGAAAGAGAGAGAGAGAGAGAGAGAGAGAGAGAGAGAGAGAGAGAGAGAGAGAGAGAGAGAGAGAGAGAGAGAGAGAGAGAGAGAGACAGAGAGAAAGAAAAAGACCAGATCTACCCGACCCGATCTTGGGAACTTGAAACTCGCGAAACCTGTCCATTTTTATTGGATGTCGCGATTCAGTCGAAGGTCAACGCAAAAAAGGGGAGTCCTTGATTTTACGGAAATCACACTATTCCCAATAGAAATTTTATACATGAAAATATATTTTACAAATTATTTTTTATAAATTAACATTTTTTATAATTTAAGATTTAAAATTTTTTTTTTAATTCAATTTTTTCCCCTTAATTTAATGTGTATATTAAATTATAATTCCTCTTTAAAAAAAAAAAAAAGAATGAAAACTGTCAAAATAAAAAATTTGTCTTTCTCGCGCGGGTTCATGAGCTTTTTTTTATACAGTATTATATGCGTATGAGAATAAAAAAATCTGATAGAAGATAAAAAGAGTTTTATTTTATTTTTTTTATGGCTCAAAGAATTTACGCCATCGTTTCGGTTAAAAGTAGATCCATAAACGACATCACTAACTTAAATTATAAGGGTTAAAAAGAAGATATGTGGTTCATATGTAGGTTTATGAACCACACGAAACAGCTTTCAAGATTATTTTAAGCACTTTTTTTAGACTTCAAGATTTTATTTCCATACTCCCTCTCTCTCTATCTCTCTCTCAGGCGCATAAAAAAAAGTTATTATAATTTCGTTTATTATTCCCTATATAATTATCGTCTTCTATATTGATTATTTTGTCATACGTATTTTTTTCTGCAAAAAAAAAAGTTTAATTTAAAAAAAGTTTTCTATCTCCTTTATTTGTTTTTATTAAAAAATATTCACTTTTTAAATTTTTTAATGAAAATTTTATGTTTTTTCTTGTATAGGAGGATAGAATTTTTTTTCTCCTTAATGAAATAGATTGAAGCTTATAATTACATTTCGCATTATCGGCTTTTTTTTGTCTATAATTAAAGGATATATCAATACTGAATAGAAAACGAGAACAATGGAAAAACTGATGTATTTACATTAAGATTTTCTATATAACAGGAACTCGCACACCCTTCACGCAGTTATCCGATATATAATATCCGAAGCCAATGTTATGCGTTGCACTTGAATCATATCTTCTTTCATTTATTGATTCATCAGTAACTTAAATGTATTCTTTTTCCTTGGTAATTTAACGACCGTATTTCTCTTACAAATTTTGAAATAGCAAACAAAAAAAATAAATTTTTATTATTTAAATTAATTTCAAAAATTAATGTTTAAAATATTTCGGTATTGAGCCATGGTAACAGTTGCTATGGAAACGGTTGCTATGGTAACTGTTACCATGGCAACCATACTAATGTACGACAGACGGATGTCAAAGCGAAACAATAGGGCTTTCGGGTCTGAGCCACGAAACTAAAAATGAATGCAGCAAAGAAATAAAAGAATAGAAATATAAAAATGTTATTGGTGCGTTAAAAATGTTTTCTCGCGAGACAAATTGAACTTAAAAAGATGAGAGATATCGATATGCTCTTTGCACTCTGTTGTTGCATATAAACCGTTTTACAAGCGAGACGAAACGAGTGAATCCCAACTTGAAAATTAAACAGAAATCATTTACTGACATGTGCATGCATGTAACCGCGGTAAAGTACATAGGGATTATATATACTGATACTCAGGAGGAAAGTGAGAGGGAGTGAAGAAGCATCCGACCTCCGCCATAGGAAGAGAACGACTCTTGAACAGGTGGAACAGGTGTGTTCAGTAGTGACTATATGAGTAAGAGAGAAAGAAAGAGAGAGGTTAATGATTCGCGTTTACGACTGGCAGCACCGCTTTAGCTGTTTCATTCTGTCCAAATGCATTATCATAGTCTTAAATGCTTCATTTCCTCTCACTTCTGAACATACATATATACATTTAACATTCAATTATATGCTACTTTTAATATTTGCGCAAACAGCATCTACTTACTATAAATTTTTAATTTCCATTATTCCCATTTCTCCTTTAATAATTTAAAAAAAAGAAATATTTAATAAATAAATGTAAATAATTTAATAAATATAAACCAATTTTTCATTTTCCAGAAATTAAAAACTGCTAGTAGAAAAAATATTCTATCCAAAAATTATTTTTAAAATATAATAAAAACAATTAAATGAAAAAAAAAACAGTTTTCTATCGACACTTTCGATATATGTCAAGATAGAATATTTTTCCAGCTTTTTATAGACTGGAAAATGGGGTAATGCTACAGCGAATAAACAGACTAAACCCAAGGGCGTCATTTTGCATCCGACTTCGAGTTCAGAATCAAAATGACACTCCTGGGTTCAAAGTGGACGTTTTAGCATATAAATGTCAGCCTTATCCGGTGTCTCAAATATTTACAAAATACAAGTTTCAAACTTGGGTTCTCTAGTAGTACAATAGTTTTTTTTTATATAAATTTAATTTCCATTCGTTTAATAATAAAAAATAATATTAAAAAAAAAATTCACTTTTTAAATTAAGATTGACATGCATCACTAAAATCGTATGTACGTAGACTGAATAAGTAGAAATATCCAACTACGTCAGCCAATGTATTATGCCGCATGCTATTCAGTATGTACTACTTCGGCGCAGCGTTTACAGTTTCCCTTTAGAGTCAATTTTCGTTTATTTTTCATTAATAGTGATTTAAATTATTAATGAAAGATAAACAAAAATGGTGTACCTGAACATATATCTAAATCTCTTTAAAGAGAGTTTTTTTTCCTATTTTTAAGTAATCAAACTAAATATTTATTTACTGCAATAATTTTCCATATTCAATCTATTTTAAAATAAGAAAAAAAAATTAATTTTCAAAACAAATATAATTCTAACAATAAATAATTTCTAAAAAGGCTTTTTTGGTCAAAACATTTAGTTTATTATTAATTTTGAAAAAATATGTGTTATATATTTTATTCAAAATTATTAAATTAATAACCGAAAAGCTTTTACAAAATTATAGAAACGGTCATTAAATTCATTCCAACCAAAAATTTCAGTATTATACCAGAGTTAACTACTGGCGCATAGTACTGGTTCAATATTGGTTGCCGAGGCTTGGCAGTCTGTACTGAACCAGTACTGGTATTTTCATTGTATCAGTACTAGTTTACAAAAAGTTCTAGAGTGAACCCCTGATAAATCTTTTTGTTTAAATATTTTGTTTTTAAAAATTTGTTCACTTTGATTTTATTTTTGAAAATTAAAACACAGAAAATTAAAAGGTATTAAAATAAGCTGCAACGCCAATACTGGTAAAATGTTATCATCACAAAGTTACGCCAATACTGGGTGCCAGTACTGCGCCATTAGTAAATTTTTGATTGGGTATAAATATACTAAAAAAAAAATTGAAATAAAAAATGCAAAATACAATATAAAATATTAATTAATTAAAAAATATTTAATTTTATTATTTCTATATCTATATTAGAATAATCGCAACATTAATCGCGGTGAATTTCAATAAATGGATAAAGTTGTCGAAGGTAGCCGTGTGCGGTTGGCGTTAAAATAATCGCGGGTAACGACAGAGAGTGGATTCTATCGCAAGAGAAAATAAATATATAGAAGCTGGAGGTGGAGGGGGGAGGGGGATAATGCGTTGCCGATTTTGAGATGATGATGACGACGAAACGAGCAAATAGGAGCAAAAGGATGCGAAGAGAGATTGAAGGAGGTGAAGAGGGTGTTTTAAGGAGAGGAAGAAAAATAAAGAGAATCGACCTCGAGCGGATCTTTCAAAGAGGCAATTTCGTAATTATGAAAGGAACGCTCGAGAGAGACCTGCTGACTGGAACGAGATCGTATCGCGTTTTTCTTCTTTGACTCGACTCTCTCTCTCTCTCTTTCTTTCTTTCTCTTCTCGTCAGTAGGTAACCCTTTCCTTCATAAAATTCCTTCTGAACCTGCTCTTTCTCTTCTGCATTAGCGTATAGTCGCGAAACCACGAATCTGTAAGGAATTTCCAGTGCATGTGGTGCCTCTTTACTTTTTACCCAAAAAGAAGGAATCAAATTTTCTTATTCAATAAAAAAAAGTTATTTAATATTAATTTAAAAATATAATTATATTTAATTATAATTAAAATATATCAAGAAATTGTTATTTTTGACCCCAATTTTTTTTTTTACAAATATACGATATTTTGTATATTAAACAAGGGATTTAAAAATTTAATAAACCTCATTCCGAAAAGGGATTGCAGTGCGAAAAAAAACTCCGTATACATATAAACTTTCAATTTAAATGATTTACGAGCGCTAGCAATTTTTTTTTTCTTTTTTTATATTTTTCCCTGTAAGAGAATTTGTTTAATTAAAAATATGTTTTCAAAGGGGAAATTTTTTTCCTGACGCGTTTATATGTATATTTATATTTACTTGCGGAGTGATTTCCGCACGGATTTAATATCCATCATGAGGATTTGTTTATATATGTATTTTCACTGTTTATATATATAGAGGAACATGTAACGTAACCCTTAATAAACTAATGGAACCGCGTAAAGAGGATTCGGCGAGTAACTGAAACCACCGTGAAAGTTGAGCAAAGAGAGCTGGAACAAAACTTGCCATGCAAATAACTTTGCGGTTTGGCGAGAAATTCCGCCAAAGAGACCGCTATCTTTCTACATGTTCAATTATCTCTCTCTACGCGCGCGCACAAGAAAAACTATTTTTTTCCTCATTGTTTTAATAAACACATGAAATTGATCATCGCTCACAAGGAAACAATAATATTTATCTGAATCAGCAAAAGGTTTCACAAGAATAGAGAAAGATTTAACTAAAACAAAGTAAAACTTTTGCTACTATAATAAAACGTTTCGCTGTTTCAAGTAAATCTTTTTTTTCCGCGCAGTGAATTATTGATAAGAAAATTTCCAAGTTTCACAAAATTCTTAGATTAAAATAGAAAGAATTTATAATCTAATTAAAAATTGTGATAATTGTTTTAGGGTAAATAAAAATAATAAATTTCTTTTTACTGAAATATTCTTGAAAATTTTAATTTAACTAAATTCGAAAACTAAAACTGAAATAAAGTGCAGATTCAAGGAAAAAAAAGAGACGAAAAAGAAAAAAAGAGGAAGGAAAGGCATGAGAGAAAATTGCGACTCGTAAACCCAATGAAAACGAAACGCTCTTTTATCGACGAGCAATAAATGTTTTGAGTAACTCGTTATTTGAAGTATAAATTGCGTGTTTGCGAATTGTTGGTTTAAGGGATTAAAAATAGGAGAGAAAAATGGTAGAAACGTCGACTCTCTGACGACCACCTGCTTAGATGCAGGATTCACTAACTACATATTATAAAATCATAAAACGCTCTCCCGCCATATCGTTATAATGCCAGTAGGACCTCCAAGGTTCGACGAGAGAAGACGCTTGTTTCGACATGTATACAACGGGTATATATATATATATTTTGAAAGGACGCGCGCACGAATGATGCAGACAATGTCGGCGCACATTCAGAGAAATTACCCGATAACAGATGGAGAAAAAAAGGAGACACCTTTAAAAGTGCTTGTAAATCACTGGCAAACCAGCCATGACCTTTCTTAATGGTCTTTTTTACGAGATTCTCTTTCTTTCTCTCTCTCTCTCTCTTCAAAAAATGATGATTTACTTTGAACTAACGAAAGAATCGAAAATATAATTTGTAATTAAATAATAGCATCATTCCCTTCAGTTACAATTAATAATTTTAAATTATATTTAATCACAAATCACTTGTTTGGCAAAAATAAATTTCCACTATTCAATAATAACTGTTAAATTTAAATCAATAAAAAATTCTCTTTTTGGTAAGCCGTTAAATTCCGCAGCCATTTAAATCAGTAAATATTAATTACTGATTTAAATAATCAGACAAAAATTAAAATAATGTAAAATTTAAAAAAAAGGATTTTAAAGCACTATCTTTTATATAAATAGAAACAAAAATGACACAAAAACGTTCCCACGAAAGATAACGAGAGAATTTTCCACAGTATTTGTCAGAACATCTGTCAACATAGAGATTCTTTTTCAATCCGAATGTTAGTCCAAGTATCGCGCAGACATTGACTCTTTTATTGGCTTTTAGTTGTAAACCTAGATTTATTTTAAAAAAATATATATATAAAACAAATACCTGAAATCTACAACAGTGGTTCGTAAAATATTTCAAACTTTTTAAATCTATTTTTTCTACTTTAATTTTTGAAATTCTATAATTATTTCTCCTACTAAATTCTTTGGAATTATTTTAAAAGACAATATTTTAAACAAATTCTAATTTTTTTTTTTTAATATACATAGTAATTATGTTAATTTTGTTAAATTGAACCGCCTACTTTGAGTTATTTTAATGAATATTATTTCACATATCATCGTTCTTTAAATTCTTTGATTTTAAATTTTGTGCCCTATAATTTAATTTGATATATTAATCCTGTCGAATCTCTTTTTTTTGACATCCAACTATTTTACTAAAAAAAAAAAAATTGCAATTTATCAAAAAAAATGTCAAGTGTTTTACTTTCTATTAAGTCTGAAAAGTTACATTATTATTATAAGATGCTTGAGAGAGATGAGAGAGAGAGAGAGAAAGAGAGATCCAAGGTAACCTTATTTAGTAGAGTTACCAACTTAAGCTACTTTTCTTGAAGTAAAATATTTACTACGCTATCAAAAGTGATTTCACCAAGTGACGAGGTAAGAATAGGTTCCCTCTCAAGCGCACGATCTACCGAGTGGAGAGGAAAATTGATAGTCGTTACCCGGCGGTTAGTACTCGACGTAAAATTATAAGCGGCTCACACAACGCGCGGCGGCATGTATCTTATTTCGAGATCGTGCTTTTATACTATGATTTTAAGAAACTAAAAAAAAAAAGAAAAAAAGTGAGAGGCGAAAAACACATAATTATTAAATTTGTGTGTGTGTGTGTATCGGCAGATATTCATCAGTAAATTTTTAAACGCATTCCTCAAATACAAATAAAAATTTTGAAATTAATCATTAATGTTGTTTTTTACAATTTTATCCATTTGAATAAATAAAATTGTCCACCTTTTTCAAATTAAGACTGTAAAAAATTTACCTGACATAGAAATTTAAATTTACATTTTGCAAAAATTTAGAATAGCAAGTTAATAAATTTTTCGTTATTACAATGAAAAAAATTATATAATCGGCTACTTGACTATTATCAAATAAATATTTTTAAATAATTATTATTTGTGATGGTATTTGTTTCAAATACAGTTCAATTATTTGCTAAATATTTATTTGTTAATAATCAAGTAACCGATTATTTGAATTAAATAAATTTTTTTCAGTATATTTTGGTTTTATTAGAAAGAAATCTATATAATTGAATTGCTTTGTTTGCAGTCCAACTGTCCGCAGTTAATTTACGTATCTCGGTAGATACGATCCTAAAGCGTTCATACGTGATCCTCACGCATTATGTAAAGTACTATATATGCCTCGTAATGGCAGATCCAGTTTGAAGGAGGGCGAGATAGGGGATTCTGCATGGGTGGTCAATGGGCTATTCTACCCACCGACGTTTATTTCAATATATATATATATATAAAACATCTGACCCTCTCAATATGTTTACATTTATAAATATGTATACATTATGTACTAAAATGTAACTGGCGATATAAGAAAACTTGTAAATTAATTCAATTTTTAAAGCAAATAAAATATATCGAATAAAGTAAAAAAAATATGTTTAAGAGTTCGAAACTTAAATATATAAACTTACTTTATATAACAAAAATAAAGTGTTTCGCATAAATAAACTGAAAAAAAATTTATTTGATTCAATTTAATCGGTTACTTGACTATTATCAAATAAATATTTACTTGAACCAAATAATTATTATTTTATTTGCATTAAATGGTATTTGTTTCAAATATAATTTATTTAATGCAAATAAAAATTATTTAGTTCAAATAAATATTTATTTGATAACCGATTATTTGAATCAAATAATTTTTTTTTCATTGTGTTTGATTTTTTTTTTAATTAAATTTATTTGATTCAAAAATATATATAAAAAATATTTATATTTTTTTCGATGAAAGATTAAACTTCGAAGATAAAAATACTATTTTATTTAAAAAGAAAATAAACCGGGGAAAGTCTCTCTCTCTCTCTCTATATATATATAGTGGAGTGTTAATGAAATTTTTCATCGGGAAAATGAATATCACGATATGGCTTGTGAATATTATTTTCAGATATATATCCAATATCTCTTTACAGTCAGTGGCGTATATTCATTGTTAAAATCTATTTCAATGTGTATAGTAGCTAGCGCAAACCATATTCCTCATATTTCAAGCTGGCGCACAATTTTCAGTATGTGGAAGAAACACTGGGATTTCATTTGTGGAGTCGTAATTTTTTCCAATTCCATAAAGGATACGAATTTCAGACGGCGAGGAAAGACGACCGGACGTTATTAGATGGTTAAGTGGTTTAGAGAAAGAGAGAGAGGTGAGGATGAGGAAGACCCCAATCAAAGAGACTATAGAGGAGGTGAGAAGGAGTATTGAAAATATTACTTATATGCCCTATATAGCAATCGATATCGTTTGATCATCTCTTTCTCTCTCTCTCTCTCTCTCGCATATATTTGTTTTTACAGTCATCGGAAAAAAAAACCTTTTCAATTTTGATATCTTTCACTTTCATAAAAAAATTGATTAATTTTTTCATCGAATTAGGTTCTTTATCATTTTTTTACCACATGATATTTGTAGGAAAATAAAAAAACTGATGAAAAATTCAAACTTTATATTAACTCAGGTATATGTGTAAACATTTGCATATGTAATTGGGTTGGAAAAAGGTATATAACTCAATGAAATACAAGGGAAGTCATACAAATCTCATTTAGGAAAATATATCTCGAGCAGCGTGAAATGATTCATAAGTTAGTGTTTGCAAATTGTTCCAAGGATGTATATTTACAAAGCTATATTTTGTAGATGTAAAATATTCTAAACATCATTTTTAGAAACTTCTGAAATTATTCTTCCTTTTTTTTTCCAAACAAGTTTAAAAAAAAAACTTATTATCAATTTTTGTAAGAAAGTAACGAAAATTCTGATCTATGTATATATGAAATTCGTGCTAGTCGATCGTAAATTTATTTAATGATTATAACATCCTTCTTTTGCTCGCATATAATTTTTAAGGCAATTTCGAAGCACGAAAGCTCGTTTATTATTAATTTAAGGAGCAGATCGAAATATACTGGACTGACCATTTGTGGACTGAGAAACCTTCCACTTGTCTTCACGGGGATAAAGTAATTAGGTTCGACCTCAACCCGAACTGGATGAGGGATTTTTCGGTGCTTCCACTCCTAATTTGGCAATTAGGCTCGAGCACCTATTGATCGGGGCCGCCTCGTTACCTCTGCCCAGGCATTCTATTCAGTTTACCCCCCTAAAACACGCCCCTATTTCTATAAACTATGCAACTAATTCCACCTGTGACTTATAATCAACGGGGGAATTAAAAAATATTTCTAAATTTCCAATTAAATTCCTACACTATAAACCAAGATAACTTATTTGACATACACGATCGAAAGTTTTCTTTCTTCAAAAATTTCTCAATTTCTACTTATAATAGCAATTCTTTTCATGTCATGAGAATGAAAAATGATTTTTGCGATAAATAATTTTTAATTGTCAAGTGGAGGGGGGAGAAAAGTCTATGAAAAAACAAAGTACAAAAAAAAACATTTTAACACTGTATTTACACTGCAAACTAGAAACGAAACTTTCTGCACCAGATGAAATTTAATAAAAAAAAATTAAGTTTTCTTAAAAAATATCTATTCTTATATCTGATATAAAAGAAATAATATTTGATCAAGAAAAGTGCTAGACAAACTGCGTGTACATTTAATGGGAGATCCGGTCAGAGTGCCTTGTGTCTCTCTCATCCTTGAGACTGACCCGTGGGAGCCACGCGACTGCCGCGCGCCAGATCCCCCCCCCGCCATTTCAGGTTGGTTTACTATATATATATATACTATCTCCTTTGCCCTTCACCTTCCATACCGTCTTATTTTCCTCACTTACAGTGTTGCAATTCTGATAATATATAAAGTCACTGATATATGTCATACATTAAAAAAGATAAAAAAAAAGAAAGAAAAGAAAATTGTTCTCAAAAGAACGTTACATTACCAAGATTATAATCGTAAAAAAATATAATGTTATTTGTGACAGCCATTCGTGATGTTTCGATACGATTCGTTTTTATTTTTTATCATTATACTCTTATCTCAAGATATATTAATATCGCTATTAATATTATTAGCCTTATTATTATTATTATCATTATTTATTTTAAATATTATTATTATTTTATATTTTAAACTAAAAACTATTCCATCAGTTTTATTTTTCCATACATGTTTCCCTTTGATTTTTATTTTTGGTTTATAAATATTTTTACATTTTTTATTTTCTTTGCCTACTATTAATTATCAATATTATTATTCTTCTGCTTCATTATATTTTCCAATTATTATTATTATTATTATTATATCTAATTGGCACTTTTTTCCATTTTTGTTACGCTTATCAGATTAATTTTTTTCTATTATTTTTTTCCCACAAATCCACATGTTTTATAAATTTTATATTTTTCGCAAAATCAGCATTTGAATGCCCCTTTTTTTTATTAGAAAAACGTAACAAATAAAAATTGGAAATAGAGCACAAAAGTTAATTAAACCAAATATAATAATTAGAAGTAGTATTTAAAAAAAAAACCAATGATTCAATTCTTTTACAATTTAAATTTTTACTGTACTTTGTGATTGTATATGCTCTTATGTTAAAAATTTTCAAACATGTATTAATATGTTTGTGGCCTTTTTAGAGTTTCGTGGCCCACGCCCGAAAGCCTTATAGTTTTGCTTTGGCGTCCGTCGGTCCGTCTGTCGTATACTTGTACGGTTGGTAACAGTTACCATAGCAACCGTTTCCATGACAACCGTTACCATAGTAACCGTTTCCATGACAACTGTTTCTATAGCAACAGTTTCCTTGACAAGCGTTTCCATAGCAACCGTTATCATAGCAACTATTTCCATAACAATCGTTACCATAGAAACCGTTTCCATGACAACCGTTACCATGACCGTTTTTTCTAAAGCAACCGTTGCTAAGGAATTTTTTTCCTTAACAACGATAATATTAATATTGGCCAAAAAATCCTGCGATGTAGGCGGCATGAACCTGCTTTTCTCATATTTTTTAATGAAAAAAGAATCGATCCTTTCATATGGAATAATTTAACGATATATTTAAAGAAAAATTTTATGTAAACGATTCTATTTTCTAATTTGGAATTTTCAATAAATAAAACTATAAAAAAAAGATAGTTTCGTTTTAAAAGATTGATACTGATGGAGAAATAAAACCTATAAAACAGTTCATTGAAACATGTTGGTTAGACATGGAACGTGGCGAACTAATACCTTCTTTTTTTTCCTTTTTTTTTATTATTATACTCGTTGCGGGCACAGCGGATGTATGTAGTAGAAGTGGTATATAAATCGGAGGATAGGAGAGCATTCGACCCTCGGGATTTCTGCATTCCCGGGAGTCCACTCTAGCGAGGCTGGACGCGATTTCAAGGCTGACTGACTGTGTAAAGTGAAAAAGTTTCCGAAGCGAGCCAGTTCTGGACGTACCTCACGCTCGAGCGACATTTATTCCCATTACCAGCAGTAGAGAGGACAATATGGGGGAGTGGGGTGGTTCTGCTTCCGTTGCGAAATCAATCTACTTTTCCGTGTGTGTCATACTGTACTTTTTAGCTTCCACTTTTCTTCGCAAAAGTGCGCGCGACTTTTTTTTTTTTAAAAAAAAAAAAAAAAGGTTTTTAAGTTTTATAGTTGCCTGTCATAACCAGCACTTGGGTGTGGGAAACGATGAATATATATATTATAGAACAGGCTATAACGATTTAACGTTCTCTCTTGAAAAAGTTCACCGATTAATGGCGGTAGATTCTTTATCAGAGAATCGTGAAGACAACAGTTATGAGCAAAGTATTTTTCCCAATGTGCAGTTAACCGTTCGGGGGTTTTTTTTATGGCTTACGCCAATGGCACGAAAATTTTCCAACGACGTGAGAGAAAATGAAAAACTTTCTTTAAGTTTAGGAACTTTTAAATTTTTACAGATCTATATTTATATCAAATGTAATTTTTCTAATTATTTCTATTTTTAATAATTTTTTTTGTATAATATCACTATTGAAATGCGGAGGAAAATTAGGAAAAATTCAAGCAAAAAACTGAAATAAGGTCAGGAAATATCTTTACAGTGACTCGTCAGAAAAAAAGTATAATAGGAATGTCAGGGACACAACTTCGGACGACTCGTTTTCCTTATTCCCTCTAGAATCGACTTTTCGAGTCATGGGACTTTCTTGAACTATACTGATAAACGAGTGCCATGAACATCTCTCTCTCTCTCTTTCTCTCTCTGTTTGAAATCTATTTCACTATATTTATCGAAATTCTCGAAATCTATTTAAGTTTACAATTTAATTAAATCCAAAACTTTCCCTCTTTTTAAAGATTCATATAAGATCAAAAAACAACTCCAATTTTTGTCATTGAAAATTTATTTTTCCCTTTTATCGCATCTATAATACTTAAAATAAAGTACCCTAGAAGAAGAAGAAGAAGAAGATTGAATCCAAGGAGGTTTTCCTCTTTATAAAGTGAATGAATTCTTATAAATTAAATTCATCTCTAGTGATGGAGAAGACCAAAAGAGAGCAGCTGTCTCTCTCCTGCTTTTCGAGAAAGGAAAGAGGCAAACTGCAGGCGTAGAAGTTTCCATAAGAAGTAGTAAAAGTTTTGTCATGACAACTGCTAATTCAAGAAACGTTAAAAGAGGAAGTCTCACAGATCTCTTGTGGACAATAGTTATTCCTCGTTTAGAACATTGAGTGTGTGATACTTAACGGCATTTTACCTAGTGCTCCTTCAACGATTGCTCTTATCATACCTTTTTCTTCCGCAACGACACTTCCGTTTACCGCGCGTTCTCACTTCCGATGAAGCCACTCAAATCCACTCCAATGCTGCTCCACTTTATACTTCTCATCGTTTGTTTTGCTTCTTCTTTTTCACGCCTTCCATCTTTTTATATACATATACAGCACGCAATTAATTCCGGCCATTAAATATGGATAATTTATTGACTAATTTATTTCATTAATTAATTGATCTTTTTTTTTTTTAATTCTACACTGGGAAAAAATATATTTCGATTGAGAAAATAACTTTCGAGAGAATTTAATTTGCTGAACAAAAGTGATTTAAAAAGAATCCCTACCAGAAATTAACAGATTTTTCATGGAGATATTTTTTTCAACAGTTGTAATTGGGAGCGTGGTTTGTTTTTAACCTACTCGTAGTAGTTCCATTTTTTGACACTAAAGTTATTTAGCGATTCTGATTAGTGAACGCCACCTGCTGGGGTAATAGATGAAAAAATCTCACCAGATGGCGTATCACAGTAGAAGAGATTCAATACTAATGCTGAATCCTGAACCACAACTCCAATTCTAGAATTGACAAATTGTAAAAACTGTACAGTAAACAAAGAAAATGTTCCCAACAAGGCAAATCACAAAATAATCTGTTTTTGTTACAAAACATTTTAGTGCACGGAGAGAAATATTTGGTACGGGGTACTATCTAGATAGTACCAGGTACCATATTTGATCTTACATATTCGGACAGCAATCTAGATTCTACCAGTTACAATCCAGATTGTACGGAGTAACATCTTGATTGTAGTGGGTAACATAACCATACTTTTTATAACATCTTTGATAGTACCGAGTAGCATAATGATAGTACCGGAAAACATCTACTTTTAACCATCTTAAGATCATAAGTTCTTACCATCTATTTCTCTCCGTGTGTGCGTCAAAAATTTTGTTTTATTCACAAGTCTGGTTTGTGTATTTCCCAAATGTTTTGTGGAGACTACAACTTCAGTTTGCAGATAACACACGCGAGATCCTGTAGATAACACAATTTTTTTCGAGTAATGCTGACTCCCAAACGACTTCTAAAAAAAGTAATCAATAAGTCACTTAAAAATCACCTCTAAAACAATAAAAAATGCAATAACCGAAAAGAAAGAATTTAAGAATACGTTTGTTTTGAGATTTGCTGGATCAAGAAAAGCCAAAAGATTCTTGTGGAGTGTCGTCGAAAGAGAAGAAGATCACATTTACAAGAGTCTACAGCATAATAGCTTCTAACATATTCCAACACGAGAGAGGTCCATTCTTCGCGCCTCTATATAGTTGTGATCTCTTTACGTGCTTTACGCATAAGTATGTTTTCGTGTGTGTGTCTGATAGAACAAGGCGCCATGTGTGATCGAGAAGAAGGCGTTTTTATTAAGACCTTATTAACATACCAACGACGCGGCGATCTGGAGAATTTTCAAGAAAGCAAGAGCGGTGGGTCCGCGTAGGTGGTTTCCCAGGCGACTCCTTTATCAACCTCATCGTGATCCTGGGTGGTATCACGATTTCTTCGGTGCCTTCTTCGATTCCAATGAAGGTGTTACGTGGTTAGCGCGTCCGAATCGTGAGAAGATGTTGGCTGGAGAGAAGTGGTTGGGTGGAGGACCGGTAAAGGGGGTGAGAGAGAGAGAGAGAGAGAAGAGAGGGGAAAGGGTTGAGAGAAGTAAAGAAGAAGAAGAAGACTACGACGACGTAGAAGAAGAAGAAATCAACGGGGTTAAAAGGCCCTCTCGGTATGCAGGCGTGGGCGAAGGGTCCAGACTAGGTTTTCTCTCCTTTTTCTTACATTCTCCCTCTCTCTTTCTCTTATGTATATATACCGGTCCTGGTTCGTCGCGTCGTCCCGGGTGGCCCGGTCTTGGACCGCTCCAGAACCGCTTCTTCGGCGCTCAACAATTTATGGGTGGCGCTTGGTGCCGTACAAAGAGAGGTGTTATTTTGTGCTCCGAGACGAGTTCGAATTCTCGAAGCACCCAAAGGAGAATGAGATTTACGCGCATCGCTGCAGAAAGAGGCTAGCCGATCTTCTTCGTCTTCACTTCTTCTTCTTCTTCTTCTTTCGAGAGAACCATTCGAAAGCCGCCACCGCACCGCTCCTGCTTCGAACTCGTTAACGTCGCTGAAATCGATAGCTCGTTAACGAGAACTTAACCCATTGTGCCAGTTGGCGTATATATATATAAAAGATAGGATAGGAAAAAAATAACAGAAAAAAAGAACACACACACACACAGGAAAAAACTATAGAGAAGGAATAATAGAAATAAAAACAATGGTTGGAAGAAATGCCGAGGAAAAAAAAGAAGTTTTGATCGTTTCGGAAGAGTTTTTTAATGTTGCCGATCTTTAAAAACTTTATAGATAAAAAATAATCAAGTAAATAACAGAAAAATATAATTGTTATGATGGCAAAGGTATATTATTAATTTCAGAATTTGTGAATATTTCCGGTAAGTTATTTTCAGATAATAATATATTTGACACAGTGTAAATATATGTGATATACATGACAATAATTGAAATTCATTTCCCGCAGTGCATGAATATTCCTTGCATATTGTCATCAACTGTCGGCTAATAACAATCGGCTTTCATGCTTCCCTTAAGGAGCCAGTTACATATAGGGTTGGCTTCTGAGGATTTCCTGAATACAAACGTGAGACATCGAGTTAGTAATGAAGGGTAGACATATATACGAAATTGACGTTGACGTTCCTAGAAGATGAGATGGCAGTTGCTTTCTCTAATAATATATGTATGATGTGTGTCTGTGCATTGGGAATTGAAATATATGTAAGTTTCAGGGGAGGGGGAGTAGATCTTGTGAAATTACAACTTCTAATTAGGAATATTCTAGAAAATAACAATTACAATTTGCCATTTATAAAAAAATTTGACCTATTTTTTTCAATCAATCTAATTTCTAATTTACGATTATGAAAAACGAATTTTGCACTAAAATATCGAGTATTCGAAAATAATAAACAGTTATTTGAACATAATTCCCTCTAATAAAAGATATATGCCACCAAATATTCCTTTTGCGGTATTAGATCGTTCATGAATGTTCAGGAGCGAATATTTACCGATTTCCAATAATACAATTTGCTGGCCTCATACCGCTCTCAGCTTATACCTATACTCTCTCTCTCGCTGAAAGCCCTTAAAACACAAAATTCATTTTATCGTTACACCCTTCATAACTTATGACCTGCATTCACATATATGTGGAGAGGTGCAATGGTTTGGAAATGAAAGAAGTTTAAAATAGTATATACTGAAACTAAATGAAAAAAAATTCGT
Organism: Leptopilina boulardi; assembly: GCF_019393585.1. Taxonomy (NCBI): domain Eukaryota; kingdom Metazoa; phylum Arthropoda; class Insecta; order Hymenoptera; family Figitidae; genus Leptopilina; species Leptopilina boulardi. The sequence goes on along the minus strand of NW_026137934.1, from coordinate 786,016 downwards.
AAAAATAAAAAGAAATTTAAATTGTTTCAAGTATATAAATTAATTTTGTTAAGCTTTTGGACATTAATGATGAAAAGAAATTACACATAACATAAAGGAATAAGGGCTTTAGTAAAAGCTTGTAGGTACACTTGAAGTGTGTAAATGTCATCTTTGGGTGGAATTAGTGGACATTTATGGGTAATCCGCTTACACTGGTTACGAGGAGAAACCGCAAACTACATCAAATGCATACAGGCACATATGTTAACACACATGTAGCTCCCATATATTCAAAGTGGATATATCTAACAAAACCAATCATGATTGAATGTATTAATCAATTTCGACATAACGTTTCAGGAAATAAAGGAAAAGTTATTAAAATATTTAGTTAAAAAAATATATATAGGGATTGGACCTCAATAAATAACTGTCCTTTAATAAATATTTAAATTAAATGATATTCAATGAATTTTTAGAAGTATTAAGATGATTTTTCCAGGATGGTCCACTCATGACCCTATCAGAGGATTAAGAATTTCAAACGAGGAAGTTTTACGACAGTCTTTTAAAGACCATACTATACTTTATATATATCTTGTGAAATTCTCATGAGGCGAAACTTAGCACTTACATAGATTTTCGGTGAGGAAGAATCTAATAGTAATGTCTATAAAGTGAAAGATCTGCTACAGTTTCTACTTCGAGCTCTTGAGTTCCTTCCCTTTCTTCTAGATGTGTCTGATCCTTCGGGAAATTCCCAAGATCTGTAGAAAAAGATCCCGAGAGTCCAACGTGCTTTTAGCTGCGAAACTACTGTACAGTCTTAAAAGTTGTAATATATACATTAAAATTGATCCAGAAAAAAACACTGTATTAATTTCGATCATTCGACGAAGAGATGAAATTTTATCTCATTTTTAATAATTTGTAAAAAAAATGTCTGATCATATAAGATATCTGAGGATAGATTAATTTCTTTGAAAAGTCATTCCTTTAGCTATAGCAAGAGAGAGGAGTATAAATATATATATATAAGATTGGTAGGAAAGTAAATTTGAGACCTGAAGAAATTGACGATGAACGCTTCCCTAGAGATTTAAAGAAGATCTCGGTCGTAGATTCGTTGAAGAACGATACCCGAAGGTGATATAGTTGCGGCTGCTTCGTTGTAATTCGGCATGATCGAAGAAAATCGTCCGCTCGGGACAAGTACCATGGGCTGACTCGAAAGCTTTGCAAATGCAAGAAGACGATTCCTATCTTCGAGGCATTTCTGGTATTGGGTTATCCCTTGAGTCGCTCTGAAAACCCTAACCATCTCCCTACTCTCATTCTTTGTCGCCACCCTCCCCTTCTTTTTCATCCTCCTCTTGTTATACTTCCGACTCAAAATAGACAGTGGATTCCCCTGCGAACAATTTTACCCTTATCGAACTTTCCATCTTCACTTTCCTTCCTTTTTATCTATGCACGAACCACTTGATATTACACCATTTCTTTCTTCGTATTTGCAAATTGGTGTGTGACTCTCTCTAAAAAAGGGAATTCGAATTTTAAATAAAAATAAATAAATTTCCTTTAATTTTAAATTGAACGAAAATTTTCAAATTTTTTTTTTCTAACGGCATTTGAAATCAGTGGAAAATTAATAGCATTTAACTGAGAATCGTAAACGACTTTACTTTATTTCCAGCACTTGGAAACTTTATGGAGAGAGCCAATAAAGCGTCACTGTTTGCTCAGTGAATTTCCGTTAATTCCCAATCAGCTTTTACTGATCCAATCAATCTAAGGCAGTTCCTGTTTAATAAGTAAATTTTTATCATCGAGAGTCCAGTGATAACTTTGATTTATTCGATCAAACAAATTTCACGCTTTTTCGTTAATTTTCCACTAATATATATATATAAATCTCAATAAAATTTTTATTTTCATTATCGAAATTTGAGTTAGAAACGGATTTTTCTTTTTTAGGATAAAGAAGATAAAAGCCGAAAAAAATATCGTTATCGGAAAACCATGGAGAACAATAAAATTTAAAAAAAAAAATGAATAGGTTAAACAAAAAAAATTTTTTAAGTGCATGAGAATATCATATATGTGTAACACGTCACCGATAACACAAATTTCATGGCGAGAGTTTGCTTCTTCTATCTCGTGGGACGAAAAAGCGAAGCGGCGACACCTTTGCTTGTCGAACTCTCTCGATGAACCGTGGGCGTTAATTCTTATCTCTGAATTTCTCGTAAAGAAATAACACCGTTTCCTTGGATGATTCATGATTCATGGATAGGTGCGTGTGTGTTTAGTAAAAAAAAAGATACGGTTACGCGTGGCACGCATTAACAAACACATTAATGGATCGTGAGAGAATTCCACATGATGATGGGTTGCTGACCCGGCATTATTGTCGAAAAAAAAGAAACGAACCAAGTAAAATTAAATATTAGAAAATGCATTATTTTCTCAAGATATGACTTACATTATATACTGTTATATACAAAAGGTTGTGTACAATAACACATCGTGTCTGTATATAAACTATAGAGAAGAAGAGACAAAAGGATAAGGTAAGGGAATCCCATTTTATATCTTTGGTCAGTGATATCTATTTCTTAGAGTTCAATGCTCTTGGTTAGAATCTATAAATAAATTTATAATAATACTAAAAGAAATATGACTTTAAATTAATGTTAATTAAAAATAATGTTTAGCTTCAAACATAACTTGTAATTTAAAATGATTATGTAGTTTGAAGTAAAAGCTGTATTTTTAAAATCTGCCTCCGGTATTTTACAAAAGACTTTACATTAATGTCTATATAAAGAAATTCTTGGGAAATCTAAAACATTGACATTTTAAGACTTACAATGTAGGGATTTGTGATAAACTATTACTGAATTCTTGGAATCAGACGTGTCATGGACGTTCAACCTCATTTTTGTCTAATTTGCATTGAATCGATATTCAGTCTTTACAGTCCATAGGGTATCTATTAAGCATTATGTCGTAAAATAATTCCATGTATTTCTATTTTTCGATGAAGTAATTAATTTCAATCTGTATTCTCACCATACAGCAGTCGAGTATAGAATATTAGATTATAGATTTCAAATTCTTTCAAAAAGCAAAAATGGTATTTTACAAAATTATGTCTTTGAAAATCAATTTCATTATTTGAAAATGAAATTGATTTAAAATTGTCATAATTATCATGAGCACAATTAAACATAAATTATTTCATCATTTTGATAATATACTTCAATTCCAAAACGCATTGTTAGTATTTAATTTATGAGAAATTGGCGTTCGTCTATTTGCTTAATCAACTAATTTAAACTAATTTTCCAACCGACATTTGTACGGTAACACAAATAGGATTTAATTAAATTTCAATTAATGCTGTACACCGCTAAAATTACATATTTGTAATTAATATTGCATATTCCACTTAGTGGAAAATTGGCAACGCTATACATATACAGAAAATTGATCTAATTTTTCCCCAAAAATTGATCTTTTTATGACACAAACTGATGGAATTTGTTTCATTTTGAGAATTGATAGCATTTTCATGCTTCTGAATTTCCTCTTTTGATATGTTATGCGACTGTAATAACTGGTTAAGAACTGGTACTAATGGATTTTCTAGATGCGTCATAAAGACTTGTAATAATGTAGCTGGCTCGTTGATACACACCTACTATATATACGTCGGCTAAAGGCCCACGCGGGGGACCGGAAGTAATCGTTTTAACGCAATGGCCATGATACTTAATATGTGCGCGCATATATGCGAAAGCCTGACATAGTACGCCAACACACAATTCGACCCACGCGCCATTGTCTTCTCTTAGGAAGTCTATGAAACGAATAACTTGTTGAGAAAAAATTTTTCACCAAAGAGAAGTCTCTTATATGGCGCCTTCAGAAAACAGCAAAGGGGTGGCGATCAAAGATCGTAGTCCAACCTTCTGCGGGACATTTTTATTCGAATTAATTCGCATCCTCTATATAACCCGCAACAGAAATCTTTATAGGGCGTCTTACTCTTCATCATTCAGAGTTTATGGAAATACACACCTTATTGCCTTATACTCAAACTCCAGTGAGGGTTAAACCTTTAATATACTCAACAACCGCTCTCACTAATACCAAAATATAGCGCTTTAACTAACTACTTTAAGGTTCTTCTTTATATTTCTCATGCCGTTAATGGAAAAAAATTAATGTTCATAAAAATACTTTGAATAATTTCAATGTCTTAAATGAAAGAGATTCATTGTCCCTTAAATATCGGTTGGCTACTTATTTCTTCATTTCAAAGAATGGTTAGCTCTTCATCTTCTCATTCTCGCGTTGTGAATTGAACAAATGTGTAACCACATAACTCAAAGAGTTGAAACCTTATTTACATAGTTATTTGCTTAACACGTCGACTGAAAGATTATTATATTAGCACATCTTCAGTCTCACTGGATTACCAATTTTCAACGTGAAATGTTGTCGCTCTCTCGAACATACCATCATCATAGAAGTGACTACCTTTGTATTTGAGAAACCAAAATGAAAATTTAATTTTACTGATATTTTAAAAAATTAAATACCAGTTCAAAAAAAGCAGACGAAATTGACTTATTAAAATTCAGTGTTAATACGAGATCTCCTTTTTTTTGCCATTGCGTGCGTATATCTTTCTTCTAGACATTTTTATCTCGTTAACTTTTTTTTTCTTCTATTAGAAAACCCATATCACTGAGGGTAGGTATTCCGCGGGTCTCACGGGTCCGTCACGGCGTGAATCATGTCGGTTCCGGTCCGACCCACGCGAACGCATCCCACACCATCAGAGAAGTTATTCCATCTCCGTCTGCAAAATACAGACTCCAGACTAACGCGAGAATCTAGACCCCTCTTTCTGCCTTAACCTAATAACATGTAAAAAAAAATTACTACATATAAATTTTTTTCTCAAACGCAATCAAAAATGTGAATTACAAAACTATATATTATTTTCTAGAAATTCTATACTTTGGAGAAAATTCGCATTGCCTCTTTTTATAACGGTAAAAATTTAGGGTTCTTGGTTTAGAAGCGAAGCTAAAAAAAAAATTAGGGAGTATGGAAGACGAAGGAAATACCTTCCCCTGTGGGACACGTTTGGACGCGTCTCGAATTCTCACGGCAGCACGTCCGTTCATTTCTTTGTTTGAGTCTCGAGACTGCAGAATCAACCGGTTTTTACGCATGTATGCAGTAAGTGCAGAGTTAAGGTCCTTACAATGGCATTTTCTTTATCGAACCGAGCATGCGACGTTGTAACGCACATGACGCCCCCTTGTAATACGAGAACTACGTGCGTGTGAGAAACCTGGCTTATATACTACATTGGCAGTAGCTGTTTCACTCTCCTAAGGGGAAGTGGTGTTTCCCCATTCTGTCAGCCTGGACCTAAAATGAGGCCTAAAGCCTTTTTTGGCCTAATGAGTTTTTTACCAAAAAAAAATATATAAAATTTTTTAAATAAACATTTTTTTTTTTTATTTACAGAGTTCTTCGTAATTTATATTCATTTAAAACTTTCTTAATCTCATATGTTTTCCAATCACTAGTTTTTTACAGTTTCGTGGTCCAGGCCACGAAAGGTTTCGCTTTAGCGTATACGTCCGACTGTCGTACACTCGTTTCCATGACAACCGTTACTACACTGAAAGAAATTTTTCGTTATTACTGCCATAATTCTTGCTGTTTCTGTCATATCGTATAACTGAATTAACATGGAAATGTTACTGCTATAAAGTTTGGGTAATCCAACCAAACAAATAGCACTTCCAAAGAGCAAGATGTCTGAATCAGACATTGAACCAGAACTCTTAATCACAAATTTATGACTGAAATTTCTATAGCATTTCTTTCAGTGTATAGCAACCGTTTCCATGACAACCGTTACAATGCAACCGTTTCCATAACAACCATTACCACAGCTACCATTTCCATGATAACCGTTTCCATGACAACCGTTTCCATAACAATAGTTATCATCACTGCCTTAAAAGTGCAAAAAATGTCTTGTTTTAAGACACATTTGGTGTCTTAGAGGCGAAAAACGTCTTAAAACAAGACGTTTTTTGCACTTTTAAGACGGACAGTTTTTACAGTGATAGCTACCGTTTCTATGCCAACCGTTACCATAACAACCGTTTCCATGACAACCGTTTCTAGAGTAGCTGTTTTTATAGAAACTGCTACCATGGCCACCATTTTACAGAAAAAACCTGGTACAGTAGCGTACGCTACTCATTTTGAAGTGCAACAGAAATGAACCAGGTTGGTGGCGCCACTATCTATGTCGTTTAGCATTGGCTCATTTTGAGATGCAACAAAAATGAGACTAGGTTTTTTCTATGATTCCATAGGTCCGTAGCAATTGATTTCATAACAACTTTTACCATAGCAAACTATTTTTCATTATATACAAACTAATTTTTGACCTAAATTTTTAAAGACACGAAACCCTAAATGAAGGCGCTTTGCGCCTGCTTCTCTTACTGATTTTTATTTTGAAAATTTTCAAAAAATTCTTTTTGAAGCACGATTCCAACATTTATTTTTATGGTACTGAAATATTGTCGCAGAACGAATGATATTCATTTGGGTGAATAATAAAAATTTTTTTGTAAAACTCAGGTCACGTATGGTGGAGTATATATATATATATATATAGGCAATACACATAGGAACATGTATTCAGTATAACAATGACGAAGCGCATTTGACGAATTTTGCCATCGTTGGACGAAATCGGTCGTATAAGATATATAACAATTTCGTGTATCCAGGTGTTCTTATCTGGTGGATTGGCGATCGTGCTTCCTCTAGTTGGGATATAGAACGAAATATATATATATATCGAGCACCATCTCTTGGCGACAAAACGTTCACAATATCTCTCTCACTCGTGGCGTTATCTCGCTTTCACGCTCTATCGCATTACCACCCTCTCTGCCTTCATCAGCGCTTTTTCGTTCGTGAGTGGTACCCATGTATACGAGGGACGACCGAAAAGTGGTACAAGCACCCACATCTATCGTTCGAATATAAAAAGAAGGAATAGAATACGTGCTATATTTCATTCTACGATTGCACATTTTTTCTATCACCTTTTCGGACGTGGAAAACCAATTCTTTTGAGAGCTACCCTTGTAGAAGTAACGGATAAGAGGAGCAGTGGATATATATATAATACATTCGAATCTTTTTATTCTTATACAGGTCTAAAGGTCATTCGAAAATTTAAGACATATTTCTAATTTTAATTTTATAAAAGAAAATTGTTTTATATTTCTATTTTTTTAGTCTTACATTCACTAAAACTAAAATCACGAAAAAAAAACTAATTTTATTAATGTCAAATTGGAATTTTTATAGATAGGTGGAAAATTAATCGAAAAGTCTTAACAAGTAAACTTTGGTAAACTTCTCTTCCAAGATATGAATTTTATTAAATTCCGCATTTGATTTGATTGGAAAATGGAAATATTTTTCTTGAAATTTCATTTTCTCTTTGTGGCGTTTAAACCAAATTTGTCGAGGATTAAATTAATGACTTTTTGGCTTATCTACCTGATTGAATTATTGTTTTTTTTTTTTTTTTTTTAAGAAAACAATTTAGAGACTTTTTTTCTTTGGTATTGGGATAATTATTGAGAATTAGAAGATTAAGGACCACGTGCCGTGAAAATTAGTGTTGGAGCAAAGGAGAATGACGAGTGAAAACAGCAACAAAAAAAGAAAGTATATGGCTGATGGTGAGGAACGATTTTGCTATTAATAGAACGTTGAAAACTTGTAATGAGAAAATATTGGATTTTCTCGGCGAACCAGATAATAACCGAGTTTAAAACTTGGCATCAGATTTATCAATATAGATATATAGATGAAACCACACACCCATCAGGTATAAAACCTGGCGCATATATAATAAAAAAAACTAATTTCCAAATAATGAAATTTAACAGAGAAACATGAAATTTCTCTATGAATAGAAATCAGAATCAGAAAATAGAAAAAATAAATTTTTAGTGACAATTTTGACAAGTGAAAGTATATTTTGCCAATTGAAATCACTCGATTTGAAGTAAAGAGGCATTTTAAGAAGAGTATAGAAGAAAAATCTTGTTTATTAAAATACTAGATTTTTATGGGAACTTTATTGCCGCAATAACGGTTTTGTGGTTGAGCGTTATAGCACGGCGTAGGTACCCTCTTGGCTATAAAAGTTACTATAACGAATCATTGCCTGGAGGAGACGCACTCTGGTTGGATGGAGATAGTAAATCTTATGAGAACATTACGAGGCTATCCCTTTCTTGTAAGTTAGCTCGCGGCAAAAAATACACTATAAGGAGTCTTAAATAGATTCAAGAAACTTTCTTTCTATACCAGAAAAAAACAACTTTTCTCCCCAAAAAAAAAAATAAACAAAAATTGTCTGCAACAAAAAAAAAAAAACTTTTTTTCAATTTTATTTGTCGAATTTGATAGACGTCGTTCAAGAAGAAACAAAAGGGAAACAGAGTGACAAATTTATGTTCAATTTTGGATATATATATATACGGAAGCAAAGCGACAGTGGTGGTGACATTAACAAAACGAAATTTTCGGACGGGGATTTTAGCTTTGAAATGGGTAATAAACCTCGGCGAACCGGACGGGAACAACATCGAGGCACACAACGTCCAATAAATACAATTTGAATTGAATATCGAAAAGCGCGTTGGAGGAGGAATTTTCAAGCGCGTTGGAGAACACAAAAGGGCCGAGTGCACGTTATTTGGGGCGGAACCAATCCTACACTGACATTGAACATGGTTACGTTTCTGCATTTAATGACAACCAAGCACAACTCCTATTCCTACACAAAATCCTATATGTACATGTACAACAAAAGTGACAAATACAATATATTAATATATGTTTCTTGCTTTTATTGCAAACTGTCAAGATTATCTTTTATTTATTTAAACCTGTTTTAAGGTAGATACCAACGGCTGACTCATTTGATTCTGATCACAGATACATTTCCACTAATAGACATATATACAGTCCCACTTAACCAGGTGAGATTAAAAAAAATTTTTTACGTTGCATTAATGTTAATATACAATCAAACCTGGATATGTGAGAGAAAATATCCATTAATTTTTAATATTTAAAAAGGTCAGTACAGTCAAACCTGGTTAAATGATACTTGATTGTTTAAAGAGGTATTAAATAAACAAAATATTCATACAGAGATTGTAAAATAGATTTAAAATTACTAATAATATTGATAAGGAAAGAATAGGTATGTCAAGGGGTGATGGAGGGGAGAATAAAATATGCTGTTTCATAAATTGGTAAGAGAAAATAGGTAGGTATTGAAGCACGTACACAACAGAGGAACGTCAGTTCATGTACTCGTTAGTTCTGCCTTGCTACTAATGATTCCCTTCCCGTTAATGAATCCCTTTTGTAATTAGAAGACGACTGCCGCGTCTTACACTTCCGAGAGAGCTTCTTTAATTAGCAAGTATTATCGAAAAAGACAACCATCTTCTCTCTCTATATATACATATATATATATATATATACTCTCTAAAGATGTCTCTCCCAAAGTATTGCCTCAGCAAAAAGAACATTCTTCAATTATAACACTACTTTTGTTAAAAATTCTAAGAAAGATTACATTTTTAATTAAATTCCAAGGAGATTCTCGAGATTTCATATCTTAATGGTAATATTCGCTAATTCATTTTAATTGCAATGATATTTTCATATTTTACTGAGATGTGTATCATATTTAAAAGATATAAATATATTCTTGTTAATTAGTATCACAGAAAATTATAAGGTATTAAAATATGCTGCAACGCTTATTATTTTAATTCAATTTTGCTTATTTTAATGCCAAAATGGATTAAAATAAGCAAAATTGGATTAAAATGCCTTTTAATTTTCTGTGATATTCTAATTTATATTTTATTATAAATTAACATAAATTATTATTATTATTTAAAAATTATATATTTTTTATATAAAAAATTCTCACATATAAAATATATCGAATTTTTCCAAAGTACAAAAAACTATAACTTTAGAAAAGTTTGGAATTTCAGATGGAAATATAAAAACCAATGAAAAATGTCAAGAATCTAATATTAAATCTGAACCAATGATATTAGTTGAATTTTTTAAATTCTTTAATATCGAATTTTGCATTTTAAAAATGCATATACTAACTTGTGCCTCAAATTAATTTAATTGATCACCAAAAATTATAAATTATTCTTTTATTTTTAGTTTTTTTAAATTCAAGTAAAATTTTAATTAAACTAATTTCTTCTAATGAATTCTTTTTTCAATCGCTAATTTCAACATTAATATAATAATTTCGAATAAAATGTCAAAAGATCTCAAATTGAGATATATGTAATGAAATTATCATGAAAATAGAATAATAAAAAAACAATATCAATTATTGAATTGTTAGAAAAATAATTATTAGAAAGTATAAAATAATTATATATTTCCAACTTAATTTCTTTTCAAAATTATTTTCCAATAAAAATATTTTAATATAAATATTGTTAATAGTTATTATTAAAATTAAGGAATTATTATTTTTAAACATGAAAATCTCGAGAAATTTTCTTTTATATAATTTTTTTTTTTTTTTTTTTTTTTGCACATTAGGTACTAAAAATTTTACATTATAAATCTTATGACAGAAAAAATTTCGCAAGCATTTTATGCGAGAAATCGATATGGGGTGGAATGCAAGTTCGGTGGCCCACAGGTCTTTTAAGTTAAGCTTTCTACCCTCCTCGACCTCACTCCGACCTTCCGACGTAACAAATCTAAAATGGACTCTCTCCCTCTCTTTCTCTCTGGGCTTCCGCGTAGATTTATGGAGAGATGCAAATTTATCGGTATTTTATTCTCGCGAATGGCGAGGAAGTAGAAAAATGGCAAAGATGAGAAGAAAGACACAACCGTAAAAGACCATAAGTAGCGGTAAGACACTTTCAAGTGTTACTTATATACAAAAAAGAAAGAAAAATCTTGATATTTTCTATAACTTATGGATGTCATCAATTTCTAACTTAAAAATATCTCATCTTCTTTTATCTCCCAGTAACAGAAAAACTAATCCAATAAGGGGGAAATTAAACTGTTTATTTAATTAATTATCTACTTTCCTAAATCCAGATTAATTATTTAAAAAAGTAAAAGAAAAATCATAAAATGAAACTCCAAATATAAAATTATGTAAATTGTCCCGTAGGTTATATATTTTTAATTATATATAAGCTTTGGTGAAAATGATTGACAAAGTCTTTTATGAAAATTATATCATAAATATAATAATATTGTTAACAAGAGAGTATATAATGAGTATATTATGAATGAAGATAAAAGAAAAATGTTTTTTGATTGTTGAGCTTTTGAAGCGATGCGTGTATATCATTTACGTTTTTTTTTTTTGTTTTTTAAAAAAGTGTAAAGGAGAAAAAACTTTTTCATATTTCCAAAGCGCGTACATATGGATGCATACCAATATGAAAGAGCTTTGTGTCTCTCCATAGTATCCCAGATACCCGAGAACCCCATTCTCTACCCCTTTTTTTTCCTGTACTTATACAGCTATTTTTCATACTCTACTTTAATCCGACGAATTTATGAATTCGCTTGCGTGAGACTGTTCTCTTTTTTTATTCTTTTTCATCCTCTCTAGTTTCTGTATTCGCGCGCGTATTTTTTTCCTTTTTTTACCACCATTCCCTTATGGTATCCAAAGTTGAACAAGGAAAATGCACAATTGCGTCACAAGAGCGCGAGAGGACTCATACACGACAATAAAGCAAAAAAATTTAATTCATATATAGTTTTTAAACTTTCAGTTTTATAAAATACTAAATTCAAGAGGTTTACTTCAATTTCTCTCGTTTTATAATGAAAATAAACTAATTTCTCGTAAGTGATGCAGTTTTAAAATTTTTTGAAAAATTGTTTTCAAACAAAAACTTTTTTTGATCATTTGTCCAAAATTAGAGATTCAATGAAAAATCCAGATTATTTAAAGAAGTTCAATAATAATAAATATTTTTTTTTTTTCGTGAATCAGCAACCTTTTCGCGCTTCGAAACGATACAATTTCTACACGGGCGATTTTAACAGTGAATTAAATTAAATCGGTAGAACTGGCATAGTTCACACGTTGGCGAAACGCCAGCTTGCACTTGATTTTAAACGAACGAACCATCGAATGAACACATTTCCGGAAATCCTGTCTGGTTTGGTCAACTCCAGATGGGAAATTGTACTAACTGTTCGTCAAATGCTCACAATACCGTTAGTTGGAAGAGATTTTGTCCAAAAACCAGTGTGCTCAGCAAATATATAAACTTCCTCGGTACTTCAGCAAAATACATATATAGATTATAAATTAAATAACACGCAACAATAAAAATTTTAATGATCTTTCCTTTTAAAAACATTCAAAAAATTTCAAATTCAAACAAAATTGGAAAAATAAAGAACTGTGAATCAAGAAACTACTACTACTACTACTTTACAAGAAACTACCTATCGAAAGTTCTTTTCTGCCTAAAATTAATTTAATTTTTAAATTAAACTTTACTGTCAATTTTATAAAATTCTCTACTGAAATTATTTATCAGAATTTAAATATAATTTTATTTTGTAAACAAAAATAAAAGTCTCTGTACCTGCGATACATTTTTGCTAGTCAATCAGTTTGAAATTGAATATCCTTACAATTTTTTTTTACAATATAGATTTTTCACCTTTTAGAATTTTCAAAAGTACACAGTTGAAAATATAAAATCATTTTAAATTCTTTTTAAAAACAACAAAAAAAAGACTTTTTTGCTAAAAAAAAAACAAAAAATAATTTTTAATTCTTTTCTAAAAGAAAAAAAAACAATAATATCTACAATTTTGACATTTAATTTAAATACAATGTTGGGGAAATAAATTATTGTGCTCATACATCTAAATAGTGACACAACATGAAAATTTTGCAACAATATCAAGAAAATTACCCAACTTGTAAGGTGACCTGACACAGGTGCACGGGAACCCGGTCTAATATCTTTGTTGTATTCTCGACGTTAGTTTCTCTGAAACTTCCGTAAGTTTAATCTTGAGAAAAGCACTATCAAGTTTCAAATATTCACGAATATTATATCGAAATAATTTATCTTCGTGTGAATGTTTCAATATATACTATCATAAACGATGTAAAATGTTATCTATATTTCCAACAACATTAAAAATGTAATAATAAAATTTGATTAAATATTGAAAATTGTCTTTTGAAAAATAAAATTGGAAAAAAATCAGTCACTTAAATTTGACAATTTTATATCTTTTCTCGACAAAATACTTTTCCGCTAGAAAGAAAGAATTTTGTTTTAAAAACTTTCTCCTTACGTGGCTAACAGAAACTGCACAGAAACTGACATAACTTGAGGAGACAATCAAAAGTCGCAGAGAGAAAGAGAGAAGGAAGAAGAAGAAGAAGAAGAAGATGTCGATGATAACTATGCGGACTCGAAAAACTACAAAGAAACAAACGAAAGGAGCAATTTATGTTCTACAACAGCGAAAATTTTATTTCTCTTCATTTTCTTATAAGTAGTTTTCTTTGACTTACAAAAATTAAATTAATTATTGTTATTTTCGAAAAAAAAGTTTATTAAAAAGAATGATAAATTTTTCAAATAAAAAAAAAAATGATGTGACAATAAAAACTCGATAGGAAAGAGTAATATGTAAAGAATTATGACACTCGTAATAACAATAAGCAATGCGAAACATTCTTGTAAAAATTTTTGTCGGGAGAAAAAATGCTTGTAATAAAATTACGGTTTAATTTTCTGCAATTTTTTCATTGAATTCCGATAGAAAAGGAGAAAAAAAATGAATTCGAGACGTTATTTTATCGAAACGAGAAGAGAGAACAATGTACAGCTATGGTAGTAAAACAATAATCGGTGAACACTGTGCGAATTCTCTTTGTTCTCATTGGATAAGTCTCAGGGGTGAGTTTCCAAGAGACACTCTGATTAGGTTTACTACCCGATATTCTTCGTTTTCACTCCTCTGTCTCTATATATAACGACTCACTAACTGTTGAAGAAAATAAATAATTGGTGATAAATTCCACAGGTACATTTAGTGTGTTTCGAGGAATAATCCATTTTAGTGGATTATTCTGCCTGAGGGAGACATTAAAAGCAGTTTCTCGTTGGAGAAAAGACGCGGTTATAACAAATACATATAAAATGCAATCTTTTTTTTTTTATCATCTATATAGATATATACAAGTATAATTAATAAAAAAAACGAGTGAGAAATACGAAGTCATTTGTAATTGCCATAAATTGAAATATGATTCTATTAGCTTTATCTTCGCACGAACATCTAATTCTCTTTTCATAATAATGCGACAATAATATACTCATTTCAAAGAAAAATCACATTTTCTTTTTAATATTATTTTAACTTAAATATAAAATAATTGAGCCATTTCGAGAGGGACAATAAAAATTTTATGTTAACGTTATCTTTTGCCGCGTGCCTTAAAAATTAAAGCCGTAAAATATATTATGGGTTTTATTCAATGAATATAAAATGTGAAGAACCCTGTAAACCAAAAAATTTATACAGCCAAGTTTAATGATATAATCTTATAAATTATTAATTTACTTTCAAATGGTTCACGAGGAAGCTTTTCTATCAACTTTGCTTTATATCTACACGAAAAACTCTATAAACTTTATTTATATTTATTGAATTTTTAACTTTTCTAGAGAAAAAAAAAAAAAAAAATTCTCTAAAGGGTAATTTTTCCTTACCACTTAAACCCTTGTCAGTTTCACTTACACCAATTAAAATCTAGATTTCATTAATTTACATACTTGAAAAAGAGATAGAGAGAGACAGAGAAGTAGGTTACAATTATTTTGAAACTAACTAATATTACATTTTTAGAAATTACTCTTTCTCATTATAGAAGGAAAATGAAATTTAAAATTTACTATTAAGAATTCTTGAAGAAGGATGTTTCGACAATCATAAATACTTTATCAGAAGAAGAACAAGAAGAAGAAGAAGAAGAAGAAGCTCTTTCTCTAAAAGCACTCTTTCTCTTCTACTACTTCTTCTATTTTTTTCCCCTTTTTTCTTTTGTGCACTACGGAATGGCCAGTAAACTTTTCATGACTCGGGAAAGATAAGACTGATTGCATCCAACTGTATCAATTACTTTCCTTTCAAAGGAAACAATATCCGATACGAAACACTATTTTTTCAAAAATGAAAACTAATAGCTTCAAAATTACTCAAAAAAAAAAGAAATTTATTTCATTTAATTAATTTATTTATCAATAATATTTTAATTTTAGTTTTATTTTTTAAATTTCCAAAATTATTTTTAAAAACTCCAATTATTTATTTATTTATTTAACCTAGTATTCTCCATCTTACCAGCAATCTTAGAGCTCGTTTATAATCACTTCTACTTCTAGTTTTGAATAATTAATTTCCTGTCTTAGCAAATATCCTGGCGTCCTACAGGATAAGCCTAGCATTTGTTTTACGAACCCAGATTAAACAATTTCTAATTCCTCTCCATATTCTACTACCCATGTATCTGCATTATAGAGAAGAGTTGCTGCAACAATCTCGAATAAAATATAATTCAAATAATAATATTGAAAAAAATATATCTCAAAGTGGACGGAAAAAGAAAACAATTAAAAAGAAGCTAAACATTAAAATTATATCCTATTATAAAGAAACAAACATATGTCACAGAAATCATATTAAAAAAAATTTTTGGTCCATTGTTGGTTGGAGGATAATAATTTTATATAAAAAATAAATTTCGCCATATAAAAAGTAGCATGGTACGAATTTACATCACTGACTACATATAAACTAATTTTCAATATCAGATATTCTAAGTGCATAATCAGAATTGAATACATTAGCAAACACATTAACAGAGAGCAATGTGAATTACTTGTATAAGTTAGTCTTGTCCGGTTAATTGAGAGCTTCGCTAGTTGCAAGCTGAAACTATCTTTGATACGAGATATATATATACACACAGTGTAGAAGCATTTATGTACCGTCTCAGTGCGAATAGATATCATGGTAACGACATTTTCGACGACCGATAACAGAAACCCTGATGACACTTAGAAACGGGAAGCAAAGGGCAGATACTCTACTGGGTATTAAATCTATCTATGTGTATGTAAGTGCATCAGTACAACGCCAACAAGAATCTGGTGTACGGATAAATGTACTTGACTGTCGTTATGGTGGTTTCTCAACCCATTAACCATACTATAATACATAAACCTCTATAAACACTGAAAATAATATCGTTTAGAATAGAAAAACCAAAAATTAAAAAAGTATTTATAAAATCAAACAAGGTTATTATGCTGAAACAAGCAAACTAATAAAATAAATCACCAAGGCTAAATGATATTTATGAAGAAACAAAACAAAAAAAAAAATACTAATGGAATTCAAACGTCCGGCGTGGTGCTTTTATATGATATAACGATTATATTCTCTGGCTTTTTGTTTCATTGGAGAGGGCGGATGTGGTCATAACGCTCTTTAACTTCTACTATCAGAGCGCGCGCACAAGTATGAATTTTTCTTTCACAATCAAAATTCGCATAATACCGTCAACTGAGCGAATCGTCATACTGTGGCGAGCAACATTTACATTTGATTCATTCATTGGATTATTTTGAAACGATGAGAGAGCGCGGAAGTGCACCGCGTTGATCATCCGGTGCACAGGAAGTCAAAACCATTATTAAATTTATTTCACATTCCATATAATATGCCCAAATGTTTTACATTCCATTCATAATAATAAAGAAAAAGAAACGTCACTTATTCTTTCTCCTAACAATCGTGAGAATGTTGAGAATTATATTATAAAAGAGCATATGGTGTCCCACAAAATATTTTAATATATTATATTTTTACGATTCAGATAAAATGTCAGATTTTTAAAATTTATATAAGAAAAGACCTTTAATTAATGTTAACAATAAATATATTTTACTCTTAAAATGAAAATCAATATTGGAAAAAAATAGTATTGACTCATCTCATTTACTTGTACGTATTTGATTCAATATTTTCTTAATCCAAGAAAATTTTCTTAAATTAAAAAAAAAAATAAGTGGATCAAATACGAACAAGTAAATAATTTTTTGAATCAATATTTTTTCCATAAAAAAATATATTCTAAAGATTAAGAATATATTCAAAGTGATAAAAAAATACTGTTGAATTTAGAATAAACTTTTATTTTAAGAGTAAAATATATACTGAATTTAAAAATAAATTTCTTTAAAATAATCTAGCCTACATAATACATTAATTTAAAAAAAATTTATTTACTAAAGGAAACTATTGCTTCTGTATCCTTCTATTGTAGAACAAGGACGCGATCAAATAATAAGGGAAACAAGTAAGTCAAGAACAGACAAAAATTCTGTTGGAATTACTATTCGTACTGTGTACCGGATGTCCGGCGTCATGTAAAGAAAAGTTTTTAGAGGCAAAGCGCGCACTCGTCTTTTTAATTAAAAATATAATAAAATTTTTATAAAAAAAATAACGATATCAAAAATAGATGCAGTAAAAAAATAGTATCTTACATCTCGTGCAGAAATTGACACTTTTCATCCCGATTACCGACCTGGCCCCGATCAGATTTCCTGTTCTGGCCCTGGGTTAGTAAATTTCTATGAGCCCGACAAGGGCCAGGCCTGGTTGCCATATTTGAATTAGTAATAATGTTTACTAATTTAAATTAGTGACTCACTTTTTGCTTATGAATTAGTAAAATTTTACTAATTATTAGTAACTTTTAATAACAATTAGTAAAATTTAACTAATTCTAAAGCAAATAGTGAGTCTCTCTTAAATTTTACTAATTGTTAGTAAAAGTTACTAATAATTAGTAAAATTTTACTAATTCATAAGCAAAAAGTGAGTCACTAATTTAAATTAGTAAACATTTTTACTAATTTCGATTTAGAGAGTAAACGAATAATTTTTTTCAACTTTTGTTTCATTTTCATTTTATAAGAGGTTTTTTTAAATGCGGATTAATAAAATAAAATAATATTGATTAATTTTATTGTTTTATTTAACAATTAGAGATAAATAATTATAATTTATTGAAAATTACAATTACTATAAGATCGGGCAAATTACCATGGCCCTGGTCGGGTCCCGACCAGGATACCAGATCGGGCAAATTGGCATGGCCCCAGTCGTGCCTGGTCTGGGCCCGACCAGGGCTCGATCAAATTTTCCGCACGGGATCTTACCTTAATCTATAGTGATAACAATTTTCCAAACACTCACCTGAAACAAAAAAAATATATATATATTTATATTTAGAATTATTTCCTTTATTAATTTGTTAAAATTTTATTTCACTCCGTTCCAAAGAAAAGTTTTCAATTATTTTTGTTCAACATTTTTTCTTTTTTTTTTAACGTTATTACAAATTTGCAGTAGTTACCTAAATAATTAGTGAAAGTAATATGGGTACAAAAATATGAAAGCGTATAAAGGATTTTAAAAAAATTAATTAATAAGAATGTACGTGAGATAATTGTAAAACATTCGGTGAATTAAAAAAAAAGGATATATACGTGAGATAAGTATATATGAAAACAGTGTGCAGGCATATAATAATAATAATACATGAAATATATGTAAATTAATTAGATTTCCTAAAGGGATTATAAGGCATTGTATAAATAAAAGTATATATATATATATATATATATATATAAAAAAATGATAAATATAATAATTACATACAAGATGCTTTTATAATCACGCTGTATAAGAAATTCATACATATCTAATAATTAACAAATTTTTTTAATAATCTTAATGAAAGTTTTTATAAGATCCATAATATTAACATTTGTTTTCACGTTACTATTTACTATTTTGCGTTTTTTGTTTTCTAAACTATTTTAAAATCTTACTCGCCTCATGAATTAAAAAAGTTCTTTATTTTTAATTCTCAAGAAAAAAAATAGAATATGTAAAAGTTATTTTTATATTAATAAAAAAATCAAATTTAATTTTTCAAAGTCAAAAATTTAATTAATTTTCAAAATTGAAAAATTAAATTCGTTTTTAAGTGAAACATAAAAAAATGTTTTTCGACTATAAAAAAAAAAAAAAGAAATTCTTGGAAAAAATATCCAGATGAAGAATTTCAGCTAACATGAAGTATAATATATCAAATCATATAATAATCCCAGGGACTTAAGTCATCGACATTATTAACAAAATGGGATTTTCGGGGGTGTACATATATACAGGGGTATAACGGTAAACCCTTATGAAACTGGCAACCGTTTTGGAATCGATCTTAAAAGTACATAAATTCTCAGCACAACGAGTTAGAAATATAATCCCACAATTTATGGATATATATATATATATATAACAAACAATGCTGATCACAAGAACGTCATGAAATTCACGTTCTCTCTCTCTCTCACACACACTCTGTTGTATATATGTCCGTTACACGAACTACCAATCAAGAGCGCGGTTCATAACGACCCTTTATGATTCAAGAGAAGTGCAAAGGGAGAAACAGAGAGAAGAAAGAGGGGGGGGGGACTAGATGCTGATTTCCGGCATTCGAATCTACGATTAAATCACCCTCGAGCGTCGATAGAGAGCGAGTCTCTCACTCTCACGTATACTATATATGTACCAACGTTAACAAGCTCCGGTACAATGGCTATTATTGTTCTCTGGCTTTCGTATATCTACCAGGCATACGTGGAAATTCCTAGTAAACTCCACCTATATGGTCTCACAGCAAGTACACATTGTCCTGGCCAACACCAGTTTCGAAATTTGACATATGGGTTTCGCGATATACATACGATATATGTCGTCAAGAACCAAATCAAGACGATTCCACCTTGTGTTGTTTCATCAACATCGCGTGTGTTGAGAATCGGTGTCGACTTCATCATATTCTAAAATAGAATTCCCATCACGAATTATCTCTCTCTCCTAAAAAAGATATATATATATATAAATTGAAGAAGACACTCCTTTTTATAGGGAGATAAAAAAAACACCGCAAAATTGACTATGTGCTTTATCTTCTTGTAAATAACTAATAGATATTGGAACACGATTCTATATATGAAAAGCTATAATCTCGTATTGTACCGTTAAATATTCAAGGTCCAAATAGAAACTTTGTAACGAATATAGAACACAGAATTAAATCGCGATTTAATTAAATTCAAAACAGTTTTGTTGATTGTATCAATTCATATTAATTTAAAATAATCAAATTGATAACAAAAATATCAAATTGGTATAAAAATTTGTATCAATTTGATATTTTCAGTATAAATTTGATACTTTTAAATTAGTGTGATTTTAATTATTTGTAATTTAATTTTTTCTACAAAAATTGAACTTATAAATATATGAGGAAAAGTATATTAAAACAATTGTATAAAATTGCGATTTTCTGTAGAGGAAAAAAAAACATATTTTGTATGCTTAACGCTCCGATGAATTTAATACCAGTATAAATATCGTGTGTGTGTGTGTACGACTATATACACACTAAAAAGCGTCACCGAATTCTTTGAGCATAAAGATGAAAATTCGTTATTGAAATAAATTATCGGAAACGAGGCACTGCTATCGTGCACACTGAAATATTGGTGGTGCGCCACATGAAAAATTCAAAGGATATCCTCTTGATACGTGAAAAATTTGGAATGCTAAGGAGTTGGATGTGAAAACCCGGTGAAAATATTATTCTATATCCAAATATCTTACTACATTAGTTTGCACTTTCATTCTAAAATATTTGCCCCCGCTACAAAATATTATATCAACAATATTAAATTTTTTTCTATATGGAGTATATTAGAAATACGTGATTTACTTTTTAAAATTCCATTTTCGCGTATAGCAGCTTTACAATAAAAATCAATTTTTTAAAGTGCTACAAATGAAAATAAAATAAATTTTTTTTATTAAAAAATTTTTGAAATAACTTTTATGTTACCATTGCATAAAATAGATTTATACTTTGATAAAGTAATAAGTAAAAGCCTTAGATTTGCAACTCCACAGCAATAAAGCCAAATTGACTGACATTTAAGATCTATTTAACTACATCAATAAACTTTATATGATAAATTACACAAGAGCTTTAATATTGTCAACTAATAAATTCCCTTCTGGAAAATTCATTTTTCTAACATAAAAATGACATTGCAGGAATATTTTTTCTAATATCCGGTGACCTATTGTCAAAATAAAAGTAGCACAAACAGAAGGAAGTTATTGCGGATGTAGTAACAAATTGTCAATTAACGTTATAGCCAAACAATGACTTTACCTTTTGTTACGATTTATATTTATAAAAAAAAAAACTACGTGAGAGTCCCAATTACAAGTTTTCCGCCTCTTTTCATCCCTCGGGAAAATCATTCGGTTGAAAATTCTTTATCCGCACATATAACACTAAAGTCGAAATGAGAGTGACGTTGCGAAACTTTGTGAAAAGCTCCTTGTGCGGGATATATCCAGAAGGGGATCTTTTTCTCTTTCTTCTTAATACGCGAGACCCTCATTAGTATTTTTACATCGAATCCCACGTCGACTTCACACGCGCGTCTTAGTTTGTGGTCTTCATTTTTTTTTCCACATTGCAACAAGCAATTTTCAAGATAAACGATCCTTGAATAATTATACAATTGAAAACGATAATGACACCGCAATGTGTGTAATTAATTATTCAAATTTTTATAAATCCTTTAAGCTTAATTCATGTAAATTTATATAAACGGTTCATAAATGTGTAGTTAGAAATATAAACTATAATTAAATCGGAAAATCTAATCTACTTTATTCAAAAGAACATTTGTTCTTGGCATATTTATTTCGATAAAATTAATTAATTAAATAATCGATTACTAAATATAAAAAAAAATAATAACCAGAGACATTACATTAAATGTATATTTCCCTTGTCCACCTATATAACGATAAACGATTTCCGATATATACCTCTTGCACTATCAGCCAATGAAAGCTCTGCTGAGCCAGGAGAAACGTAGTATTTCTGCTGTAATGATTTTCGATGGTAGAACAGAGCAGCAACGTCCAAGAGACAATAATGCACCAACTATGTACACGAGAGGAACTTCCCTAACAATAGCCTAAGCGAATGCATTTTTTGTGCTCACTCTATATGCGAACATATATGTTTCATAAGAGAAACTGATTAATAAATTTTACTAAAATATTTTATGATTTATATAGGGAGAAGAAGCTTTTGTATTTAATTTATGAATTTAACAAACTAAATTATACATATAATGATATGGAGAAAAAGGAATTGTTAAGTTTAATAATCAGATTGTTAATATGGAACTAAATCTGGTTTGTCGTGAAAACAAACAACTTTTCCAATTTTCATTCCCACTTCCATTTTTTCTAATTTCTATTTCCATTTCCACTTTTTCTAATTTCCACTCCCACTTAAATTTTTACTTTCATTTTTTTCAATTTCAATTCCCACTTTTCTAATTTCCATTTTTACTTACACAGAATTTTCAATTTATCGAATCCACATTTGTCCGAATCTTTATTTGCACAAATTGTTATTAGACAGAATTCTTAAAACCATTCAGAAAATATCACAAAAAAAAATTGTGAAAGTGGAAATTGAAAAGAGTGGAAATGGGAATTATAAAAAGTGGGAATGGAAATTAAAAATGGAACTGGAAATTTGAAAAAGTGGAAGAGGATATGGAAGTGGAAATTTAAAAAAGTAGAAGTGAAAATGAAAGTAAAAATGGAAGTGGAATTGAATATTAGAAAAAGTAGAAGTGGAAATGGATTTACATAATCGACCCCCAGGTTCCACTGAACCAGATTCAATTCAAAATACAATTTAAAAAGTTGTAAAACGATTGTAACAAAATAATTTGCACCTGCACCTGCGCATAAGGTTAATAACGTCATTAGGAATCAAGAAGCTGTGGATATGGCTCAACGAGTCAGGTTGGGATATAAGAATAAAGAATAAGACGATCACAAGCCAAAAGCGGCTGCTTCACTATTGAGAAACGTGACTTAAGGGAGGCCAACCACCATCAACAACAATACCATCACTTTTATTTCCATTCGAGGATCACGCTTCGAAACTCTCGCGACTTTTTTTTCCCTTCTCTCTTTCTCGCACATTTGATTCGCCTCCTCCTTTGCATTAGTAAGTACAACGATCTCTACGAGCTAAGTGTTCGTTTTATATAGGAACGTAGCAGATGTTTTTAACGAGACTATAAACCTTTTACCTAAACCTTCCTCCACCCTTCACACCCCCAACCTCTATATTCTCTTTTACCCTTTGGATGTTTAACCACCGTGGAGAGATTTTTATGCCACCTGCCGAGATATTGGAAAACGTTATATTTATTTCACTTCAAACGCAAGCTTAAGAAAAAAATAAAACCAAGATACACAATATATATAAATATAGAAAATAAATCGAATTAGAAAATTTTAAACAATTAATAGCACTTTAAATTTATTTGGTATTAATATTTATGAAGAATTCAGTAGTCTTTTATAATTAATTAGATTTAAATTGCATGAGAAAGTTTTCGCAAGCAACTCAACTGCCATCAGCATTCAACAACCTACTTAATCCCCTTAATCTTCTTTTAAAAAGTTAAACACGCTCTTTAAAGAGCACCGCGCGCGGCAACTTTAGTTTTTTTGAAAAATTCTCATTCTACAATTTTTACAGTCACGGAATGTCTAATTTGTCACCGTGGGAGGACCAAAAATATTCTTTATTATCCCATATGAGAGAGAGAGAGAAAACACATCCTCGAAGACAGCAGGAAATCGTTTAAAATGACGGTAAGGAGTGGTAAATTTATCGGCATTATAAGGATTACGTAGGTGGGCGTGGGTGAACGACTGACCGAGGAATATGAACGAAGAAGAAGAAGCTGACTATCTCAAAAGAAAGGACTAAAGATAAATTAGATCGGATACAAAAAGGACGAGAAGGGGATCCTTCGAACGCGTTTCCAACGCTTACCACCTGTCGACAGCACGCGCCACCACCTGGAGATTTCCAGTTCGCAACCAGTATTAACAAAAAAAAAACACACACACACACTTCCAACGTGACGACATTTTTCGCGACCAATATCCGGCTTCCCCCCCCCCTACTCTCCTTTTTCGTATTTTGATTATTACAAAAGAACCGATGCCAATAGAACCTCGTAAACCATAATCTTTAGTGAATTTCAGGAAAAGGGAGGATACAAGTGCACCAGTTGCTGTTCACATTTCCAGCTGTTGCTACATACACATGTGCGAATTTTCGGGAAACAATATTAATTTTTCGAAAATTCAATATTCTCAATTACAATTAGCAAAGAATAAAGGAAAGAAAAAGATTTGCTCATCCTAACAACATAATTTGGTATAGAGACAAACAAAAAAAATAATTTATCAACATCTTAAATTGTAATTGAAATTCATGGGCGCTAATATATTTCATGATGAATATAAGATTATATCTTAACGAGTTCTATATAGTAAAGATACCATGTTGACTTTGTTCAGTGTGCGCGCATAAAATTAATTAAATGATATGAGGATTACCATATGGTACAGAATGTACCGATGAGATGAGTCGAATACAGATCGGCTTGAGAGTCACCGCATAAAATTATCAAATATAGAGCAAAGCAAATTGCTCTCTATTAGAATAATCGTTGCACGTCTTCTCATGTCTACTCGACTAACTCTTAAGTCTCTAACGACTTATAGTCTCTTCCCAGAATAAAAGAGAGGGGAAGAGCATTTGATGAAAATGAATTAAAAACAATTATTTTTGTCGACCTATAGTCAAGAAAAACATTTCCTGTTCCGCCAACATTGATAATTAAAAGAAAAATTTAAGCAAAATGGTATTTCTGTTCCATAGTATTTTGTTACGAATTAATAAAAAATTTAATATCCAAACAAAAATTTTAACAATTCATTAGTAATTAAATCAGTGGTTTATTGAAATTAAAAATTAATTTTTAAATTTAAAAACATAATTTTATATTAATTTACGCATATGTCATTAAATCATTAGCTATTTCCGTCATTCTTTAATGAGCTTCTTCCTTATTGAAAGTTACACTTATAATAACAAAAGTGAAATTTCAAATTGTAAATTATGTTCTTTTTTAATAACATAAACGATATGTATAATAAATTTTAATTAATTTTTTTTTTTTAACAAAGAGATAAAAGACAAAAAAGAGTTAATTTATCGATAAAAAATATAAAAAGAAAATTCATGATATGGGTTTTATCAACCCTCATATATTTATCCACGAGGTCTTATTATTATCAGAAATCATTGTTATAAATGAAATATAATTTACTTCAACACTCGAATTTGTAAAATCATTAATTAATTTTTATTGAAAGTTCATCGGTATGTAAAATTAAATCTAAATGTATTCATAAATTAAAAATATATTTTAAAATAAATAAACCACTTAATTCAAAAATGCAATAAAATATCAGAATTATAGTATACGTATGTAATTTTGATATTGCGTAAAGTTACAAAAACAGTTTTAATGCCACATAAAAAATTGCGCAAAAAAAAAAATTCAATTTTACCATGAATTGTTATTTAATCTTCAGTATTCAGACAACTTTACAATTCATTTTGCACAAAAGTCCGGAATTCAGTAATATCTATGTCGTTATAATTAATGTATCGTAATCCATATTTTCAAAGCGAAATACACGCATACATGCGCACTAATGCACGACACTTTGAATAAACTTCCGTTTCAATGGTATATAGCAACATGTACAGATAATTACTAAATGGATATTATATACATATCAATTCAAAATTATGAATGTGAACAGATATATATGAATTTCTGCATTTTATATACTGTATATTATTTCTCTCGCATGTTCCTCATATTTTTCTGCCATATATTTTTTTCACAGAAAATTAAAAGGCATTAAAATAAGCTGCAACGCTTATTATTTTAATCCAATTTTGCTTATTTTAATACCAAAATGGATTAAAATAAGAAAAATTGGATTAAAATAATAAGCATTGCAGCTTATTTTAATGCCTTTTAATTTTCTGTGTTTAGAAAAAAGAAACTTTTTATAAAAATATATTTTTTTTAAAGAAGAGAATTTTTTTAAACATTAATACACATGGCTTTTTAGATAAAAATTAAGATGTTATTCAGAAGCAAACTTTATCATCTCAGTCAATCTTGACTGTCGTAAAGAAATCGATCCTATCTGGTGACATAAACGATTTCACAAAGACATCAGAAGCACAATCGTAATTTCGCAACTGTCCAGTTCTCCTCACGCTGAGAGGAGCGCGCGGCCCTAAGATCATTGCGATCTCCTCTCTTCTATTTACTCAACTGACTGTATCTCTTTTCAGATCGAAACCTTTCGCAAACAATTCATGTCACTTATATGGTCTTATACATATATATATATATATATATATATATAGAGAGAGAGAGAGAGACAAAAAAGAAACACCAATATTTTTTAAATTAAAAATCCCCTAATAATTACATTATTATTAATTAAAATTTGTAAGGGACAATTTTCAAAATAATTTCTTTAGAAAATAATCTAAAGAAAATTAACCAACTGTATTTTGTGACAAATAATTGAAAGCCTTGCGTGCTACATAGAAAGAAGTCGTTAACATATCTGATGTGAAAATACCTTGTTCATTATTCCAATAAACAAGGAAAGAGCAGTGGAGGCCGCAAATATATATATATATGTACACACATAAAGAGAAGTAACCACGCGAACGATAGACTCTAAAGCGATTTAACGTGGCGAAAATAAAGAGGTACGATGTTGGGAACAAAAAATAAATAAGTCCACAGAGGGTGGTCGAGAGGGGAAACATTAAAGCGCGGGGTTGAAGGGAGAAAGAGAACTCTTTGTGTTTCTCAGGTGAGCGTTATAAATGAGTCTGTGAGATGGGAGAAGAAGGAGGAAGGCTGAAAAAGAAGGAGGGGGGGGGGGTTTAGTCAACGACCACACCTATGCTACCAAAAGGCAGACGCGACCACCGCAGAGTCCAAATCTTCCTCGGATGTTCAAACAAAAATAATCTTCGTTGGATACCCCATACCATCACACACTCCACACACCATAAGACCTGTCCATTCCGTATTCTCCGCGGTTGGTACCTTTTTCCACCGATGTTGATGGTGCTATAGTGGTGGTGGTGGACGTGATGGAAACAAGGCAGGAGAGAGAGAGAGAAGGGTGAGAGGTTCCTACGAAGATAATCGTCGACTTGGTGGTCCGCCGCAAAGCTTCTGTTCCGTTCCCGTTCGGCAAACTCCAAATTGCCACCGCGGGCCATTATATTCGCGTCAGCACTGGCGGCATCTTCTTCTCTATCTCTCTCTTTCTCTCTCTTTTCTACATATATATACATACAATTGTTTCTGCGTTCGAAAATCGCGTGGGCGGTCCCGATTCCCTTCACATCTTTGATTGATCATATCTCTAAAACAATCTGAAAATACTTTTCTCTACCAACTTTTGCGCGTTAATTTTTTTTTTATATCCTTTTTAAATGTAAACGATATAAACAAATTTTTATCCTCCAAAAGTTTGATTAGTAAATAATAAATTCTTATTTCTGCCAGAATATTTAAAAAATAAATTCACTGTTCTCTAAATCTGAATTAGTGATAATTTTAACTAGTTTTAATTAGAGATTCACTTTTTGCTTTCGAATTAGTAAAATTTAACTAATACCTAGTGAAAAAAAAATTATTATTAAATTAGTAAAATTTAACTAATACAAAAGCTAATTCTAATTCAAATTAGTTAAAATTTTTACTAATTCAGATTTAGAGAGAAATAATTATTATTTGAATTAAATAAATTGTATTTGAAACAATATTTTCTGTATTTGAAATAAACACCATTTAATTAATGCAAATAAATATTTATTTGATAACAGTAAAGTAACCGATTATTTAAACCATATAAATTTTTTTTTCCAGGTGCAATAATAAAAAATAAGTGAATTTTAAATAAAATATTTCCAATGGAATCTCTAAGTAACTGAAATATTTATACAATAAGAGATCTCTATTTTTTTACTTTTTAAACCAGTATTCCTCTGTAACTGTAAACAACACTGGAAACAATAAGCACAATAAAAGAGAAGAATTTCGAAAATGACAATTGTAGTGAAATATTCTGATCATTGGGATTCTGGACAAGAAGATTAAATAAGATATATATATAGATCTCGGCGGTAGTCACGGTTAATCCAATACCAAGAGAGATAAGACATTATAATGTAAAGAAAGATCAAGTTAAAGGGGACAATGGTAGCAAATATAAAGCATCTGCACGTGCGTTCTATACCAAAATCTGATGTTCTTTTTTTTATTTACTACGAAAGATGATTGATTCAAACACTGATATATCAACGATCAAACAATACTTCTCTTGCTCTACAGGGTGCTTATTTCTACCCTGAAAAGGTATAGATAAGATACGATCATATACCACCTATCATGACTACCCATTATAAATCTCCTTCACTTCTATTTTCTTAATAGTTATCTAGAAATTGTTTTAATCTCAGCTTAAAATCCGACTAATAAAAATTGGACCATTTTTCTTTAATATTATTATACAGTGAAAAAAATTCAAATAATCAGTTACATGTCTATTTTCAAATACATATTTACTTGAACCAAATAATTTTTGAAACCAAATAATTGAATTAAATAAACTGTATACACTGAGAAAAATTTTTATAGTCAGAGTAACCAAAATTTGGTTGGACCAACAAAAAAATTTTGTTGGTATTTAAGCAACCAAACTATTTGTTTGAGTCAACCAAAAAATTTGGTTGAGTGTTTTTTGTTGGCATACCGAAAATGTTTGGTTAGCTCAACCAAATTTTTTTTGTTAGGTCAACAAAAATGTTCGGTTGATCAAACCAACAGTTTTTTTTGTAAAATTAAAAATTTTATTCTATCTTATCTCTTTTCTTTTTATCTTTTTCATTTATTTCATTATTTATTAATTATCAATTTAACATTGAATTCAAATATTTGTGGACTTTGAAAAATCTCATCTCCGCCTGGGATCGAACCTCTGTTTTAAAACTGAAGGTCGGGAGCTCTGACCACTGGACTACCCATCTTTGTGAGAGATCTAAACTAATTGTTCTCTTAAGCTATAAGCTGAGAGCAAATTAAATTATTTGGTTGTCGCAACCAAATTTTGGTTAGGACAACAAACGATCATTTGGTTCTTTAGACCAAACTATTTTGTGTTAACCAAATTATTTTGTTGTCGTAACCAAATTTTGGTTGGAATTTAAAAATGTTGAACCAAATAATTTTGTTGGCCTAACCAAATGTTTGGTTGATATAACTCTACGACTTTGTTTCAGCCAACCAAAATTTGGTTACAAGAACCAAAATTACCTAACCAAACAATTTTGTTGCAAACAGTAAATTTTTTTTCTCAGTGTAATAATTTCTGTATTTAAAACAAATATATCATTTAATTGACTCAAAAATTATTTGATTCAAGTAAACATTTATTTGATAATCAAATATAACTGGTTATTTGAATCAAAAAAATTTCTTTTTCAGTGTAGACTTAAAAATTATTATCCTATATAGTAAAATTCTATAACTGACTTGGATCACTCTATTTCTCTGTGGGACATTTAATCAACTGACAAGGTGTGAGTATGTCAAATTCCAAGAATTCCGGAAGAAAGGTTATCCTTGGAATTTACTCGTCCAGTGCGGTGTCTAGCGTATTGTCGACGACATTCCAACGACGTCAATCGTCACATTTCACCTTTATAATAAGAGACAATATTCGCTAAAAAAAAAAAATGATGATCGATTTTTGAATTTTAAAAATTTTACATAAGGAAAGTATTCTAAGAAAAAAAATAAATGCAGCCAGTTAGAGAGGTGCCAACTCGTGTGGTCTGATTTTTTTTGTCGATGATTACCCCTTTAACAACGACCTTTCTTGAATTTAGAAAATTTTAATGTTGTAATTTGCGATTGTAGTTCAAGATGCGCTTGTCGAGAGCGTGCGGATAATAAAGGTTCACCATATGGAGCGTTTGAATTCATCGTGAACCACCTGCGATTTGCATATATGCACGCACGCACGTGCGCTTTTAGAGTCAAAGCTCTGAATTTCAAGATTGAGTTTTTTTCAAAACGAACAGACGGCAGTTTCATTGAAATTCAAAAATATAAGAAAAATACAAAAACCATACACGTCCACTGTTTATTATCGTATATACGTGTATAATTGTCTTGAAAAAAAGTATATGCATCGAAAATCGACAGCTCGTTGTAACATGTGCAAGCGTTGAACGCACGCAACGGATTCTCGATAATTACTAATATTAATGTGCCAAAACCCTCAAATTGTTCCTAGTATTTTTTCCATCAAAATTCATGAATGCATTTCTTTTAATAATTTTTATTGAATATTGTGCAATAAGGACGATGCGGTGACCGTAACTCTTAAACTAAAAAATGGTTTTTAAAGCAAAAATATTTGAAAAATAAACAATTATTTTTTAAAAAAAACACATTTTAGAGAATAAGTTTTTAATGTTAAAAAATTATTTAATAAAAACAATTTGTTTATAATTTTTGAAGAAAATATTTTTAAAATGGAATAAGTCAACAAAATTTTTTCTGAAAAATGCATATAACTATATTCAAAAATTAATTGAAATTGATTTTTATTATATTTTAGTTTGTAGTAAAAACATTTTTTAATTTGAGTTTTTGATAAGGTCACCATATATCCTCCTTAAGAAGAAAATACAAGAAGGAAAACGAATACAAATGCTATGAAAAATTTAAGGGACGAAAAAGACAAAAAAAATTCCTTAACTTAATTTTTCAAAAAGTCATTTTAACGATTAATGAACCTGTAAAAAAAATATTTCCCTCAATATTTTAAAAGAAGTGGAAAAGTATGTATATAGAAAGATAAAACGTAGAAAACATATAAAGATGATCCAATGTGATGGACGAGGTGTTTGACACGTCTCTGTAAACTGCACTATGAAAGAGCAAAACTCCGTTCTCTTCATCATCAAGATCTTTCCATCTCTTCAGTGCATTTGTATTCTTTTTCCCTCTTTCTCTCTTTCTTTTTATTATTATTTTTTCTGAATTCTGCACAGCGACGATGACGACATTCTTAGGTAAATATGAGAAATTGTATATTACAAAGCTATTTTTCATTTGGTACGCTTGGTGCGGATCTTTTTCCACAAGAGAGAAACAGCGATAAATGGAGGATTAATCTTTTTATAATAGAGTCATGTTTTTTAAACACAGAGCCAAAGGGCATTTGTCCAGTGAAGTTCTATAAAGTTCTTAAAATCAATGCGATGTAATAAACCTGAGATAAATTAGTTGCCCCAGGTCACAGAGACGTACAACACGTTAATTCGATTGCCCCAAGGTTTTTTCATTTCTTTGTAGGTATATCAGGAAAAAAGGACGCGGGCCGTTTACTCCATTTTTTCTAGTTTCAAATAATTTAATTAAAGTTGCATTTTAAAGAATATCAAATTCCATCGTGAGAATAATTCAATCACACCTGACAGATTTTTTCCAAAATTGAAAAATGTATTCTATAATTAATACAAAATTTAGGGTATTTAAGAACCATTTCGATATATCTCATCATAATATTTAGTAAAAAGGGAAATTGAGGAAGAATCCCAAATGACATGCTGCGCGTTGAAAAAGAAAAAAAAAGTGTCACGGATCTAAAAAGCAGAGATAGAAAGAAGTATAGAAAAAGAGAGGGCTCAGGTGCCAAGGGAGAACGTCCAGGACGTAAATGGTGAAAGAAATTATTCATGAAAGGTGCCAAGGGTGCAACAAGATGAAATGAGATTCTCGTGGTAGGTTGAACAAACGGTAGATACGGATCGGTGCTAATGTTTGGTTTATGGGGCAGCTTTTATTTCTTCGTAAAGTCACGTACAGTCACGACGAGAGCCAACTATATATGGAATTTTAAGAAGAGCGCCTAACACATCTTTCGCGTTTCCAATTCGCCTCAAGCCTAGTTTGTAATATTCATAAACGACACTTCCACTTTCAGGAATATCTGCTCTGAATCTGCAAAGAAGAAGAAGAAGTCGAGATTCTTACTCCTCTAACATTGGTGAGCATTTGGCTATATCAGATGAAGCTCACTCCAGTTAACATTTCTCTGACTTTCTTATCTTTTACTAAAGAGTTGTAAGATTTTACTTACATATGACATTTAGTCTGTGTGACAAATCTACTCAATTCTTGAAGAAGCAAGATCTTCAAGGGAATTACTCGAAAAGTTTTTAACCATGCATTTTTTTTTAATTTCAATTCTTAATTAGTGTAATAACTTTTGAATTAGTATTTTCGTTTCAAATAATAACTGATTTGATTGATGACACAGTGTGGAAATTGATGAAAATCTAATTATAAACTCATGGCTAAATGATGAAATATTAAAAAATAATAGAATAACAGTAGAGATTGAAAATTAATGAA
The DNA here is from genome assembly GCF_019393585.1 of Leptopilina boulardi. Classification (NCBI taxonomy): domain Eukaryota; kingdom Metazoa; phylum Arthropoda; class Insecta; order Hymenoptera; family Figitidae; genus Leptopilina; species Leptopilina boulardi. The sequence continues at coordinate 753,221 of NW_026137934.1, read as the reverse complement.
TTACCATTTCGTTAATAAAATTTTCTCACATTGAAAAAAAAAACAAACAAATGTGTTAACTCAATTGTCATTTGTAATAAATGTGAATAATTCAAAATGTTATCTGAATTTCACTATATTTATCAATAATTAACTAATGAAAAACAAAAAAAAAATTACAAAAGTTGAAAACAAAATAAATGAAGAAATAAAAAGCTTTAAATTCCATTTCATGCATATGGCCCCTTCCCCACGCGTATAAATATTTGACAATTCGATGAAAAAGATATATATCTCATTTTTTTTGTATCTACTCTCTGTTTCCCTCACGATTTTCAATAGAAACTGTCTCAAGCGTATTGTATTCGAATTCCATTTGTGCATTCACTCTCCTATGTTGTATTATTCGCGCGAATAGGTTCCTACTGTCTAGAAATAAAGGTTTGAGAAGAAAAAGATAGTATTATATGAAGGGGCAGAGGAGAGGGAGATCGAAAAGACGTGAGGATTGTGAGGGTAGGGAAAGCTTTTGCGACGGAATTCGCAGCAGAGGAAGAGAACAGTAACTACGAGTACAGAGTTGGTGGTGCATGTCACGAGATCTTATCGCCATCGAAATGCATCGCGATAAGCGAAAGCTTCCAGTCGAACGAACTGGGATTCGCGTACGTGACCCGTCGATACCTTATTTTGAAATCCTAGCGTTTCCCGAAAAAGACTCTCCTCTATATACCTTTACTTTCCGGACATTGTTTCCTTGCCGTCGAATCAGAGGTTATCCCTGGCACACACAACTATACTTGCGAGCTAAACTAAATCAACTCTTTATACAGAGCGAGTAAACGAGTTTACTTATCGTATTCCAATTCGAATTCCATGGATGCTCTTTAAACTGAACGGCAAAGATTTTTCTTTTCTCTTCAAATTAGAAAAATACACACATGTAAATAACAATGTAATTACAGTCGATCAATATTGTAAAATTGATGATAAATAACATGTTTTTGTAATTACCTAACCTTATTTAGAAATTTATCGGAAGAGTCAGATCTTGAGTATAAGACAACACGTGCTGCTAAACGACATATTGCACACGATGATGAGTTGCAAGCTGTCCAAACAAAAAACTAAAGTGAAGAATGATCAATGAACCATATATCGTACAGGAAGATCTCGGATATTAAGTAAAAATATATAAAAAGTTTTCATTTACCAACGCAATTTCCAGAAAAGAACATTAAACACAAAAACAATCGAAATCGTTTATAAAATGTAATGTCCAATTTCAAAATGAAAATTTCTAAATCGTACAAAAAATTATATTTCATTTCTCGATGAACAAATTTTGATATAATTTACAAAACATCATTTTTGAAATTCCTGCAACCAAATGCGACAATATATGAATAGAGTGAAACTTGCTGTGCATAATTAGTTATTATTATCTTTGGCATGATAATGGCAACTTAAGGGAATTCAGGTAATTCTAATACCTTGTTGTCAGTGTGGAAGGGGAAAGTTTAACGTTGAGGTTCAACAGATGCCTTGAATGCCAAGGAAAGACGATACCACCCACACCATTAAACAACCACACGACGCGCGGACTTTCAAACGTGCGGCACGCGTCTAACACATAGCGTCGAGATGAGTCGAGTTATAGCACCCTTGAGAAATACCAGGAGAGGAGGGTGCACCAATCCCTTGTTACATGGAAGCCAAAACTTTGAATTAGTATGAAATTAATTATCACAATGTTGAATCATTTTGCATAACAAACTTCAAACCATCAGGGACACCGGAAACTTCACACTATACATATCTATGACAATTGAGTTTACTATTTTAACAATTCGACCTCGCAATGTGTATACTTGAGGTGATGACTTGCTATTTCCATCTAACACATTTTCCCCATATATAAAAAATATCCAGAATTATTTCTGCATAATTGAAAAATTCTATATTTAAGAAAAAAATATTAAATTTTCATTATAATAAACCAAAAAAGGATCATTATATTTATATAAAAATCCCTTTCCAACCGAAAAGACGCCTCTGACTCAATTTCACGCGATCACACCGGCACTAAATTAAAAACTAATCGCTTTCTGTCGACCGCTTTATTTTTCAAGAAAAAGACTGAAAGTTCGAAAATTGAAGGATAGAATAAGAAAAAAAAAAAACAAAATGAAATTGATGATCAGGAGAATCCAAACTCGCGGGAAACGACTATATCGATTATCAAGAAGAGTCTTTTGCCCACAAAGGGAGGCACACACAACATCGGTTTGGAACAGCCGCCAATTGCCAATCCTGCAAATAGATTTTCTTTCTTTTTTTTTTTTTAATTCCCATCTCGTTTTCCTTTTTTATCCAGGTCGATTTTTAAATTAAACCTTTACTGGTGTGAGTAGCGTAAACTTGCAAAGTAATCAAGGAGAATAAAGAAACAGAAATCTATTTTTTATACAAAATTCCTCCAAACTATATGCCTCTCCATGTCAATTTATATATACAACAAAAACATCTCTTAATTTCAAAACTAATTTTTAATTACAAAATTTTCATCTCTGAACTTCTAACAAGTTTTTGAATTTTAAACCACACTAAATAAAATAGTATATAATTTTTATAATTTATTTACAACTGACATTTGGGAATAAAATTTTCTTTTTCAATCCGTTTGGGATGATTTAAGAACATAATACTGGGAGAGAAAAAAGTTTTAAAAAAAGAAAGAATATAAAGAAGACCCACGCAGCTGACGCTCCAAGCTCCCAGAACTATCATAAACTTTTGCACGCATGCATACCATATAGTTATGATGCATCTTCATGTGGCACTTTATTCAAGCGACATCATTTTGTTTCATAGCAACTGGGTACCACGAATATAAATTAGTTTCTTCTTATTTTCTACTTTCAAATTAGATTAAAACTTCGAAAATTTGCTGAAACCTTCTCCCTTGCTGTATATATATCGCGCAACTCAAACTAATTTACAGACTTGTAAAGTAGTTATACAAACTTAGAGAATTTTTCATTTAATTTAATGAATGTTCTATATATATTTATGCTTTCATATATATATATATATATATATATATATATATATATATATATATATATATACTGAATTTTTCTAATAATAACAAAAAATACCTGGTAGAAACTCGGACAACTTCCATAGCATATTCTTGGGTGATATAAGAAAAAAAAAACATTCTCAACAACATAAAAGCTGTAGCCATCTTCTCCTCGCATCTTTATATCTTTTTTTCCTCTCGTTTTCTCAGTTTCATGTCCTCTTACCATCAAAAAGAGATAGACTTACCTGTAACAAAAAGCAAAACCGATACTGTCGTTATTATACTTTATTTGTTATGAAGAATACAAGAGGTGGCCCCAGAGGGATTCGCGAGAAATTCCACTTCTACCTATCACGGTAAAAGACATTTTCTCCGGCAATTCGCAAGGATGTATTATATACAGATATAGATAAAAAGAAAACAGAAATGTCAAAAATTGACATTTCTTATATAAAGAATAATGCCATTTCTGTGGACAAATAGAATAATTTAATTTTTCTTTTTTGTTAAACAAGTTTTCATTTATAGTATTGAGGGAAAAATCAATATAGTTTCACTCTGTGAAAGCAAAAGGAGGAGGGAGTAAAATTATATATATTATATAATGGGATAATTATCAGAAGGTTCAAAAATTCAAGTTATAGATACACTGAGAAAAACGATTGGTTGTGATTACCATTTTGTTAGTAAGAATATTGTTGCTAATTTATATTAGTTACTGTTACTATTTAATTAGTTAGCCTAATCATTTCGTTAGTATTGTAACTATATACACGGAGAAAAATGGAAAAACAAAAAAGCAATACTTTAAAAGTAAAACCTAAACTGTTCGGAGTTTCTGCGCAATTCTGGTAATTCTTACTGCGAAAATAGCAAAATTTACTGTTAACAGAATAATTTTTACTATTTCAGGAGTATTAAATTTTACAATTTTCGGAGTAAAAATTACCAGAAATACACAGAAACTCCGGAAAGTTCAGGTTTTATTTTTAAAATTTAGTAAAAGTTAGTTAAACCAACTAATAAAATAGTTATGCTAACCAATAAAAATAGTAATCCTATAACTAATAAATTAGCAGCATATTTTACTAACTAAAAATGGTCATCTCAAAAATGATAACCCCAACCAATCTTTTCTCTCAGTGTAATATTTTAAATATTCTAGTTCCTGAATCAATAATTTTTATCTCTAAGCATAAATGTTGATTCAATAGCCCGCAGGAATCTTCTCAGTATATGTATCAGAAATTAAAAACAGTATTTAAGAAGATTACAATACATACTCTTCAATTATTTAATGAAAATCGCGTTAATGGTAGCAACGCCACTACCAACTTGAGCAAATCGAGTCTGGCATTCATTCTATTATCTCAACCGTATAGTGCGGGCAAACGTTGTGCACTGCAGGCAGAATATGGTCCCTCTCGCAGCTGGTTAATTATGATAATTGATAACATCCCCGGTTGGCAGACCACTGTTGAATTACATGGTACACATTCGCCATGGTACCAGCAGCATACGATGATGACGAGCACATACATTGCCAGACGTATTGTTCACCGAATGCAACTATACCAAGGGGGGTAATGCCTTTCGGTTGGCGACTCGAGTATATAATCACTATATACATATATATGTATATATACTTATATATATATATATATATATAAATGTACAGTAGTGGCGCGTGCCAAGTGTACCTGTGTCGCCACCTGCCGGCAGGTTCTGCAACTGTCACTTTATACCCTTTCTATACTTAGCCTTCCACAACAAAACCTCGATTCGACCATAGTCCCCAACAAACCGATTCATCCAAACTCGGCGCACGCGTTACTCACGCGACAACCACGCGCCGGAACTCTTTGTGTATATATCATTCCCTATGCCTTTTATCAAATAAACCGGAAGCAAACATTTATTTTAATCCGCTATCTTCATTCCCGTTGCATTTAGCAGTCTTAACTCTCTTTTTTTTCCTTTATTTTATCAAACTCTCTCATCAGTATTCCTGACTTAAGTCAATCTGTTTACTAAACATTTCTTTTTCATCTTTTCAAAGCGAAACTTTTAAATTACATTTATAAAAAGGTAAAGTAAGCGGAAAATTTCCCTTTCTTGTCAAAATAAAAACGAATTCAATATTTATAATTTAAAATTTTTGTAGAATGAGTTAAAAATTTGATTTTAAAATCAAAAAATTTGAACAAATGAAACGGAGCAATAATAAAAAAGAAACCACCAGCAAACAGGAAACAGCTGGGGTTTTTTTTTCGAGATTTGGCTGTCGCGTGCTCAGGAAGTGGATTCCAAAAACTCTCGACTCATTCTTCTTGAAAATTCCCCTTGGCATATATAGAGTTTTCATAGAGGGACTAAACGCCTACACGCTCTAAAGAGCATATATCGCGCCGTCAAACGTTTGCCAACCTCTTGAAGTAGCAGCAGCAGCACACGAGTATTTAGCGACAAACGTGCGCCTGATGCCGACATCCTCCAGGTGGTTGTGCCTCTCAGAAGGTAGAATTGAGAAAGATGGCATTGTACTTCCGTGTCGAGGTTGCAGCCGTTGTAATATGATCACGGGTAGGCGGTTAGCCCGAAAGGTTAATACGAAAACTTTTAACAACAACTGACTTTCATGACACGTTTCTATTATTTGTTTTCCAACAAAGCGATAATAAAACCCAAACCTAATTTTTCTTCTACAAATATATCAAATCCAATTATATTTTGACAAAATTTCGCTTAAAATTTACAATTTTAATTCAGTTTATTTAATTCGAAAAATTATTTGATTCAAGTGAATATTTATTTGATAATAATCAATTATTTGAATCAAATAAATATTTTTTTTCAGTGTATAATATGAAATTAAATAGAGATTCGAGAGAAACACTTATCGCCTAGGATAAACGATAAGGAAAGACCGGAAGGACACGTGTCACGATAGCTATCCGTTGAAATAAGAGACCGGAAGCATCTGGGGAAGCCTCATTGTTTGTTCGAGGCTCTCGGTACCAAACACGATTCAAGGTATATAGGACTTTACATCCTCAGCTCTCTCCGTACAATAAGGTCCATACATACTTGGAAACATTGTTAGTTCATGTGAACAAAGAAAAACAACAGCTAATCTCTTGTTGATTTCATAAATTATTATAATTATATTTTAATTTTATGAATTGTTTTCATAAATTTATCTTTTTACATTATAAATTTCTTTCTCTTAGGCTTTTTAAAAAACTCTCAAACTCTATAATATATATAGATAGGCTATCGCGGGGATATTTTTCGTCTCGTGTTTTCTGCACACGCTATTTTTACAACATAGATCAATCTTAAGGCGAGTAAAATAGAAGATATGGGTGGGGGGAATCTCTCTTTCATTCTTTTATAGTACTTTAAGCAAAGAATGACCTGCCTTTAAGTTTATATAGCTTTTGTTATCGATCATAAAAAATCTCTTCTTTGTGCAATTCCCTTTTCTTCATTCGCCGTCAACTATATGTATACAATAAAAAGGGTAAGAAGCAATTTCTCGCTGGATTACATTACATGCATATTAGAATGGCTTCTGTTTACATTGTGAGGTTTCCTTTCTAATTCAAATAAGTATATGAAAAAAGACATTAAAATTTTTATTTCAAATCAGATGAACTTCAAATCATCTGCAAATTATCAACAGAATGATAATATTTTTCATTATAGTGAAAGAGGAGGGACCCCTTTTTCATTAAGAGATTAAAAAGTTCCAACATTGAAACATGTTTTAAAAATCTATTTCTAATCTTGAAATAAAGAACAGGTTAATTATTTTGAATTGTAAATATGCGCGTATCAAAATCAATAAAATTTCTGAAATATTTTATATAATATGGGGGTAAAATTTGGTCCTGCGAGAAAGATGAAAAACATCTGGTACGAGTGTCAAAGAGTAGACATGTAGTAAAGAGGGCAGATTGTACACACACACACACACACACCCTCACAAGCTTTTCTGCCTGTCGATCGGTTTCTCCACTTTCCAGTTTCCACCTTTTATCTACGCGTTCCTACACCAATCTTGCCTTCTCACTTCTGTTCTCGATACCCCCCTCACAACATAGTTTTTGTATCTTCTTACAATCGAAAACCAAACCACCTGGTAACACTTTTCAATGGTTATATGCATCCGGCTCTTCACTGAACACATTTCACGATATACAAATTTTTTTAAAGCACAGTTTACTATATGTTTCTTTTTACAGAAACTGCTATTTTAAAAATTACACTATGATTTAACTAAATTATAGCAAAACAAGTCAGAGAAAAAGGAATTGTTAAATCGAATAATCGGATTATATTATTTTGTATAGAAATAACAAGTCTGGTTTGTCGTCGTGATAACACATTTTTTGTTTTCTCAAACTGCTATTACAATTTCGAATTCGAACCTGAAACAAATAAATTTTGTTTCGTTGCTTCAACAATTCTGTATTGTTGTAGTAACAAATTCCTTAATAATAATACTAACAATATATATATTCGTTGGTATAACAATATACAAATTTGTTGTAAGAAATACTAAAATTTTATTGTAACAACTAAAAATTTGTTATAGTAACAAATATATTGTTAATGCAACAATGAAGGTTTGTTATAGCGACCAAATAAAATTTGTAAGTTTCAGTGGTTTAGTAAGTCAACTATCAAACGGTAGTTGAAGATTTCAGCTAAATTTTTTTGTCATTGTACTAATTCAGCACAGGAAAAAAAAGTCTTACTCCGAGCATAGTCTAATTTTTTATTTTGATTAGAAAGTAACCGATAACTAATATTAATCACAAATAATGGTCTAAAAATAAACCGTTGAGGTTTTAATGAAAAACGAGATATTAATATGACAAATATTTAGTTCTATTAGATTCAAAACAAGCCTTTCTGGTCTTGGACTCAATACAAAATTTTATTCGCTCGAAATGAGACGTTAAAAGTCTTCTAGAATTAATTCAAAAGACTTACATATTCATTCCTGTATAAAAAATTTAAAACTATGTTTATAAAACATTTTCATATCATGAATTGTTGTTTGTGTCCTATAAATTCAGCTTTAATTGTTATCAGTGTGAAAATAATGTTATATATACGACATAATTTTATTACAATTTTCTCACAAATATAAAAATTATGTTAGCTAATTTTTATACCGCGCAGTGGTTTGATTTAAGCCCAGTTTCGGGCTTGTGGCTACTTTCTATTTCGAAAGGCTTAAAGTAAGACTTATTCTATGAGCGAGTTAGAAACTATATCGGTCTAGTTTGTGTCCCATATTGAAACTAGCTTCTTTTCGGGTTTGAAACAAAACTTATTTTTTTCCTGTGAGATTTAGGGATAAATTACTATACAACTATATGAAATTTTGTGGTAAAATTTATAAGAAAAATTTGACTATAATAATCCATCAGATACTATTTAAAATGTCTAAAATATGATATTTGAGAATAATAAAAAAAAATATTGATTCAAGAAGAAGTCCTAGTTTTCGTCAACCCTTTTCACTTTGCTTTCCGAGGAAATTGGCAGGGTGCAAACCCCTTTTGTATGCCACAATACACAGTGGCATGCATATATATACCCGAATTGGTAAACAGCTGCGAATGCCATTTCAATAACAGAGCAGATCGTATTTTGGTGGAACAGTCCAGTTCATGCTTTTGGCTCTTTGATCCCGCCCAAAGCGTCTGGAATAAATTCTTTTCTATCGACAAATCTTGTGTGTACATTGTTACATAGTGGCTTACAAGCCTTTCCAATATTCGTACTACATCATACACAGTTGCATTCCTACCAATTTTTCGATACAATTTATATACACAAGCCGATTTTCAAAGATATCGAGAAAGCTATATTTATTATAAATATAACATACTAAATTAATGTTGACAATACACGAAAGAAAAAGGAGAAATATTTTTTATAGTGAAAGAATAGTATGAGAATTTTTCACGCAAAAATGACATTGTTGTGATGCTAAGCTACCTCCGATAGAATTGAACAAGAAATATCTGAAATACTTTGTCGAGTGACAAAATCTACGAGACCTGTTTTGCGTACTTCAAATATATATATATATATATATATAAGTAACGAGTAAAATGTCGTTTTACCTATTTGCTGCAAAATCGACAACTAAATTGAATGTGTTCTGTAAAGAAATTTTCACAACAAAACTATTATTATTCAATTTCCTTTCAATGGATAAACTTCTACTTCTGAGGGCGCAAATACACTTAAATTCGATTCCTCGAGGGATATTATTCTTTCGTCTTTCTTCAACACGACACACACATATATAGAAACTCTCCAAAACTTACCAACTTGTTTCTTAAGAAGCATAAGACGTAACCACTATAAGAAAATTCAACGAAAGTTTCTCAAAATTCTATATTGTAAAATGTGTATATATTTTTTGTTGTTAAGGCCAAATAATTTTGATTTTCGATGCAAAAAAATTTAATCAGACATTAGAAATGACATCATATGAGTGTAAAATAGTACTAATGAACATATATTTAAATTTAATAATAATAATGTGATAAAAAATTAAGTGGCATAAAATTTCACTTACTTAGAGAGAGTTATTTGGAAACAAATATTGACAAATCTAACATAACTTCAATATAGTATAGGGAACATACGATTTTGCTATACTGAGTTTAGTGGGAGCAGGTTAAACAGTCCACGTAATGCATTAACGTCGGTGTTTGCTCGCATGTAGCGATATTGTACAATAGCGGTTTCCTGTGTTGACCGCTGATGTACCAAGATTAATCTCCTTTATGAATTTCCGGATGGTTAAGCTCTGCGGCAATTTGAATTCCAATCTGTTTCCTTCGATTTAGCCACGATTAAATGCTACAGCTATTCATTTACCCATTCAATTCAAGTAAACAACTTTAAATAAAATGGTAACACGTTATATAATCTAATAATTTGTCCATATAGTTTGTAATGATAATAATATTATCAAATCATTAGACATTCTATTCAGACAATATTGACGATGCGAATGTTTAACCAATTGCGAATAACACGCATATGCTAAATCCCTATATACACGAGAATTTGACATCATTTCTTACTCATCAAAACAATAATTTATTCGTAATTATTATATTTAGGAATTAATTATATTTGAATTACAAGAACACTGAGAGAAATAAAACCATATATGGACAAAAAATGGAGAAACTTCCACAAGGAAAAATAATAACGAAGAACATTTGAATAAAAAATCAATGCCACAAAAGAGTTTTAAAATAAAATTTTATAGACCTACAAAATTTTTTTTATATTAAAAAGTTTGTAAAACTTCTTTTGATTATTTTACACTATAGAGAAAAGTGTATTTCTTTGCATAAAAAAATATGTGTGTCTCCGAGGGTTTTAATTTATCTATATACTTAACTCATTCATATTAATTAAACTTATACTTTTTTAATAACAAAATTAAACATGATATATGAGGCGAAGGAGGGCTAATTTTCCCAGCAAATTATTTTTAACATCAAAAAAGTTTTCGCAGGGTACTGTAATTAATCAAAACAACTTTTTTCGGGAATATAGCAAACGGAATTTTCAAATATATATGTATGTATAACTTTTACACCCAAAAAACTCTGAATTCATACTCCATTTAATTTGAAAACTGATAATGATGACAAGTAACCGTAAGTGGTTAAAACCCCAAAGGAGTTTATATTCATCGCTGCAGCGTATTATATGCGATTCTAAACTTTTGTTTGTTATCACTATTCCCAAAACAATTTACGTCCAACATTATATGGGTCGTTCATAAATTAGAATGAAGGTAATTTGATTCAATGATAAAAATTAATTTTGTTTAAAAATTAAATATTTATTTAAATCAGGTATGTTAGTCGATAAATAAAAACTTGTGGATAAAACGCCCCCTTAATTCTGAAAATTTATAATGACCATATTATAATTATTCTTATAGCTATTTAAGAAACCCTATTTTCTACCCATAAAAAAGTGTATATTTAACAATGTGAGCAGGTTGAAAGTCAATTCAGTACCGTAAAAAATTCATTTAACGCTGCTGAAAACCAATTTACGCCTGTTAAAATTCTTTTAATGTTGTTGAAAGGTAAGCAGATATAAGTATCCCTTGGGATATAGATTCAGGTTAATCCTCGACATTGGGCATCAGGCACGAAGCCCATTTCGCACAGTGCTTAGTCGCTTAGTGTCACGTTTTTCCTGTTTAGGTTTTGAACAGGTGCTTTAAAAAAAAACCCCTGTTGTCCTTGAAGCTGGGCCAAAAATTCCAAATAGGACAATAATTCCTCATTAAAAACACATATTTTGTATAACCGTCACGAAATTCGAACACCCACTATATTTATAGCTTCATGTCTTTTATTCAAAATGACTATACTTCGTGATTTCGAATAAGTTAAAGCGATTTAAAAATTCCTTATACGCCTTTTTGAGACTATTTATAGGAATCTATTCTATACACCAATCTAAAGAATTCAATATAATGATTTATAATTATTGAATGATGGAAACTAATCCATTTCTATACTAAAGATTTATATTAGTTGTATCAACCTGTATTCGTAAATATTTAATAACGAAATATTTGAACCAAAAAAAAAAATGTTTTCAATGTAAACAATTTTTGGAACGATTACGAAATATGTTTCTTTTTTTTTGTCAACAACAAAAAATATTTTCTCAATGTAAGTGAAATGCCGTTTTAAAATCCATATGCTAATTCTGAAGGATCCTTAAAAACCAATGTAATTGCGAATTTCCACATACTTAATAAAATTAAAATGCATTTAAATGTATATATGTAAAAATTATTATATATTTTTTGAAATGAAAATAATGTTCTTTCTTCTTTGTATATAATACTCATTTTACGTGTTATAATTAAACGACTTTATATGCAAAAGTTTTTGTAAAAAAAAATTGCTTTTTGAAAACCTTCTTTCTTTGTGCATGGGAGATCCTGCAATAAAATGCCGAAACATTGCGGATTGCAGGGAATGTAAAAGGATTCCACGATTCCGCACTAAGTAGAAAATAAATTCCAGTCTGTATTGGTAAAACCAGACATTAAGCTCTTACTTTGTTGGCAGTGACGATAAAACGGTTCAGTATACAAATGAAAACATTTACCCTTCCTGTATGAGAACAACCCAGCAGGACATTCCATTTACAAGTTTTCTTGGACTCTTTTATATATAGTGAAGGTGTGCAGGTTTAACATAGTTTGTGAGAAGAAAAAAAATGAAATAGAAAAGGTTGCGAGAAATGGAGAAAGAGAGAGAAACTGAAAATGTATATAAACGTAAAATTGAAGGAGACGGCAAAGGAGAAACCGTGGTGAGACGAGGATAATAATGACACAGGACGAACGTGCATTGGAATTTTAATGCTACTGTGAGAAAACTGCTGGAAAACATCTTAAATCTCGTTCTTTTTTTTTCATTTTAAGTATTATTGAAAAATAGATAGCAGTTATTGCTGAAATGACTTAATTAATTAATACTATATTCACCGAGCAAGTAACTATTTATTGTATCTTAATTAAAATGAATAAAATATACATTTTAATTTTGTTCTTCTAAATGATAAAAATACAAGTTTTAAGAAATAAAAAAGAATAATAATAATAATAATAATAATGACCAAGTTTAACAAAGAATCAGATTCTAAAATAAGTTCAATTTTGCAGTTTCCTTATTTGTAATAAAATAAAAATTTATTTTTAATATTATGAGCCATTATAAATTGGATTTTTTGTAGATAAAAATTAAAATTTATTTATACATTACGAAAAGGTAATATTTTAGATAATATCTAATAATTCACTAAAAGATTTGATTTAGAAAGAATCTTTATAAAATAAAAAATAAAATTTAAAAATTCATCTTTATATTCACGATTTCGAGGAAGTGTTTGGTTATGGAAGAATTAAAAAATATTTTAATGGAAATTAAAATCAGTTTACTAGGGTGGTCAATCGGGTGGGTGGGGGAGGGAATACTTTATGATGAATATATATATATTTTTCTGGGATTTGATTTGGGGACCACCAATGGGATCCTATTTCACCAGATGGACAAAAGAAAGTAGCATAGGGCGGCTTCGCGTGTGTAAATAGAGACACCAAAACAGGAGGTTCCTTAGAGGGGGGGACTTAACGATCGTGGGCGTGGGTTTGCCTTTGTCCGCGGCGGTACAAATTATGTCGAACAGGCCCAAAATCACCCTCTGTAATTTGCGAGCTGCTTGTTTTGTCGCAGACCGCCTATACTGACAGATGGTCAGCAAGCTTCAATGTACCTTATATTATTATATATATATACACACAATAACCATGCTATATACACCAAACAGTAATATTGCATATATTTCAAGGGTCAACAAAATCAACTCTATATGAAATAATTAACTTTTCACAAAATGTAAACTGCGGCGTACACCTCTAAAAAAAATTTCTCCCGCTTTTCAAAGGCAATTATGAAACAATAATGAATTTACTTTTAACTAACACATAGATTTTTAATCATTTTCAAAATTTAATATTCTTCACCTTTACGCAATCTATAAAATTGTTTTTTTTTTCCCAAAAATATTCTAAAAAGGATTTATAAACCCAAGAGGCAAATTTATTTGATTTGTCTGAAAAATTGGTGGAAATAAATGGTGACAGCTGGTTTATTACGTAACAGAGAGTGAATGGCTCTAAACTATAAAAGAACGATTCCAACCTTGTCATTGGCAATAAAAATGGTGTGGCACTCCCTGTTATGTCCATAAAGGAAAATTGGTGTGAAGGGACACACAGATTTTGAGAGAAAAAAAAAAACAGTTGCAAATAGTCCAAGACTCATACATACAGGGGGGATATAAGAGAAAGAGCTCGATCTCGTTTGATTTTCTGAAAGGTTTGCCGCCAAACAACAACGAACGATCAAACGCGAAACATAGGCTTGTCTTTTCTGACTTTTTTTTCCCTTATAGCTTTCGAGGAGGAGAGAAAAATATGTTACTGCCACGAATAAGTAAGAACGAAAGAAAAATACGTGATGTGCCCAAGGCAACATATAATAGCCATTGGGCACAACGCGGCAAAGCTCAAGACTTGTAACAAGACGTTTGTTGGTTCTTCGCGCGGCACATTATTTCCTTTACCTTTTGTAATCGGTTTACCTGTTTACAATCACGGCTGCGGGTAGGTTAGCGAATAATAATGGTTTCCTGGCAAGCGGTCATTAGCCAAACAAAGGTTCATTCTTTTTATTTTTTTGCTAAATTGAAAAAGATTTCTGACGAAAAATATAAGGATAGGAAGAACCAAGATTTGACATCTTTATGTGTTTTGCGAGAGCATCAGTAAATAGGATTTTAGCGAGAAATACTTTTCCTCAGTACTTCATAATTCACTAGACTAATCCAATAATATTTAGAGCGAGAACCAAAAACTAGTGAATGACTATACACCGCAGTGAGAAGAGAAACATTGTCATGCGAAAGTAAGAAACTTTTCTCATCGATGAGTGAGTGAAATCAAGTTTGCCAACCTAGAAGACGTGTTGGTAAGTTGAATTTTTTCTTAAGGAACTATTCAATACCTACCTTACCAACACGTCTTCTAGGTTGGCACTATTTACTCTCACTAAAATTCGAATTAGTAAAAGATTTCTTTAAAAAAAATTTTAAAAAAACGATAAATTATCTATTCAAAGCTATACATTGTATAAGAACCCATAATAGAGAGGAAAGCTACGACATTCTTTTGCAATATCCGCATACACGTAAACTTCTCGAATGAAGATGAAGAAAAGAAATTTTTTTTTTTTTGGTTTTAAAAATCAATTCATTTTCAAATGTCTCCTTTGATATATATTTTATATATAGGATATATGTCGTTTGTGTTGGAGATAGTTTGCCGCATATTTATTACCAGACGATTTCACGCGTTTGTCCACACTTCCGACAGACACAAAGAGATAGCAATAATACGGGAGGTCAGTTTACCTACGTGTCTATTGGCAGACTTCGAAGGATCAAAGCTCCCTATATGTATATATCGACCCACACATTCCGCTCGATTTTACAGTTAACACCAGGTAGTGGACCACCCTCGAATTCCGGTTGATGTTGCCGATCAGATTGCACAGTTGATAGAATATACATAATATTCTAGTTTCATCCAACTTAACTTTTCTTTATGAGGCAATCACACCAAACATTTCAAATAAAATAATTAACGACTTCTATTCCTTTAATATAATATAAATATTGACAAACTTTTGATTTCACTCTTCACGGATTTATTAAAATAGAATTTAAAAAGGTAAAGAAGAAAATAGAAGACTTTTTTTTTTGTCACTATAAAAATGATGACACTGAAGTTACCAACGTTGAATCGACGAAAAGAATTTTTTTTTCTTCCTAACATTGAACATTTTCCCGCCTTGGTTGAGGATTTTTAGTGTTTAAGGATGTATTTGAGACTAAAATAAAGAAGTTTCATTTAAAAAAAATTGGTTCTTGGCCTTTAAACTAATCTGAAAACGAAAAATTTGTTCGTTGATTCGTCGAATCAACATTGGTAACTTTAGTGTCGTTAAAAATGGATAAATATCCTTGATACCAGAAGGTTGAAATTTGAGAATTACTATATCTATACTGTAAAAACTTGAAACTAATTTTAGATAATTAAAAAAGGGCTAAGAATATAAATTCGATTCAATGCAGAAACGTAAGTAAAAACACCTGTAGAGTCTGTAGATTGCAAAAAGGGGTGGCCGGTAAAATCCAATGCTGATAAAGCTTGATACCCTTGTTCCACATTTCGCCATATGATGGCACCACCCCTCAGCTTAGCCAATTCCTAAACCTTTAACTAGGTGGCAGCATTGATTAAACAATGTTCAAATAAGTCATTTTACTCAATTAATTTTAATTCGATTCTCATCATTAAATTAAAACCTATTTTTATATGCAAAATAAATTATAAATAAATTTTAACATATTAATTCAATAGTTTAAATAACAACATTAAATTATTCGTTATTTACAAATAAATTATTTACAATATAAATAATTTAATAAAAAATATTCAACGGTATATAAATTTAAAATTTCTTTTTTAAAAAAGAGAATTGTTTTAATAATCTATTTTTAAATCTATATAGTCAGTTTTATATCAGAATCGATGTTTTTGTATATTTTTTTTTTTAAGGATATCATCCTTTTTATTTGCTCTCGTTATTTTCCAATATATTCTTTGATATACGTATAAAGTCTATGAAATACCGGAAACAGAAGCGATGGCATAGAACAGAGTAAACACTGAAAATGGAAATTCCTGAATAATTCAACTGGAAAAATGATGATTCATCCGATAACCTTTTTGAAGAAAACAATTTTGTCTAGAACGATTTCGGTGTTTCTACAAAAGAACCAGCTACCGTCCAATTTTCTACTCGAGGAAACTTGTTTTTTTTTTATACAAAACACACTTGCATTTTAGTATTATAAAAATTTAAATAATTTGCTATTTTTAAATTATTTCTTAAATATATATTTTTTATGTTTTTATTATACATGTTTCTCCAACAGAAAAAAATTGCCAAAGACCTCCTATAAACGTTAATCAACCCTAACTTCTCTTTCAACGATACATTAAAAAAAATTCTTTTTTTTTTTATAAGAGATTAAATATAAGTTTCCTAAATTGACATTACATGTTGAGACATTTTTTTAATGTAAAAGCAAAAACATTAATAGTCGAAAAAAGTAATTAAGAATGATATAACTCAATGAGATGCATGTTAAGACGCAGTCGTCAGAATGATCGCGAGACTAAGATAACAAGTCGATCGACCAACCTGACGCCTCAGGTTCTAAGTTGTTGGTCGTCTGAGGTATAGTATATATCTTAAGAAGAAAAAGAGATTAAATATCGATTCATCCCTCGAACCAGATTTTGCCTCGTTAATCTCACACAAACACCGCTCTTCTATATGTCTCTATTTTAATTCAGATAAACCTTCAACAACACGATCTTCTTGTATTTCGATAAAAAAAATATATAAATTCTCACGAAACTTATACATAATCTTTTTTTTGTATTAAAAAATACTAAAAGTTAGTTATAAAATAAAAATACCTTCCAGATAAATTGATGGGATCGTAAGATTATTTATAATTAAATAAAAATTAACAGAAAAGTACAATAATATATTTGTACCGTAAACAGGGTCAAAGTTATAGTGATTAACTTTTTTCTATTTCAATCAGTGAAATTGCAGTGATCAGTCAAAGGAAACAAAATGTTTAATCACTCTTCTACAGTTCAACCCACAGTGAAAGATTGAATTGGCTATTTGATCCCCAATAAAATTTCTTTAATTAAAATCGTGAGAAATTACTAGAAATTAATTTAAAAATAATACAATAAGAAATTTTTATAATTAATAAAAAAAATTCATACATTATCTTTATCGAATTGAGTAAGACGATTATAAAATCATTTATTTGAATTAACAAAAGAAAGTGAGTTTGTAACGATAAAAATAAGATATTTAAATTTTATCAGGTGTTTAAATTTCTAGATTTCACCCCATGAAATAACTGCGCGATAGTCATTTTCAATTCCTCGCTTCTGATTAGACTTTTTGGATGGGTCATTTCAGGCGACGAGGTATGTGGCTCCCTCATCCTTCTGCTTATCTCAAGTGTTTCGAAATTGGGCATGTTTTGCTTCTATTGTCCCTAATTAGAAGCCGTTTAAACGTTCGCCTAACGAAATGACCGGTCGAGAAAAAAAAAGAAGATCAAGATAACGATAGAAAGAAAAGGAATGGTCAACGAAACAGTTCTCTTCGCATTCTGATCATTTCGAGTTGATGACAACATTTCTATATACATGTCTCAATATTTGCATTATATTGCACAAGCAACTTCTAATTTTTCTTTTATTTTCTTGCAATTTTTTAAATATAATTAAATATATATAAAAAAAATCAAACTTTTAGATATTTAAATATATTTTTCTATTTATGTAGTAAATTTTTCAATTAAATTATTTTATACATAAATACACGAGGAGAAAAGAATTGGATGAAATAACGTTCGTTCGTTTCGTCAATTTTTTTTATGATATAAAAATTCAGATAAACGAAAATTTTGTTTTTTAATGAAAAATTTGATTGAAACAAAAATTTAAAGAATGTTTCGAGTGTGTGTATTTGGAAAATTCATTTGACAGGTGAAATTTCATCCTTACACCCTTTAACTGTCTAACGTTATCTTGCTTATCAAAAGCGACATTTGACTTTTCGCAAGTGTCAACTAAGATTTATTAAAACCTAGCGTGAGTCGACGATAAGATAAGAAAACTATTACGAGGCCTGAGAGAATTTTTTCTCGGCAGCACTTTCTTCGAATGAGTAACAACGTACAAGAAAACACGAAGGAGGGATCTATCATGATATATACATATATATACCATCGTTCAACTAGTACAGATCAACAAGGATAAGAGCATGTATTTAAGAATGCTTTTAAGAGATTCATTCGGGTCCCTAGCTACTATAATAGATAGTCAGAGAGAGGTATCTTTCTAAAGCGTAACATCGACCCTCATGCTTTTTTTTTGCAAAAAAAGGACCACGAGCCGAGGCATTAAAAACGAGGACAACTAGCTCTCTTTCTTGGATTCTTAAAATCCAAAAGGAGATAACATTTCTTTTGATGATGATCTTCAACAGAATCTACAGTAAATACTAAAAGCTATGTCAATATATATATACGAGAATTCTCATTAAGATAAGTAAACAATTTTCAACTTTACTGCAAAGTTATTTAACAAATTTTCGAAAATTTGTTTCAAAAACTCACAGAATCAGAAAATAAATTTTTTTTATTAATATTATAATATACGATATATTTTTGTTATTTTACTTGTTAAGAGGAAGGGGATATAAAAATATTCACGATATTTTACTGTAACTTTACATGATATGAGGGAGAGGATATAAAAATTGGTTAAAAACGGGTGATGTAATTAGCCGAACGATTCTAACCTAAAATTTTTTTTTTCAAGAAATATCGTTTTTTCTTACTATCCAAAATAGAAATAATTATTGTAATTATATTGTTTCTCAAAAACAAATCCCATAAAAATATTTAAATCAGATAATACAATGTTTTGCGAAATTTGATTAAGGTTATATTATTTTACAAATAACGTTTCAAAATAATAAAAACTCACCCTCTAGCATGTTGTGTTATAATTTCCTTGAAGATGTATTTCGTCAGCATAGATAGTAGCATGATAATCCCTCGTTGAACAGTAAAAAAAGACGACTCCAAAATCACTATATATTACACTCACTCACTCGCCACTGATTAAATTCCACGCACTACTTATTAAACTTATACTCACTCGCCACTGGAAAAATTCCGCGCACTACTGAATTAATAAATAAAATTTTCCTAATTTAAATAATAACTTCTGTCTCTCCCTCTCTCTCTTGTTCCATCCTTTTAAAAGTCATTCTGATTTTATTAACCCATTAGGCCATCGTCTGTTTACAATTTAGTATACACCAATATAATGTTCCCGAAATTCCAGGTAGACTGCAGGTCAATGACATATATATGCGAGCCATATTATCGATGATATTGCTTTAATAATAAAAGCAATATATAATAAAGTCCGAAAGTTTAGAGTGAGGGTTAAAGGTCCTGGGAATCTAGAAGAGGGTGTCAGGTATGGAAATTTAAGGGACTGACATAGGTGTGTGGGAGAATGTTGTCGCGACGAATCCTGTCGACTGGTCGCCACCCTGACGCCCGTTAGCTTGTTCCTTTGAGCGGCGGAGAGAACGTTTACATTACTCGACCCGACGAATAATAATATTATGAATCACATATACCTTATATCCCCCGAGAGGCTATATGCATATGAGCCACAAAGTCAAAGGTTAGCCCGCCTCAAGAAGACGCGTTTCATTGTCCTTCCCGCTCAGTGCAAAATCTTGCCGCACCCTTTTTTGTTAAAAAAAGAAAAAAAAAGTTGCAATCTAGGCAAGACCGATGATGAAAGATATATAAAACTTGATAAAGCGTACGAATTTGTAATTTCTTCTTGCGTATTATTATATTGGTATACAATTTTGCACTATTATTAATTTTTAACAAAGTTCCAAACAAATGTTCATTAGATACAAACGAGATAAACCGAATACTAAAAAAATTTTTAACGCGGGAAAAAAAACCGCGCACTGAAAAAATGCCTTTCATGAATTATGCATAAGAATACTGGGGTACGTGGATATGTAGAAAAAAGGTTCAGTAATTTCTTACATTTGCGAAAAATTCAAGAAAAAGTTATTTCTCAAGAATCACCATAGGTTGAAGACAAGAAAATGTGGAATACTCCAATATTTATATACAAAGATGGCGTGACTTTAGAGACGAGAAGGTAATGACGAAAATATTCATCTCTAGAAGGAATCTCCTTGTTTGACAACATTGTATACACACTAATTTTATAAATGAGATTTTGTCGAAGATGAAAGTTAAAATTTTAATGAGCAAACACTTTTTTTATACTCCAAATTTAGATATTTTACGTTACACAATATGTGAGAGAGGAAAAGAACGACATTAACGTTACAAACTTAGTCACAGAATAATCAGCAAGCAAGATTGGGAAACTACGCGTTGAGAAATAGTTGCGCGCTTGTGATTGGTGGACAAATTTCTCGAACCAATTAGGAACATATATTATATGACACTACCCAACCTTGCTTCCTGAACACTCTTGTGACAAACTTCACGTCTTTCTCTATAAACAATAACGGAAAAAAGTGTCTGTTTGTTTATCAAATATTACGGTAAATTATTATAGATAAATATGAAACAAAGTTTTTTTCAACTGTTTGCATTTTTACCTTGTTAGTGTTGAGTTTTTTTCTATGTCATAACCATAAAGTTTCGAGAATTGGAAAAGATTTATTAATAATAAAATGAATGGGCAGTAAGAATACAAAATGAGTGAAATGTAAAGAGAAAAAAAACGACGGGTGTAGAATTTTTCATAATTTGCAGTGTGCAGCTTCTGGTGGGCCTCTTGTGTATATAGTCAGAACCACAACGCCCACAGAGAGAGGGATAACGAGGCAAAAGCATCATCGTTGTGAAGGTGAAGCAGCAATGGACCTTAACAGAAGAGTCGGTTTGAGAGACATAATTGATATCTCTGAAGGTGAAGTAGGAGGCGACTGAGTTATCCTGTAGGAAATTACAACAGCGTTGAGTCAACGAGGACACGAAAAGTCAGATGGACCACCACGATTGTAAGTAACCATAAGATCTTTTGCAGGCCGACCTAAGACCTGGCGGCTATATGCTTTTATATACATCTAACCAGCATTATTTAACTCCCTCAGCGGCATCGTAATCTTGCACAACTCTGAACAAACATAACCCCTCCTCTCCTCCACCATAATTGCTAATCACCACTTGCCATCGTCCACGGTTTTTTGTCCCTTTCATTTTCTTTCCGCGCCTTGATCTTTCCGACCCGAAATTCAGACAGGTGATAAGAAACACAACCTTCATTCATTAGGTTCTCACTCAATTTAATATCAATTGCAGTCAATTTCAATTTATAATAATTTATGTTAATCGAAAATTCTAACCTCAAAACTGTGTTGTCGAAAAAACATCAAGAAAGTATCAGCCAAAAGTTTTGAACGTTCAAATGAACGAAATTTTTTTTGCAACTTCTTTATGTACGAATTTTATTACAAAATATTTTTTTAAATATCTAAAAATAAGTTATTAATTTAATAATTGTTGAATTTATTGTTTTAATTTTACATGGTCATCATAATTTTTAATAATTTATAGATTGAAAAAAATATTTCGTTCATTTGAACGTTCAGAAATTTTGGCTCATAAGAAAGTGAAAATCACTCCTCGAAGAAAAGTTTAAAAATAAAAAAAAAAATACAGTAATCTTCTCTGTTTTGAGTTTAAATTGAAAATTTCGTCTTTTCACACAACTTTCTCGAATTTCTGCTTCATTGCACTTTATAAATCCGTATAGGTAGCCCAAAAGTGACAAACGACATTTTTGAGAAGTCTAATAAGCTGTAAATAATTAAACTTCGTGGATATTAGCGCGTGCCTCAGAGATGACACTGATGCGAATCCCAGTGGGTGGCCTTTAGGTCCATAGATATCTTCGTTCCGGTACCTTTTGTAGCTTCTTGTAATCATGTAATGGGCCGCCTACTAGGTTCTAAATTAACAGCAAATTAGTGCCGCGTCTGCGTCTTTTATATATTTCACCAAGACTATTTCTCCTCATAATTTTAATATGAAGCAAAAATTATCCCATTCTTCTGAGGACTCCAAATTTTTCAGTGCAATAATAATTTTTTCCCTTCTATCGCAAAAAATAATCTCACAATAATATAATTCAGGATTATTAAAAAATTCTCTTTTTTTTTACTAACTTTTTTGTCTATAAAAATTCTTTTTTTCAAAACATTTGTCATCAAGTTTTCAGTTGCAAAGTCCCAGAATGTCTTATTTCCAATCAATTAAATTTGATCGTTTCCATTTATATCCGTCAATCTTTTCTTAAAGAAAATATTTTTTCGACAATTTACTTTGCTGAAAATCTTGCCCTCGCAAACATATCCGATATACATCTCGTTCACTCTCTCTTATGACATTTCAACTGAAATTTTCATTTTCTATGGTTAATCTTTGTATTTATTAGATGCAATTGGAATTTCGAGCTTCTTAGTTGCTCTAGTCACCCTTTTGTGGTTTTCAGTGAATAGGATCAGAATCTAATCAAGCGTGAATAATCCAAATTTACCTGTTAAAGAAATCATCGTCAACAAGCCGTGAGGGGGTATATACGCGGTTTGGATGAAATCGCATTTACTTTTTTTTCTGGTTTGAGTTCAAAACGACTCTCGAGGACCATTCATGACACCGCTTTTGTTGTCAATGGAAATCTGAAAATGCGATTTCTTTCACTAACTTCCTGAATTGCCCTTCATACTTGTAATCGTTTCCTTTCAGTTGCACTGACACACAAGGGCGCAATATAAGATTAATTTTTTTTAAATATATATGGTATACCGAGAAAAATAAGATTTCTTGTTTAGATTTTATTGTAAAAAAATCTTTAACATCATTAAATTGATATTATATAAAAATAATAAACTTTGCAATGTAACAAAATTTTTAATTTTTATTAAATAATTGTATTTTTCATGACTTATTTTTATTTAAATGTCAGTTAATATTTCGGAAAAAAAAAATTATAGCTCTAAAGAATAGTTTATGTATAGACAATGATAGTTTTAATTATTTATAGTTTTATAGAGTAGACATTTCAATGAATTTTAATAACTGATTTATTTGTGTTTTTAATTTCCAGCCTCATCTCGTGAACAACTTGTATCTCAATATTCTTTTGAGGAGATAATCAAATTGCCGTAAGCGAAACCACCTTGTTTGTGCTCATAAATCAGAAATAGTCCCTCAACCTCGGTCCTCCCACATAGATATATAAGGTAAGGTCCAAAACTATCTAAGCAGCACTTTGGCTTATTATCCCTAACCGTTAAGGATAATGAGGCAAAGTGCTGCCGACCAGACGATCTACCAGCTGAACCTGTGTGTCCTCAAACTCTGCGGTAGGTATTGTATTTGAAAAACCACTATACTCTCTAAAAAAAAATATTGTGGGAATATTCATCACTGCAAAGCTTGAGGACATTCTTTACAATATTACTGTGCAGAGAATAATTTAACATTTTAGAAAACCAAAAAAAAATATGTTTAACAGAAAAATTTCAAACTAAAATATTTTTTGGTAACTAAATTCCTTCGTTAGTAAAAACACAAACCAAAATACATTTTAATTTAAAATGTTTAAATAAAATAGATTTTATATTTTGGTTTTTCAAATGCCATTAAAAAAATATTTTATATTAATATTTCAATTATTTTTTTAAATATTGAGTATACTAAAAATTAATTCTCGTTACTAAATTTCGCACAGACGCAAGATGGGTTGCCTGCAGTGCAGGCGTAAGTTTTGTAGCATTGTAGTTTCCGTCTTTATCAGAAAACTTATATAATTCAATAATTTTGAAATTCAAATTAAATTGAATTATTATTTTTGTTATTACAAAAAGCAAT
Source organism: Leptopilina boulardi (assembly GCF_019393585.1). Classification (NCBI taxonomy): domain Eukaryota; kingdom Metazoa; phylum Arthropoda; class Insecta; order Hymenoptera; family Figitidae; genus Leptopilina; species Leptopilina boulardi. Next base: position 728,881 of record NW_026137934.1, on the reverse strand, counting down.
TGCTTGAATTTTGCTGTTTCGATTTTTAAAAATTTTACATTTTTTTATGCTATTAAATTAATAAGTATAATTAATCAAAATTGATTAACAATTTTTTAAAATATACATTAACTTACCACATTAACGAAATCCTGAAACGTAATCGCATGTGCACGGGTTTCTTTTGCCCTGACAAAAAGGATGTCTCTTTTATTTACTGGAATTTCAGCAAGCCAATCAGGACTTCTTAAAGCAACTAAAAAATCCTCAATTGGTATTTCTCCAAATCCTTCGGGATCGAACTGCAGAAATTATAAATTATTATTTAATTAAAATTTTAAAAATTATTTATTGAATTATAAATCAGTTTTCTTTAAATTGATATAATTTTAAATTAATTAAATTATTTAATTAAAATTTAGAAAAAGAGATATATAAAAATTCATACCTTATCAAATAATAATCGCCATCGCTGAAAATAAAAGTTTTTAAATTATTTTCAGATTTTCCTTGTCAAATCAGAGACTGTATTGAAACGAGAACTATTGAAATCAAATTGAATATGCTTACGTCGTTCAGCAACTCTCGACGATATTCGGATTCATCGATGTCAATTTCAGAAGCAAGATCAGTGTGATCTGTAACGTAACCATCACATGGACCACTATTTGCTTCACTTTGAGCGTATTCTTCCTCAATGGCACCGGCAATTGTCGGTATCGAAGTACCAGTTGCTAGCAGCATCTCTGCGAAAAGCACGTCATCACCAAGTAAAATTCATTTCTCCTTTCTTCAATCAACAGCAATGATGAATTCATAAATTTCTCATAGATATCTGAAAAAAATGAATTGAAAAATTAAATTATTCTTTTTGTTTTTCAAAATTAATCTTCAAATGATTTATTACTTTTATTTTTAAATATTTGAATTTTATTGCATTAATATTCTTGTTAGAAATTTATCAAATCGTTATTTTTATTTATTTTTTGTTAAATTTTTAAATAATCATTTGGCCTTAAATTTTCAAATTTTTATAAATCAAAAAAAGCAATTTTTTGATCAAAAAATTTACGAAACGAAAGAGGAAAATTTCTTTTTTAAACTTTTCTAAACGGTTCGCGTTATCTGAACTCCTAAAAATTCTTATATTTATGTTTATTTTTTCATTTCTAAAATTGTACCTAAAAATGCTTGAAAAACTAAAACTTTTAGAAAAGAAAAGTATATTCTTTCTTTGATTTAAAATCGCATTTATAGATTAAAAATTTTATACAAATAAAAAAATTCATTTCCTATTTAAAAAAAAACTTAATCAACAGAAGTTGAATTTTTCTTGTAACATTTTACTCGAATTAGATTGAGATTTCACTCCAATGGAGTGAAACTTTACGAATATATTGCAAAACTTTGAATAATTCAATTTTCACTTCATTGAAAAATATCACTACTAAAAATTCAGAGAAAATATTTTTTTTGCTGTAAATAAAAATAAGAATATCTTAATATTGTATAGTGCATGTAACTGGCAAAGTTAATATGGGTTTAAGTAAAAATATCGAGCGAGTAGTTGGTGAATTTGCCTTAAAGTACAAGAAGTGCCCTTGAAAATAGCCTCCTTGTGCAATCGTGGTTCCTGGTTAAAGTATAGGTACAGTGTACGTATTTCACGACAGTAGCGGGTTTCCATGGAGATGCGTCGATGGTGAATCCCCGCCGCCCCTTGTACGCGATGCACATCGTTCACCCTTCGCCCCCAACACCCTTACCCTAACCCCCTAAACTCATCCCCCTTCGTCTCCAACCCTCTAAACCTCCGAACCCTTCGTGTTTCTCTACCATCGTCCAAATGGATAGCAGAACCATGGACTACGACGCGCAAGACGTATTTTAAGGTCGACGACCGTCTACTTAACACAACTTTTTTTTTTCAAATCCCAACTCTACTCCCTTAACTTATTATTGAGTCTCCTTCTAGAAAGCTTTCTCTCTTCGAAACTTTCTGATTCTCTTTTTTACAATTTTCTCAAATTCTCTTACTATGGAATTTTTTTTATTATTTTCTTTATTCAACTATTCTCAATTCCCTTATACTGGAAAATTTATTTCTTGTCAATTCTTTTGACTTCTTAAAATTCTTATATTGTAATTTCACAAAATTACTTTTAATGAATTAAAGAATTATAATAGTATTTAGTTTTATAAAATTTCTTTTAATATATTTATGGAAAAAAATATATGAGTTAATTGTAAATATATTTTCAGGAAATAAAAGAACGGTAAAAGAAGATGGAAAAATATTGGAATATATATTCTGATGATTATGCAAATGCAGCTGTAAATGTTATAAATTCTTTTCTCGTAAAGTGTAAATAATCAAAAGCTCAAGACGCAATCAACTGCAGAACACTTTACGATATTATATACAAGTGAGTGTTTGAAGCAAAGTTTTTCTCTTGACGAATACGACCCCAATTCGAGTCTCCGTTCGATAGCGTTGCCGCAGTCACGCGAACGAGCAAACAGCTGTGTAATATCGATATAATGTGTTCACATATACGTACATTAAAATCGGATACATAATCCGTACGAGGTCGATTTCAACGTTGACATCTTTGAAAAACACATGCCGCAATATTCCTTCATCAATTTTTCGATGTTTTTTTATTTGTTATATTATTTAATCAATATTATAGAAGTTAAATTCAATAATACCACGAACACATTCCGTTAAATTCACTATAAAATAATTGCACAGAATTTATAGAGAAAGAAAATCGAAAACAAATTTTATTTATGCGAATTAGAAAAACCGGCACTTTTGTTATTTACCGCATCCACGTGGGAGGTGGAAGTCACTTCCGCGCACGTGGCTTCAAGTGGAAGGAAATCCTTCAGGAGTATATAGGGATTAACTTTTAATTTTTAAAAATATTTCTTAGTTTATTAATTTATTTCTCAAGAGATTTTGGTTTTTTTTATATTTGGCAGGCATTTATGATTGAAATAGAAAAGTTTTTGTATACAATAATATCTACATATACATGAAATGGTAAACATGCGCAAGTTTTAACGTTTATAAATAGATGTTATGGACGAATGTTTTTGAGGTGTTTTTTTTTACATTTAATTTAAAAAGGGTGGATGAAAGGAAGGCTACGGATTTAAAACCACGTGGGTTTTCGGACGGAAAGAATATTTGCGATATGGCCAACGTATGCGACTGGCGTCACGCGACTGACGAGGGGTCTACAGCCCTCCTCGGCTTTCTCACCCTGTAACCACCCCCGCAAAACTCTACTGGCTCGTTGAACCCCCTAGAGCACGCGGGTGGTTTACATAGAATTCATTTTCTCTTCCTTTCTTAACATATATGTATATTCCATACATTCCAAATGAAAAAAATAAAATCAAATAATTTTATTTTTTTATTAAAAAAATTTTTAAAGCGATATTTGAAAAAGTTAATTATTAAATATCGAAAGAATTTCAATAACAATTATTTTTTAAATTTAATTATTGTACGCAATAAAATTTTTTTTTCAAAATTTTTAGGTGTCTAACTCTTGAAGAAAATGGTTGAGGAAATTTGATTAGACCAAAAGAAGAAAAATTCGTCTGTTTGGAAAGATTATTTTATCTTTGAGTGCCGATCCAGATGTTCTCTGTAAGTACTTTTTTCATTGGTTAATTTTATATTAAAATTTAAACATTGATTTCGAAATGTTTGATTGATCAATTGATTTAAAATTTTTTTAAATATAGAAATTAAAATTTGAAAAATGAGGTTTCTTCTCAATGAAATGAACAATATAATTTGGTTTGCAATTGTTGCCTTTATTTACAAATGTTTCGATATTCATTAATGTATTTGGTAACAAAAGTGTATTATTGCACATATACAGAATAATCGTTATACCACCGGCGAAAAATGAATAACAATGCCTCCACATAATAAAAACAATACCGATACAATTGGATTCAATGTAAAGTCGCATCGCATTATATATATTTTTTTTTATACATATATATTTATATCAGTCATAAAATTCACATATAATATATTCGCCATTATTAATCATAGTCTTAATAATTATATTTAGAACAAATCATGAAGAGATCCATCATATTATATTAACGAAAAAAAATTATTAATTACAATTTTTTAACGTATACCTATGACAAATTTTTAGGCCGAACAACTTACGAGAAGCCAGTCACTTATCAACTTTTTCTGCGACTGTGTTTAGTTTTTTTTTTTTTAAATTCTTCAACGTTTGTCTTTAATCAACACTATACTGATATATAACACTTGTGTGTTTGAAATTAATGATGTTCTTTTCTTATAGACCGGCACGGATTTACATTTTCTCTAACACATATTTATTACGAAAAAAAATAGTTTTTACAAAAATAACGACTTTTAAAAATTTGACATAATTTTTACGATCGTGGGCCTTTTTTATAGATCGTGTTAAACATTTTATAATTCATAGTATATATGCACTGCCAAGAATTCATAGTTTTCAATACAAAATTTATTTTTTATTCCGCTGGTTAAAGGAATTTTATTTAAATGTCAAAGTTTTTAATTAAAAAATTCACTCTCCTTTTTTAGAATAAACAACCGTCAAAATTAAAATATATTTTATTTTTTTTATAATAATATTAAACCCTGAATTAAAAAGCCAGTGAATGAAAATGATTTCTCGAATAGCTATTCGTCTATAATATAGAATATAGTTTTGTAATTTATAAAACTATAATTATAGAGTTAAAGAATGATATTAATTTGTCATTGTAAAAGTAAATAGAGGCCCTGAAATCTAGTCATTAAACTACTGTGGCAGGGCTTCAATCTTTTGTTTGTTTGTTTTTTTTTCTATTGTAGCACATTCAGTGTATATACAATGCCTGCAATTTATTTCTAAAAAATTCACAATATCCAGTTTTTGCAAGAGTGTATAACATAAGTCCTTACTCGATTGATATAAAATTAATTTTTAACAATTATAAATAATATTGTTTCATACAATAAAGTTTTGTCATGCTAAAATTAAATTTAGAACATGTTTTAAACTTGTATATTCTAAATTATAACTTCAACTAAATTTTCGTATTTACATTATCATAAGGAACAATTATACAAAGCGTACCAGTGATTTTATCAGAGCCAAATATATAACATATAAAAATTCTATTAAAGTATTGCAATCTTCTCTAATTAATTTTGCAAAACTTAAATTTTTTGGCATTTATTTGCTTATAAAACGTTGAGAGTAATTGTAACTTTGACTCTGATTACTGCACATAGAGCTTAAAATAATAATAATAATAATAATAATAATAAAATTCTTTACAGATTTAGGAAACAACGACACGACAATTAATGCAGTTTTTCATCTGTTATTTTTAAACAGAATTTCTTTAGCACTATATATCATTTGAAAGTAGGAACTCAATGCTAATTAACAAAAGCTCTAAACAATCGCAATTTTACAATAGAGTGTAATGTTATTAGAAATCCAAATAACGCGCAAGTAATAATTAATTACTTGGTTATCTATCTTAAATTTATAATATTTCTTACAATACTGTCAATTCGTGAGCGTGGGTCGCACAGAAAATATTTTCTGCTCTAATTTATATTTAAATGCAAATCAATGCATTATTTAAGCTCTGTTTTTTTAATTTACAACCCTAAGAAAAGTTTTCAATTCTAACAAACTATAAGTACTCGTTTTTCATCTTGTTTCAAGATTTTCGAATTTCGAAATTAGAATAGGTCTGAATATTTTAGAATTAAATATTTTTATTTATACGTTTGCAAAATTTGTATTTAAAATCAATGTCAAAAATTATATATTATCAAATATTTTTTTTCTTTATTAAAAATTTCATTTCAATTATTATTATTATTATTTTATTTTAACTTTAAATTGTAAATTAAAAATTCATTCATACATAAAAATAAAATTTTTTTTATTAATAATGTGAACCCATTCTCACTGATTGATCAGACTCGTTCGGTGTAGTTGTTGTAAATGTGTTTTTTTTTTAGGTCCGATATGACTTTCACTTTAGGCGTATGAAAAATAATTGTAAAGTGAGATTTTAAGATTTCTTTTTAAAGATCAGACTCGAGAAAGCTTGAGGGTGTTTCAGGCCGGACGTTTATTACATGACGATAACAACGATATTGTTATTATTTCCAGACAATGTAGAGAAAGATTTTTTTTTATTTATTAATGATGGAACTATAAGAACACAGATTAAAATCTTTAAGTTATTCGAAATTTTTGTTCAAGATTTTCAAATTTATATTTTAAAAAACTTGACTAAAGTGTGTTCGAATTTAAAAATATCTAAATTTCTATTTCTTAGAGTTGATTTTATATTCAAATTTAAATGCACTCTATAGATTTTAAGGAATTTCAATTTTCAAGGATGTTTTATTTAAAGACTTTCATTTTTTGATGTTCTGAGCTTCTAATTTAAAAAAATCTTTATTTAAACTCAAAATTAACTTTGTAATTAATTTTTCATTTACATTTTAACTAATTTTTAAGGGTTTTTGAATTAGAAAACTCAGTTTTTAATTATATAATTAAAGATAATATTTTAGATATTTTTGTTTATTTAATATTATCTTTAAAAAATATGTAATTATTCCCATTTTTAATAACTAGGACGTCCTGCATACTTTTTTAAGAACATTGTACAAAATTTGAGTACATTGACCGACTAAAAACTGAACACGTTATACCTTTCAACAGCATTACTATATTTTAACTCGACGCATAAAATATACAAATCAGCGCTCGAAATCGGGAAAAATGAGAAATAAAAATATTGTACTGGACGGTACTTGGGTGAACGTATATCGTAAACGAAGCTTTTGTTTGTGAAAAATCTTCGAGATTCACAGGACTGAGTTCTTTATAATTCGTTTGAATTTATAAATATCGTTTTTCTTTTTTTTTTTTCAAAAAAAAATTGTTTAGTTTTATATTCGTAAAACAAGAAAATAATACTTTTTCGCGCATCATAACACTTGATTTACTTAACAAGATGAATTTTCAATTTATTTAGAATTCATCATTTTATCAGCTCTCGCCGGTTCTGTCAATAAAATTCTTACAGTAAATTCCCACGTTGAGTTTCCTAATTTCCTTTATTTGACTAGAACTCATATTCCAAATTTCGCATAGATCTGTAAATAGATTTTAAGATAAGAAATATTTCTAAATTTTTTTTTCTAAGAAAAAAATTTTTTAAAAATCAAAACCAAATTTTGCTAATGTAACAAAAGGAAAACTCACAAATAGAGATTGACGGTTACTTGAGCCGTTGCGTTACGTTCGCCAGGGCAACAGCAAAAGCTTGTAAAGCACTAAAAGGATATTGGAAATCCAATGTGTAAGCATTTCCATCTATTCTTCCAAATTGCATTACCTGCAAAAAAATGTTGATTTTTAATTAATTAATTTTAATAAAAATTTTCAATTATCGAAAAAAATTAACTTTTCTAGTTTTTACTATTGTTTCACATGTAAATTATTTTCTCCTCACAAAAATTGCTTTAATTGAAAATTACAATTTCAAATATTTTTGTTTTATAAATGAATTTACAAACCTGTTTTCCTCTAAATTCAATTTGGAAATTCTTCGCACTTTCCTGAGTGACCCGTCCACCAAAATCGAGTTGATAAACTTGACTAGCATCATTCCACAACGGTGCTTTATTATGCATCACTAACTCTCTTCGAACCACTTCCGGTTTTTGTCCTCCGCCAGCTCTTTGTTTCAACTGAATACATAATTCATGAATTATAAATATCTCGAAATCTAGTTAATAAATTAAATTTAGATTTATTTTTAAAAACAAAAATTTATTATTTTTTTCAGATACTTTGTCGTTAGCAAACCTTTTGTCGAAGTTGTTTCTTTTGGAATGTCTCCAGATCTCGATAACTTTTCGAGGTTTCATCAAGAAGTGGAGCTTCATCATCTGAACTTTCATTCTTATTTTTTCTACTTCTTCGACTTAATAAAGGACTGGAAAGAAGTCGTCTTCTAATCGGAGAAGCAGAGGCTGGTCTCTTGCCTTTTTTCGAAGGAGCTGGACTACTTGGTGAGCTTCTTGGTAACCTTTTTTTTAAACATAATATTTAATTTTTTTCAATATTTTTAATTTTTCTAAATTAAAGAAAATAATCGGGATTTGAAATTAGCTGGAATTTTATTTAAATATTAAGAATTGTTTTTTAGTCAAAAAATTACCTGATTGATGAACGAGGCGATGGCGGTGGTAAAGAATGACATTCATCGAAATCTTTAAGTCTTGCAGCCAATCCATCCAAAGAAGAAGCCATTGAACCACTTGCACTAGAACCTCTAAAATTTTAGGATTTTCACGATTTTATTTCTTTTTTTTTAATAAATAATAATAGGTATGGAATTAATTTACCTAGCAGGTGAAGTAGAAACGTCCGACTGTCCTGGTTTCGTCTTCACATCCAAAGTGTCCATTCTTTTAGCTTGACCTTTTTCCGAATTGGTAATTGTTTCTTTTATATCAACACGAATTTTAGAATCGTTTTCATTTCCTTGAATATTCCCATTTCTCTGTGGCTCTTCAATGTGTTCAGGTAATTTTGGTTTTAAAGATATTTGCTCTGTACTTGGAAATATGTCACTGGAATCAAGACTTTTCGATTTTCCACAATTCCTCAGTCTCGGTGGTTTTGCAATTTGTTGGCCAATTTCATTATGGGCTTTATTCTTTTTTCGCTTTTTTGGCTTCCTTGAAACTAGAATGAGCCTTTTGTTGGGCGCATCTTTCCTGAGCATTTTCAAGGCCACGTCACAAGGAACCAATTGAGTGTCAACTAAATCCAAATAACCAACGCTACAACTACGAACTATCGAATCGTCGGAGTTTAGGGAAGTTGAAGTTCGATGAATAACTCGTGATTGATTGAGATCATCAAAATCAATAAGATCATCAGCGTATTTATATTCATCAACTTTTGTCGATTGATTTGCTTTACTTAGAAATTTCAAATAGTTTCCATCTTTCCTCTTTAATGTACATTGACATGGATTTTGAGTTGAATTTCCTGGTGTTTGATGACAGCATGTGGGCGAAACAGATCCATTACTTGTTCCAACAATCTTCCCTGTTTCTCTAGTTTGAGAACTATTTGTCAATGACAACGCGTTCGTTCCACTATTCAAACTATTTTTCGAATTCACAAAGTTCTGAGACGCTTGAATTGTACTTGATCCACCATTCGAACAACTCGAACCGTTTAGATAAATGGGTTGATTTATTGTGCAACCACTACTTGTGCTGAGGCTGTGGAGAAGTGAATTATTTTGTGATCGTAAACCACCGGAATTTCCATTCGATAATTGGCCATTTTGAATTGAGGTGGATATAATAGAATGACTTAATTTCTCATCATTGAATTTATTGTTTTCTAATTCTTTTTTCATATTTATATTTGTTTGTTGATCGGCCAATGCTGTTTTCATTCTTTGAATGCTACCGGTATAATCGGCACTTGAATTTGAAGTTGCAATCAATGTTTGTGTGGGTGCCACTGCATTTTTAGGTGATTGAAGTGTTGGTACATCACAGCATCTCGAAGCATTGTGTCTAGGAGGTGTTCTATAGGTATTATTCACAGCAAGTTTCACATTGTCACAGATGACTATCTCTTGTAGATCACCATAAGGAAATTCATCCTCGTAACTTTCAGCACGCGCCGAAGATGGCGAAAGAGATTCGTTGGCTAAAAATTGATTTGAAATTTGAGACTTTGGACGATTGGAACTCAATCTCGTTGTTCGAGGTGTCATAGGAGCAATTGGTGGCGGTTGAACTTCTGTTGATTTTCTCGAGGTACTTTGTGATTCTTGAAAAGTTTCTTCCTCATCTTCAGAGAAAAGATTTGGATTGAAACTTGGATCAGGACCTGAAATGATAATAGTTAATACAAATTTTAATAATTAATAAAAATATTTTTAATTTTATTGTTAATCTTTTTTAGGAAGATGTCCACATTACCTGCAGGTAAATCGTCCCTAAGCTCAGTTATAACTAAAGTCATTTGTCTCGGTTGCAGGTGCAGCAAAGATGTTCTATAAGTCACTTGACCTAAGTTTGCTGGTATTGAATCCGCTAGACCGTGAATTTTGAACTTTGTGCCCCAGATGTTCGATGTAACTTCGACCAACCTTGCATCCTGGAAATAAATCAGGTAATAAAAGTTTTTAGCAATATAGTTATCTCTATTTGAAATTTTTATTATCTCAAAATGTTTAAAAAGCGATAAAAAGAAATATAAAAAATGTATTTTAAATTTAAAAAAAAAGAAACTTACTTCAGGCAATGTATCCACATAAATAGGCTCATCAGTTTCCTCGTAATATTTCTCCATTCGTCTTCTTCTGTTTTTCCGTCTATTCCTTGGTGACCCACATAAATCAGCGGTATCTCTCTCAGTGTCCGATCCATCACTGAACACAGGATATTGAGAAGTGTTGTAATCCAGAAAGTGGCAAGGGCCTTGACTTTGAGGATCGAATATCACAAACTCAGGACGTATTTTGCTGGTTCTTCTGCCTTTGAGAAGAGGTACTAGGCCGCCCAAATATTCCAAGTAGAGAGTGTAACAAGGTACTAGTTCAGTCGCGTGTCTCAATATCGTGCAATGTAATCTTCCACCTCCTGGTGGTGGCCTTGAAACAAATCTTCTCAAATCTTTTGGTTCAGGAACGCAGCATCTGAAAAAAAAATTATTTCCTTATCAATCTTGCAAAAAAATTGCAAACAAGTCGTGTTTCTAATTCTTCAATATTCGAAAGGGTCTAAAAATCCCTCTAAATATTTAAGTTGAAAATCTCAAAATTTGTATCACAAATAGGGCAATTCTGAAGAAAAATAGGATCCTTTTATCATTTTCACGTATGTATTTTTTTTTTTTTTTTTTTTTTTTAATAGAAAAGACTTTAACCCTCGAAAGAAAGCCCGTTCTTCCAGCTTATTTCCTTTCGATTTAGGAGGGGAAAAGATCGTAAAAACAGTGCGAGGATATATTTGTGGAGAGGATTTTTCAAGTGGAAGACCATTTTTCAGAATATGCCCGAAACGTGACTGTTTCTCGGTTCTCTCGATATCGATTTACGGATAAGCTGTATTACAGTTTATAACATTGAAAGAGGCCCTAGTATATGATTTTCTTACCTTATCGTACTGGCGAAAAGTGCAGCAACTATTTCTTTCAGTCTTGGTGGTAATGGTAGTTGTTGCACACTAGATTCTTTAGTAAGGGCCTTCCTTATAGCAAGTCTTGACAAAAGTTGAAGAGAGCCGACTATTCTGAAAATTATGTATTCACCCATTCTTATAACATTTTCTATTTGTTTTTTTCTCTCTCTCCCCTTTAACATTTTTCTTTTAAAATATTCAAGGACGCAGAGACTTGCATTAACTACTCGAAAAACAAAAGAACCCTCTGCCTCCAAAGAATATCAAGAAAAAACTCTTATGAAGGCAAGGTGAAAAAACATAATCTCGACCTTGTGAGAATTTTTCCACTCGAGTGATAATTGTGGAAAAAGAATTTTTTTTTTTTTCATAATACATATGAAAGAAAACATTCTAGCTTTTAAAAAATAATAGAAATGTCTGAGTTTATTGATATTAATTAATTAAGGGAAAGTTTTAATGGTATTTTTGCCTAAAATTGTAATTATAGATTTACCTATTCACCCACGCAGTATGAACACGTGCACCAGTTGCTATAAAAAGCCTTTTATCATTATGAGCCCAAGTCAAAGCTGATACTTGACACTGAAATCAATATTTACGCTTGAATTTTATGTGAAAGAAATCAGAAATATTTCTTAAGTTTAAAATTTAATTGAAGATTTCAAAAAGAATTGCAAATTAAACTGTTTCAGCTAAATTTTATTATTGAAATAAAATTGTCAAATTTTACATATTAAAATTGAATGATATTTAAAAAAAAAAACAAATAAATTTTTATTTAACTTTATTACCTGTGTACATGGAATAGTCGTTGAATAAACCAGCATCCCTGTATCTGAGTAAAATTTCAAGAGATTCGTGTACACCTGTGGACTAGATTGAAAGACATCGGACTCTTTAACCCCTGCAATTGCCAAGAGCTCTCTAGAATTACTCCATTCTGCGTGTAAAGGCGCTTTTAAACTTGTTTGTATCGTAATGGGTGACACATCATCAAAAGATTTTAACATCACAATATTCCCATCAGCAAGGCAAACTGCTAACACGTAACTTCTTTCATCTAAAATTAACAGAAAGATTTATTTTTTCTCCAAATTAAATTTATTTTGAAATATCTAACATTTTATATTTTTATTCTATTAATTTCATGTTTCTATTTTTTATTTGATGATTCTAATATGAATAGATATATATTAAAAAAAATTTTTTGCACTAAATAAATTTTTTTTATAACGGCAATAATTTCTGTCAATATAAATAAATGATTGTGCGAGATGAAAAAGATGTATATGTATATAGTGTAGAGGATTTTTCAAATGATGGTTTTATTACTAGGAAAAATAAAGATAAGCGTACAACAACGAGAATGATTAATTTATTATTGAAAGTTTAGTTAGGAGAAAAAAAATGTTGTATAAAGTTTGAATAATGAACCGCAGGGTGTGAGTAATAGCTCGCTGACAGCTTCAAAGTTTTAAGGTCGATTAGTTCACCTCCATTTACTACTTAGAGAAAATCTCCAACCCTAATTAAATGATAGACCTCTATTGCAAGCAAGATACGTTAAACGTCTTACTTTTTTAATAAAAAATTTTTGAATATAATTATATCATTGCGGAACAAAACAGAAGCTAAATGTTAATACTTAAAATTGGTTTCATAGTAAATTTTTTTTTTCCCTATTTATTTGTTTATTACTTTAATATGCATTTACCTGTACTCTCGTCTTCAACTTCAGCCATACTAAATTTTTTAGCGTTCCATGCCATGGATGTCACACCAGCTTCTAATTGAATTTCGGAAACCATCGCACCATGAACGTCCATTACTATCAATTGGCCCGCTGTTGTTCCAAAATAAACCTGGTAATATTTTTAAAATCATATTATTAATATTTGTTTTTTGTGAAAAAAATGTTTTCTCTAAATCTGAATCAGTGAATTTTTCATGAATTCAAATTTTAAAAGTTTAAAATTAATATAATAATGTAAAAAGCCTATTTTTATTTTATTTTAAGGCATTATTACATTAGTTCTTATTATATTTTCATTCACATAATTAAAACACTTTTACAACTATGTTTTACATTTCTTGACAAAGTTTTGCAAATGAAAAAATATTATTGGAAAAGTTTTCAAACTATAGGTAGAACCGAATAAAATAGAATTATAGGAAAAGTTGTATAGTTTTCCGTATAAAGATTTTTTTCTATAAATAAGTTTTTTTTATTCGAAACAAAAAAATTTTTTTTATTTCTTTCTAAGGAATTAAAGACCGAAAATATAAATGATTAATGAATCCATAATATTATTTCCCGTAAAGATATATCAATAAATGGAATTCTATTATATGAAATATGTATAAATAATAGCAAGTCATATATTTTCATCTATAGAGAGCCAAAAAAAAAAAATAATATAAAAATCTGGTCATAAGCATCACTTACACTTGACCGTTCTTATAGTTCAAATAAGAGAGGGTGGTATAATCGTATTTCGAAAATCATAAAATTATATTTCAAGAGAAATAGTACGAGCATGACTTGAAATATTTTACGCGAAACATTAATGGAACGATCAATTGTAACATTAAACTGTAATATCAACCATGATATGAAACGACCTATTCGCGGCGACCTATCTAGAATACCACAAATGATTCATCATTTTGTTAAATAGCCGAAGTTCAATTTAAACTTGATTTAATTTCATGTAAATCAAGTTTATGTTTATTTGAATGAATCATTTATTTGTGGAAATATATATGTATATGTCACCAATTTTCATTGATTCAAATATAAATTCTTTAAATAAAGAAGAATTTCTTTTCATAAAATAAATTTCTATAATAATTTTATAAATGAGAAAATTTTGAAATAAAATACATTTTTTTCAAAGTAAATGTGTTTTAAAAAATGATATTTTCAGGATATTAATAAATAAATAATATAGAAGTTTCGAAAAAAGGTGTGAAAAGATATAATTTATTAAATTCCATTATTATGAAAAATTAATGATTCATTTATAATTATGATTGCAGGTGTATTTACCTGTTGATCATCAGGTGTCCAAATTCCACAAGTTATAATCGCTTTGTCATTTAGCATTGATGACCAGTACCTTTGACCATTGACGCTTCCGACTAATACAAAACCATCCTGGAAAAAATTGAACAAATTTTTTTATCATTTGGGAAAAAATAGAAAAAAGAGCTTTAAAACTCTTAAAAATTGCAAGTTGTTATTTTACTAACAGATATTTAATTTTTCCAAATTCTATTTTACTAAAATTTTTATAATTTATAGATGATTTTAATTTTATTAGGAAAAATAATATTTAATAATATAATTTATAATTTTTCTGTTTTTTTTTTTTTTTTGCAAGTCTGAGTACTCTATTTTTGTATATTTAATTATTAAAAATAATTTTTTAAGTCTAATATGTAAAGATAAAAAGAAATCATAACGAAGCATGAAAAACTTTCGAACGCTTGAAAAAACTTTCAAAATGTCAAAGCAAAAAGCTTTTCCAACTTTAAGTAGTAGAAGAGTTTATAATCAGACGTGAATGTGGCACCAGCTCGTAAAACAGAAAGAGCATTTCTCTTTAACTGCTAGACTTTTAAATGTTTCTTTTTCTTCTCTTAGATACTCTTAAAACTTTCTTTTATTTGTCAGGTTTATTTTATTACTTTGTGGTAAATAAATTTCATGTTCTATGTTGTATTATTAAATTAATTGCTTTTTTTTCATTTACAGGAAATCTGTGAAAAGTATCATAGAGATTCAATATACTGATAAAAAAAAATTTTACTTTTCAAAAAACAAAATAATGCCTCATATATGAAAAATTCTGAAGGTGGAATAAAAATTAAAGGTATGTTAATCTTTTTTTATTGATTAATTTATTTTTAATTATTTTATATATAGAATACTTTTATTTTACTTATTTTTCCTATTTGATATAGTTTGCATTTTAAAAATGTATCCTTGTGAAATCTAAATTAGAATATTTAACACGCTTTGTGTAAAAGACAAGTTTTCTAATTAATTGCGACGGATAATTTAATTTTAAAAACACTTTTGCAAGGTAATGTGAAATGCAAGAAAACAAAAAGAAACATTAGTTTAAATGTTAAATTAAATAAAAGTCAGATAAATGGCGAATGATGAGAAAATTCCGGAAAATTGAAATATAATGAAAGAAAATATTTTTTCTCATGATAAATATTTTTTTTAAATAAAAATAAACAGTTATGAATTGCAATAGCGCAATAAAAAGGCTATAAAAAGTATCAACTATTTGAAGTATTTTTCAAATATAAAACTTGTTACAAAATAAATGTAAAGAATTTGGTTGATTTTAAAAGAATTTGAAACTGGACGAATAAAAACAGATAGTTCTCTGAATTCTAAAGTACGTCAAGTACACTCGAATATGTAGAGTACTGACTGGCTATGTGTAATTCGATATTAAGTTTCAGGCACTTGAAAATGTCAATTTCGAGTGCCTTTTGAGAATCATTCTCTGCTGACAATAAAGCTGGGGAGTTCTCGATTTAATGAACATATCAGATTACCTCGAAAATTCTTCATTTTCTGATAAATTCCAACAAAAGTTGAAAATTTCTTATGGTTGCACGGCATTAATTACATTCAAACTTTAATTTAGTTATACAGTTTCATATTGAAAATAATTACATTTATTCATTATACATTATCTAAATTTAATAAAATAATTTAAATTTATCATTATTTTTGTTTAGAGATATAAAAATTGTTGTATATTTTAAATAACTTCGATATTTATAACTTTCCAAGTTGACAAAGAAGAATATCATAAACCAAATGGTTCTCGCATATCGAAGTAGTGTCAATTTCTAAAGCTGGACAAAGTCCAAATCCCAGAATGGAACAATCAATTTTCTTGCCTTTCCTGAAGTCTGAGCAATTTAAAAGTTTTATTCGATTCGGAATTCAACTCTTGTTTCAAATACAAGAACCAACAAGTTTCCCATCATCAATTTCTTTTAAAATCCAACTTCCTGTTTGTTTTCTAGTTAAATTAGAAAAGAAGAGTTTCTTTTTCTTCTTTTTTTTTTTTTGGAAAAAGCGAAACTTTCGATTCAATAAATTTTACATGACTGAAATAGAAATAAACTATTTACCCGATAACATATGAGTGCCATTCTTCCATCATGTGACCAAGAAAAATGGGTGACAGGGGTGTTTCTGTCGTTTATTAATTCTATACTCCATTTTTCATCGAATTTTATCCATACAAAAATTACCCCCGAACTGTCGCATGAAGCCAGCTTTTGAAAAGGTTCATTCCATTTCACAAGTATCACCTGTAACAAAAAACAAATTTTTTAATGTTAACATTTAAATAAAAATTTGTTTTAATTAATAATTATTATTTCATTAAGTACCATGTAAATTTGACTTAATGAGGTTTAGAAAATATTATGCACTCCTTTAATGTTCCATTTCATTTCTAATGGCATTAGAATTGATCATTAAAATTAAATTTGAAATTTACAAGCAAATCGAACTAATTAGTCTCCAAACATACTAATTAATTAATAGCATATACTTGTCACAATTTGAATCAATAATAAATTTTGAAATGAAACATTGATTTAATTTACAAAACTAATTTGTCTACGTATATAAAACAAAAAGTAATTAATTACTTTGTGAATTTAATTAATTGGATGGTGAAATTTATTTTTGACCGACAATATAATATTTAGTTTCCCGAGGGTAATTTGCAAGATCAACTTGTTCTCCTAGACGTCAGGGTATTAATTAAGCTCAACTGACAAGATTTCTAAAGATGTTTTCAAGATATTCAATTCTCATTTCCTTATGCGAGGAATATGAAAAATTCTCTCAGTACTTTATTCTTCCAACTTCCGGTGCAGACGACGGAGAATGCTTTCAAAAACTGCAAACAAATAAGCTCATCGTGCTTCTTTATAATAAATAATATAAGTCTATCCAAGTATGAGTGGAGTATAAATCCTTATTTCTTTGTCGATATTATCGCTGCATTTTATAACCGAGAAAAGCGCTAAGATAACTTTTCATTCATGTTCAACGAAGGTTTCCTTTACAAAAGTATATATATATATATAATATAACTTTATACACTTCCGTAAAATGGAAGAAATTCTAATTGTGAGTTTATCTTTAGTTTCTCAATTTATTTTAAGTTTCTTTTGCTCAACAACTTTTGAGATTTCATTTTGTCACTTTTGTTAAGTAATTTCGTATATTCTTTAGAATTAACAAGACAAATAAATGTTTGAAAATAAAATTATAACGCGTTAGTGAATTGTAAATTTGTCAACTTTTAGAGATTATATTTTCTTTCAAAGTTTCATTTTTTTTTTTTTTTGTTAACTAAAATATTATTTAATTTCAGTATAAATTATGTTTCACATTAAGAAGAAAAATTTCAAAAAAATAAAATTCATTTTTTAATTTTTGAAATATTTATAATTTCTAAATGTGAATAAATCTTTTTTTAAGCCAATAATGCGATTTTTTGTCAAAGGTCACTTTTTTAGAATGTATATCTTTAAATCTCCTTTATCAGCGCTTCTAAAAGAGTTCATATCAAAAGAAGTAGAACATCAAGTTAATACTGCTTCACTGAATCTGTCACGTCCTATTTCTGTTTTAGAAGTTACTTCTCGCACTTACAAGATCAAAGTGACAGGAAATGTGGACTTTTAGAAGCGAAAAGAATTCTCATTGTCATTTGTTTTTGGTCGAACAAGAAGAACGGAATGATTCAGTGTCATGAAAAATAATCACACAACAAAAAAGTAGTAAGTGAAACAAAATTTTTTTTTTAGTGTAAGAAATTTATTTAGATTTATCAAGAACGGAAAATTTATTAATTTATTCTTTAAATCCATCTTGTATACCTATATACATATATTATAAAAAATCAAAGACTCGATTTGTATTTTTCTTTTATTATCGACACTGAAAAATGAACAAATACTTGATTTTACAAGTTATGCATTATTTATCACATTTCAGAATTGCAAAAATGAAAGTACGTGATAAAAAAAAATTAGAAGCGAATAGTGAATATTTTAATATTGAAAGGTGTTCTTAAACTTCGAATGAATTTTCTTTGAAAAGTTAGTTTTGTTCTATTGGTTTTTGTTTCTATGTTTAAATTATGTGTATAAACATTTAAAACATGGCCTCTAAAATAAAAAGTAAAATTTCAATTTAGATTAATAATGAGAATAGAAAAAGTTTTTCTCATTTTTATTCAATTAATTAATAAGATTTTGAAATAAAGATAAATTGAAGTTAGGACAGTAGAAGCTTTCATGTAAAAGATATAAATGATGCGAAGTTATTTTTTTTTCTTTTACTTTGATGGAAGAAAGTCGTATTTATTATTTTCTTATTTCTGACCTTCTTTGAGTATATCTGCTTCCAATAAGAGATATTGTTTAGGGCAAAAGAAGCTTTTTCACGTTTCAAGCTACTTATATAGTCATACGTCACTATGCTATACATGCTCTTCCATAAAAATATTATCGAAGTGTAAAACGTAAATGTTCGAGTTTTTAAAATTGCCTCCTTCACGTTTTATAATACATTTCAGTTCCCATATTATCATAGAAATTATTATTTGACCTCACGCGAGCTATTATCGACTTATCGTTATATTCTTGTACTTTCTATCTTAATACATTGTTAATTGATCTCAGGTACATAACTTTTTGTGACCTAGACGTTCATCAAACACACGATACATAAGTTCAATTTTTGCTTGCTATTTTATCAAGGATAAATTCATTTTAAATCTTGAAATTAGTTTCAAAAAAAATTTCTATTATTTCAAGAATGAATTAGATAAAAATGTTTTCTTTTTCTCTTTCTCTTTTTTTAACTGGATTTCATTTGCTCGCGAGAATGATAATTTTTAAATGTTGAAGAATTCCATGTAAAAAGATTTCTGATTATAAGGATTTGAACGAATTTAATTAAATTCTTTTTCGTCCTTCTATGCAGCGAAAGGTGGAGAAAAATAAAAGCTAACTGACCGAAATGATTATTCAGAGGGAAACTTTATTATAAAATCTTGATGGTGAATCAACTATACATTTTTCTTTTATTAAAATCATATATAACCATGGTTTAAATAGACTAGTGTTTAAATTGGAAAAATTGTCTGTGGACTTCTCAAATAAAAGGATAATTGTGCAAATACTCGTTTACAAGGAAAATAGGTTGAGTGAAATTACCGCTCATAGAACTCAATTTTTTTTTTTCATGACGAATAGAATTCTGTCCTATTACGTTTGAAGGTGACTAAAAAAAAATTGCCATTACGGGAAAATTTATTTGCATTCTCAATGTTCTGTGATAAAAATATTCTCCGGTAATATTTTTTTTTAGTACTAAATCTTGTTTTTTCAAATTAATCACCATTTTTGAATTAATTTAATTCAATTTGATTTTTTTAGATGAGAATTTCGAAAAAAAATGTTTATTTTAAATAAAAATAATAAATGCATCAATTCTTTTTTTTTATTCAAAGTAAAAAAAAAAGCGTTTTCGCACAACTTCATTTTTGTAATTCTGCAAATGGCATTTATGTGCTTGACAATAATTCTCGGGTCCTTTATTAATATCCGAATGAGCACTATACATTTGCCTGAGAGTAAAAGTGGATCTGAATGTTGGGCTTAATAAATTCTTTCTCCGAGAGAGAGAGAGGCTTTCAGCTTCTCTTCCATAATTGAATTCCACGAAATTTAGGATCTTTCACTAGAAAATTCTCGAGTTTAGAAGCATTATAAAAAAAGCATTTCAACGTTGAAAAAGAGCTTTTCTACTTATTCTTTTAAGCGCACGAACATTCTCAAACGTATAATATGAGTGCAGTGAGAATATTTGCAAAACTTTTATTCAGCTCAGTACTTATTTCAATAACATACAAAGTCAAGAAGAAAGATTAACTTTTTCAAAAAAAAAAAAAAAAAAAAAAAATTAAATTAAATGGGATTTTTTTTAAATTTTCTATTTAATGCCGAATAGAAAATTAAATGTTTTACCAAACAGTTATTAATATTAATTAGTAGTATAACTATTAAATTAATTAAAATTAGTTATTAAATGAACAAATTAAAACAAAATTAAAAATTTCATTTCTATGAGAAGAAAATATTTTAAGATATATTGAAAAATTAAATTAGCCTTATATTTATTGTTATACAAGAATAGTTAATTTTATAATAGAAATTATGCATCGATTTTAAGTTGCTTTGACTTCGATGCGGTAGAAGATGCAGCAATTGCACGTTTTCTTCTGGCAAGGTTGGCAAATCAATGAAACTTCCGACAAGCCAGTACTTACACGACCTTCGCCATTCAACAATGTCAAGGTGTTACCATTTTTGGCACACAAGAATAATTTACAATTTATTAACATCTTATCATTGTTATAATACCCTATTCCTTGCTCAATACTGATTTCGTATTCAGTCAAAGATAAAAAGTGTCCTACAAAAATTAATTTTTCATTCTTTCTATAATCTTTTTTTGCATCAGAAAATGTCAGTCTATACAAAATTAGTTCTAATTTTAATATATATATATATATATTATTTACAACCGAAAAAATGCAATTTTTTTTAATTCAAAAGAATTTTTATTTATTTGAACAAAAAATTATATTTAAAATTATTAAATTATTAAATAATTATTACAATTATATAATAATAAAATGCTTGGTCTGTCCTTCTGTCCTAACTTGAAGTTGGCCTTTTCTGATTTCATGTGTTTTTTTGAATCGGTAATCTTATGACATGTCAAATTTTGACAATTCTTTTCCTCATTTTTGCCAAAGTTGTATAATTGTGTTTCCAAATTTCGGAATAAGTTTCTTTAAAATTCCAAATTCGAAAATTCAATTCACGAAGCTGAAGTACACAACGTTTACCAATGAAATTTTTTTTAAAGTTGTATATTGATTCAAAAATTGTATACAAATACAAAAAATTTATGATGAGAAAAAAGATGCGCCAGGAAATTTCGTACAAGATAGTAATTTGAAAAAAATTTATTTTTAAAAATTAATTTTTAAGGTACCAGGGGCCAACGATTACCTATTAAATATTAATTATAAAAACACAGGCCTCGAATCAACATAAAGACACAAAAAAGTCGTTTTAGTCGATTTATATTAAAAAAAAAGTGGATTTGTTTTTTATTTTAACAAAAATATTTTACAGATTTTTAAATAAAAAAAATTTTTTTTTAATAATAATCCTTTTCGAAGGGATAAAGTTGAAATTTTTAGAAATAATTAAATTTCAAAAGATATTGTTAATTTTCAAACAATTATTAAATTTTACAGAACTAAAAATAATTTATCAAACAATTTTTGGAAAACATTTTTTAAATTTAATTCAATTTTCAAAGATTTAAAATTGAAATTTTTTTTTTTTTTAATTGAAAAATGGTTTTAGATAGTTGAAATTTCAAAGAATATTATTAAAATATGTAAAAATAATTGAATTTCCTTAGAGTTATAATTGAAATTATTAAATTTCAAATAAAAAAATTCGATGGAAAATTTTAGAAATAATTAAATTTTAGATGCTTTTAAATTCAAATTATTTAAAATTCAATTAATTTTGAATTCAAATTTTTGAGAATAATTAAATTTTATTTGATTTTAAATTTGGAAAATAATTGAATTTCAGTTCATTTTGAATTGAAAATTTAGGAAAATAATTGAATTTTAATTGAAATTTTGGATAATAATTTAATTTAAGTTCATTTTTTATTTAAAATTTAAATATTTTTTTTTTTAAAGAAATTTTAGAAAATAATCGAATTTTATTTCATTTTAAATTGAAAACTTGGTAAATAATTAAATTTTAAATTGAAAATTTTTGATAATTATTAAATTTTAATTGATTTTGAATTAAAATTTCTTGTAATAATTGAATTTTAGTTTATTTTGAATTGAAATTTTTAAAAAATAATTCAATTTTATTGTGATATTTTTTTTTAAATTATAAACAATTGTTAAATTTCATAAAAATTTTAATTAAAAAATAATTTTGATATAATTGAATTTGTGATGTATTTCATTAAAATTATTAAAAATAATTAATTTAGTTCAATAATAATCATTTTAGTTCAAAATTTATTTAAATAATTGAATTGAGGAAGATCTGAAGAAGATCTACATTTTATACTAAAAAAAGGTATTTTAATGACATTTTTTTTCAAATGTAAAAAAAATATGTCGCATTTTATTAAAATAAGTCGATAAAAGTCGTATTTTTGAAAAAAAAAGTCGGAAAAAGTCGTATAATCCGAGGCCTGTAAACATATAATTTTCATTATTATCATTTAATATGTAATAATATTCTAATAAATTAAATTATTATTGATAATATTAATCTTTAATTTCTTTATAACAAACAATTAAATACTCAATTTGACGCTCTTGTGCGCGTTTAATTTTGCTAGTAACTATAATAAAATTAATAAAATAGAAAAAAGATTATTATTAAGTTCGTTTCAAGAGTAATCTGAATTTTATTGACTATACAGAATATATTATTTTCAAAATAAAATGTATTTCCTAAATTAAGAAATATTCTTTTCTAAAGAATACTTTTATTATTTTTTTCAAGAATATTATATTCCATGACAATTAAAATTTCTGGATTATATTTTAAAATATTTTATTATATTTATTTATTTATTATATTTTCTTTCATTTTTTCGGTGCAGAAATAAAAAAAAAAATTATAATTTTGTCTTACGTGCAGAAATACTATAATACTAAAAAGTTTCATGCTTAAAGGGTCAACACTCTCACATGTGCATTACACATTATATACATAAACCGCACACTACATTATATCAATGCACAATATGACGTCGTGATAATAATAACTATTCTTGTATAATTTAAAAATCTAAGTCGAAATGTGCAAGACGTAATAACGTGGTTATTCTTTTATCAGAAAAAAGTATCATGAAATATTGATGTTTGTGAGTTATTCTTGTTCAGAGGCAAGAAAAAAAAAACATAAAAATAAGTAAAGCGTTTATATTTCCTTTCTTAGTGTTGCTATACTATAAGAATATTGCAATACTATAAGATGGATGGATTCGGAATATATTGAAGACGTTTTTCTATATACTAATATAAAAACTCTATTGAGGCAAGAGTAATCACTCTATTACTCCGATATATTTGATTTTTTGTTTTTCTTTTTTTTTTACAAAACTGAGAAAAAAAATGAATAGAAATTTTTTTGTTAATTTATATTAAATGAAGAAATTCATTAACAATAAATAAAGTTCGAGTTTCCTGATTTTGTAAGTTGATATATAAACTTTGATTACGAACGTTTAATTGAAAGAAGATACTAAAGTCGATCAAACTTAGTTAGACTTTGAACGAGGATTTTTATTATTCTCAGAACATTTTTTTTATTCTTTTTTTTATGTCATATATAAATGCAGATAAAAAAAAGATGCTTCATATTTCTGCGAAAAACGCAATAAATATTGATAAAAAAAAAGTAGTCAACGCATAGAGAGTCTATTTATTTTATTACATATATATATACAATAGAACAGTGTTTATGTAAATATTAATTATTTATTTCGATTCAGTAAATTATTATTTCTTGAAATGTAAATTTTGCAATATTTTCGAAAATAATTAGAATATTTTGATTTTGAATTTATTAAGAAAATAAACATTTTGATGAGTAAAGTTTAGTATACTTGATGAAGAAAATGGAAATTCTAGTAACACTCGTCCTAGATTATAATAATGCAAGTCGCATTATTTACATGCCTAGTATATAGTACAACTGTTTCAGGCAGTTGAAGTGTTCATTATTCAAATTGAATGGATCCTCTTAAATGTCCCTTTGACAATCACATAACTCAACTCACAACTTTACACCCTGAGTAGCAAATTTAAAATTTTATTTGAAGCAAAATTTCTGCTCCATTTGTTTTAGCCCCAGAGGGAAAATATTATTTTCTTTATGAATTCCATGCATTCATATATAAAGAATAATTTAAAGTTAATTGAAATTTTTAAATTAAAATAACATTCTTTTTTTTTTAACTAAAATCGAAAAAATTTCAGAAAAGAGAATTATTATTTTTTCACATAAAAATATAAGTTTAATTTTAAATTAAAGTAGTTTATGAATAAAATTGGTATAATTTAATACGTATAAAGCAATTAGTGAGATTTTTAAGATTTACTAATGTTTATAGAGAATTTGATGTAAAAGAGAGATTTTTGTCGAGAGAAAATTGTCTGCGAAAAAAGGAAAAGGATATAGAAAGGAAAATATATTGTGTTCTCCGGAGCGTGAAATCGCCGTAAATTATCTTTTCTTTTTCGTGTTTTTGGTCGGGGTGTCAAATAAAGGGAATTAGCTACATTAGGAAAGGACAGTTTATATATATAGAGAGAGAGAGAGGAGAGACAAAAGGGCGGAAATGAGAGCCACTGGCTTAAAACAGCACTGCGTTCCAGATCGATAACCAACGCTACCCTTAAACTCGGAAATGTGGATTGATATCAGGGCAAAACTAAAACGTCTTAAATTTTATTCCTATGTTAAGAGAGGAAATCTCGCGTTTTCTTATTTATATAAAGCTTCTTTGACATTTGATATTTTACCTGACAATAATTTTACTCTCTCGCAATAAAGGTCAAAGAGCATTTTATATATATTTCAAATTCTTGGTTTAATAAAACTTTTTCCATTTGCTGTATAATATCAATGAAATTTAATTACAAAAATATAATTATATAAAAAAATTTTATATAATTTTGGAGAAAATTAGAAGCTTCTTTTTTTATATATACAAAAATTGTTTTTTCTAATAAATGAAATAGATTTTTTTTTTTTTCTCCTAAAAATTGAAAGCTGACCGTTATTTTATGGATTTCTAAAATCAAGATTTCATTTTACCTCTCGTCTCTCGATATACCGCATAGATTTCTTAAATCCCAAGTCAGTCGCATTTGCAATTTACTCAGAGACTTCTATTGGTTTCTTTTTACATTGAGAAGCTTGCATTCAAAGAATATCTTTCATGAATTCACATCCATCTAAAAAAAAAATTCTTCACAGATCGATGAAACCCCATTGGTAAAGTTATCCCGATAAATCTCACAATTTATGAAAAGAGCTTTCGCATTTCGCTTGCGATACGACAAAACTGTATAAAGAATTCTTTTCTTTCGCGCATATTGAAAATTCTAAAATTAGTATTGCAAATTTTTTCCTTATTTTTTTTTTCTATTATCAATGGTTATTATTAAAGGTAATACCATTATTCCTAAATAATTTATTTATGAAATTTTTTTGTTAATTAAAAACTTTTGTTTCGAGTGAGTTTTTTTTATTTTTTTTTTGAAAAATTTGTTTTTTTTAGGGTTGACTGGTTCTGTAACTCATTTAGATTAAGTGTAATTAAAATTTATGGGATTATATTCCGCTATGCTTAGTTTTGGTACATTCAGTAGTAAAAGTGCGCTTACGTCAGACAAGAAAATTGAACGAGGACATGTAAAATCAGTTAGCATTTTCTGCTTTTAGTAAATTTAGTTTGTTTAATTTTTAATATACATATTATTAAATAATAATATATTTATTTAATCGAAATTGTTTTTCTTCTTAAGCAAATAAAATTAATTTTTCTTAAAAATTATTCATATTTGATGTTAATTTTTCTATTATTATTTGTTTTAAAAATTTTCTTCATTAGACGAAATTCGTTGCAGATAAATGTTAAGTCACTTTCGAAGTGAAAAATAATTTATGAAATCCTCAAACTCCTCGTATTTGTATCAAACTGAAAGAGTATAGTCCTTCCAAAGGATCTACTTTCCCCAAAAAGTCTTTGATTGCATGTGAGGGACTTTTCCTCAACAGAGGTGTGTTTGCCATCCTCTTATTTAGAGATGGCTCCCCTTTTTGGGGTTTAAGCGAGGGTGTTGAGGTTGCAAACTGTCGAGGAGTAAAATTCTATAGTGAAAGAGATCCATTGCATAGAAAGAGGGTGAAAAATAAGGTGTCTGTGTAATCGAAAATATTAAACTGACAACTCTAATAAAGAATTTCACTTTTCGTTTTATATGAAAACTGTATATATGAAAATTTTTATAACGAAAAAGAAAAAACATTCTATTTCAAAAAAAAAAAAAAAAATTATTTCGTTGACTTCAATTTTCAATTTACACTGAATTTATTTTATTTTATTCAAATAGGTTATTATTATATCAAATAAATATTTACTTGAAAGACATAATTATTAGTTGGGTCAATTAAATGGTATTTGTTACAAAATAGAGAAATTATTGGTTTTCAAATTTCAATATTTAATATTTAATATTCTAGCTAAAATAAATAAATTGCAATGTTTTGATCGATTTCTTGCAGTACAAGGAAATAATTAGAACAAATGACTTTGAAAAAAAATATATATATAGTGAAAAATGTTTTTTTTCGGAAAAATAATATATCATTTCCAGATGAAAATTTTCTAATATAGACTGTCAATTTCAAGATTCGAGTACCCAGTTCATTTATTTCTCGAAACCATATATATATTGAACAAGGAACCCTCGCCTGCATCCTGTTTGATAGTAGAGGGAGATTATCTGTAAAACATACTTTCCTATATATCTATATACAACTATCTAAAAGTGCGATAACCCAACGAGACATTCACTCCGCCCTTTGAAAATTGCCTTGAGAGAAAATTGATGGTTGCTCTAGGTATTGCAAATCACATTTCGTTTAGGGAAACCTTTCTTTAATCTGGACCAAATTCACCTCTCCAGATTAAAATTAAAAAAAAAAAATTAAAAATGCCGAAATATTAGAAAAAAATTAATATACAATTTTAAATACAGGCAAAAATATTTAAGATTACTGAAAAAAAATACTTTTAGAAATTATTATTAATAAATTTTTATTTATTAATACTAATTTCAAGTTTAATTTCATTTAATTCTTTTATGCTTTTATAATTAGATGTAGTAAACTCTTAACTGTATCTCAATTTTTTACTTTTGTTTCCATTTAAGAACTTTAATACAACTTAAACTGAATGAAATTCAAGAAATGAGCTTTTACAGAGATTTTCATAAAATAATAATTCGAGGCTCAAATTTTCTTTTAAGGATGAAAAAAAGAAATAAGCGTGAAATTAGTCTGGCGCCTGCAAACTTACGATACAAGTTATACACAGAGTTTCACGGCTCCTAGTACTTGTCTCGAAATATATATATATATAAGCAATGCCAAACGCTGTATATATATATATATATATATATATATATATATATATATATATATATATATATATATATATATACGTAGGTTGCAAACAGTCTGATTAAGTTCTGTGCACGACGTCGTAAAAAACCCTATTGGAGATTGAATTTCTAAAAGAAACTGGTCAAACGCGCAAATCGTGCTTGAAAAATAAATAAAAGATAAAGAATTCTGTTTCTCACTCTAATTCGCTTTGAGAATACATCTGCTGTGAAAAAAAATGTTGGAACTATTCCAATAAAAATAATACTCCTAATATATTATATTTTTACTAAAAATAATTGTTTCTTTCAGAGAAATGAAAATATCAAAGATTTTCTCATATTTATATCGAAGAAAATTCTCGAAATGTTTTTAGGAAATGAATAGTGATTTTATTATTGATTTTTGGTTTCAGTGGTAAAAATATTCAGAAATATTTTTAATTCTTATATTCTTTTCAACATATAATCTCTAAATCTGAATTAGTGAAAAGTGAGCTACTAATTTAAATTAGTAAAAATTTTCACTAATTTTTAGTCACTTTTTACTAAAATTTTAGTCATTAAATTTTAAACTACTAAATCAAATAGTAATATATTTTACTAAAAATTAGTAAATATTGTCACTAATGTAAATTAGTAGCTTAATTTTTACTAATTCAAATTTAAAGAGTAGTAAATTACAGTCATTCGAAATCAGTAGAAAAAGACCGTTTTAGTCAGACAAAATGATTTAAACTATTGTAATACAAAAATCAGTAGTAAATTAACGTTGCAGTCAGACAAAACGGTTAGATTGGAATTTTTGTATCAGTAGTCAAAGTCAGCTATGGGCAGTTTAGTAGTAAAACTCCGTTTTAGTCAGACAAAATTATTTACACTCGTAGAACTAGAATCAGTAGTACAAAACCGCTTTAGTCAGGCAGAATTATTTAAATTGTTCTAATAGTAAAATCAGTAGTAGAAGAACGTTTAAATCAGACAAAAAGTTATTATTACCATTAGTAAAAATTTTTAATTATATATACGATTCGAAGAAGATAATAATTTCTTTAAATTATTTATTTACGAAAAAGAAAATTTAATAATCAGGAAATATTTAGCTATATAAATTTGTATAATTTCTGACAGAGTCTAGTGAAATAAACTTTTCACATTCTCCCCAAGGGATTTATAAATATTTTTTCAAAAAAAAGCATAAATCAATTATTTTATAATTTGAAAAAGATTCAGTTCTGGTGTTATTTTTTCATAGTTATATATATATATTATGTAACTTATATACGAGCGCTTACCTCACTTTTGTGACCTCTGAGATTATGATTCGTTCTGAGGGGAAGTTCTGGTGTTTTCATGCTACAAACCGAGGATGTAAATGTTACTCCGACCAATCCTCGGGCATTACCCGTAGCCAGCCATCCATCTTGAAAATAACTAGGCCGATTCAGCTTCCATCCTTCGTCCTGTTTAAACAAAAAAATAAATAATAATTTCATTAACTCACACATTTTCGTTCAAAATATCACTATAGGGAAATTTGTTTGTCTCATAACTTTTTAATTAATATTACCAAAATTTTTGTTCAATTAAAAAAAAGTTTATCACTCACGGAAAAAAAAGATTTACATGAAACACCGAAAGATTTTATTAGAATAGCAAAAATTTTAATTGTTTTAGATAAATCTTTCACTATTCTAGTGAAACCTTTCGCTTCAAATGAAATTTTTTTTCTGTTCTGAAAAAATTATATTAATAAATATTCATATTTAATTTTAATTAATTTTAATTTAATTTAAACTTTTCTCAATTTGAAATTATATATTTATATAAAATCAGTTTTGAATGAAAGATCATTATAGACTTACTAACTTTATTAAAGTTTGACAAATTTATATTTCTCAATATATATTATATATGAATCTTTATATAAACATAATACCTACTTGTACAAGATTATTTTCTTAATAGAGTTATTACAAAGATGCAACATATTTCTTGTATATATTATAAGATATAATGTTGTAATTTCATTTGTGAAAAGAACTTTAATCTTTAAAGCCAACTTCAATTCTAGGCGTACTTTTATAAGGATTCTCGAGCACTAGAAATGTATATTATATATAATAATAATAATAATAATAATAATAATTTATGTAGAATTATTATAAAAAGAAAGAGGGATAAAGACCTTTTGTCCATTTAGAATTTAAATTCTCTGAATAATTTTACAAAAAAAAATCGAGTTATAAAATTTACATATATAACATTTCTTTGTGTATATATATATTATTTAAATTGAAAAAAAATATCTACAATTTTCTCAAATTTAAACGAAAGATCAAATTTCTTCAGATTGGTAACTTAATTCTGCAGAAAAAAAATATTCATTAATCACTAGTTAACCTTTTTTCATTAAAAGTCCAACCCCAATTTAGTTTCCCTTCGCACTAATTATCTTCAATTTTTTCCCTATATATATATATATATTCTCTAAACAACAGAGAAAAATAACGGTTCGTCACACCTTTGTTGATAAATGATTGCACTTATATAATTGATAGTTAAACTGAAAAAAAAGTAAATTAAAAAAAAAAGAAACATTGAGATAATGTTTTATGAAATGCGCGAATTTAATTACAATGAACACGAGATTAAACTAGTGTCTTTTTATGGCTTGCATAATTCTAAAATGAAAATAAAAAAATCATGACTTGCGAATGACGACTTTGGCCTTCATAATATATAGAAGGATATGAGCTGACAATATTTTATGTAAAAACTGTATATATACATATAATCTTGACACCTATTCCAATGAATTCCATAACATATAGCGAATATATCGTGCGTGGATAAAATGAAAAATTTCTTTTATTTTTTTCCACTTTTAATAACAAAAGCTCATTTGACGATTTTTTTTTTATAATTTACTTGAATAAAGTTTTTATATTTCTAAAAATATACACTGAAAAAAAATTTATTTGATTCAAATAATCGGTTACTGTTATCAAATAAATATTTTCTTGAACCAAATAATTTTTTTAAATTAAATAAACTGTATTTGAATCAGTAGTTTCTGTATTTGAAACAAATACCATCTCAAATAATAATTATGTGATAAATAAATATTTATTTTATAATAATCAAGTAATCGGATTATTTGAATCAAATAAATTTTTTTTCAGTGTATTTGTAGACATTTTTTTATAAATAATTTTGAGGTGGGAGATTTTAAAAAAAGGTAATTTTTAAATATTTTTTGGAATTTTTGTTAGAATTACTAGTTTTTGTATAAAAAAAAAATTTAACTCTGTTTATGTGATATAAAATACACGGTTATTATTTTCTCGAGAAAAAATAATGCTGAAAAGATATGGGATAGGGAAAATGACAAACCTAAAAACAAAGCGTTTTAGTAGTTAAAGTGTTGAAAATCACCGCCACTTTAAGTGGTGAACAGAAAGAAATTCTACCTATGCTCTCTCTCTCTCTTTATATATATGTATTGAAAACTTGAAGAACAAAAGCTCTCAATAGCTTCGTCTATGAACAATACCCATTTATTTCTGTAAACTTGAAAGCAAAAAAAAAAAAAAAATTCTCAAAAAAAAAACCGAATTCTTTCAATTATTTTTCACGATTTTATTTTATTTATATTCACTGATTTGGTGAAAATAAAATTTTCATTCACTCGTGTTTTTTCTTTGTATAAAGGATTCGTTTATTTAATTAGACTCTCACAGCATCAATTAACTTATATAATATGTTTCAACAAAGCTTTGTTTTCCATCGTATTAAAGTTTCATTTTATATAAATTTTCACAAAATTTTCCTATTATAAATTATAAAAATTATATAATACGAATTACAAAAAAATATTATATAATTTAATTCTACAAAGACTTAAAAAAAAAAAAAAAATTCTGAAATTGACTTTTTTTTGAAGAAAAATGATAAATGAGTGAACGAAAGGAAATTTTCATTTTTCCAAAGATACGGAAAGATATCTTTGATAAGAAAACTTGTAAATGATGAAACTTTAAAAAAGTTGTGTAATAAATTTTTTTCTCAAGTTTGTAATAAAAGTTTTGAGCCATTGTGTCCACAAGTTGCGTATATATATATATAGAGAGAGAGAGAGAGAGTGTCATTTATAATTCGAGTGGCAGGATTATTAAAAGTTACTGGACCCCCCTTTATTTTATAACCAGACGAGTTTCTATCCTGAAAGTTTGAATATGGGAAAACATAAGCTTAAGCAAAGTCTATACTCCTGAAAAGTGCCTTGACTCGTATATGCCCCACCCCTTCAGCGAGATCTCCATATAATTACGGATATATATATATAAAACAAGGGGTCGTAAAGATACATAAAAGGATGGAAGAAGAAGAAGTTAGGAAAGACCAAGAGAGATGGAAAATAAATGAAAAAAAGAGAAAATGGCCTGAAGCTAGTGAAGTGTTTGTAACGTTAGGGTAGACCATTATACACAAAGAAGACTAAAATACAACCCTTATTATTATTATTATTCTATCGCTCTCCTACATTTGCCTAAAGCGTTTTTATTTTCATTCGTTCTTTTTTTAAATCAGGAAGTTCAATCGTATTTTAATTTGTTTTTCACAAAAAAAAAAAAAATCCTTTTCATGTTATATCCGCAGTGGAATCTAAAATATAAGCTCGATTTTTGTATATAAAATTAGGTTGTCACTTATCAAACGAATTGACATTTGAATTACAATTCCGGATAAAATATTATTGGAATATAAATATTCTTTGCACAAAGGATTTAAAATTTTTATTACTCTTATAAAATATTACTTGATTATTTATAAAACCCAAATTTTTTTTTGCCATAATTTTTCTCTAAAATATATATTATTATAGACAAAGGTATACAGTTTTAATAACATAAATTTGAATTTTTTAAAACTTTTTTCTTTATAATTGTAAAATATTCTTGTAGGTAGATAGTTTTACATTTAAAAAAAAAAATTTTTTTAATAATTTGGTCTTAAAATTAAAAAAAGTACTTAACAATTATTAACGTAGTAAATTTTTTTTAAATAATTAATTAAATTAATAAAAAAAAAATCGAAATATCCTCTCTAAATCTGAATTAGTAAAAATGTTTACTAATTTGAATTAGTGACTCACTTTTTGCTTTAGAATTAGTTAAATTTTACTAATTGTTAGTAAAAGTTACTAATAATTAGTAAAATTTTACTAATTCAGATTTAGAGAGTCGCTCTCTATTTTATTTGCAATGAGAGATGTAATTGAAGAGGATGCTTTATGATTTCGAGTAATATTATAAATGTGAAACTAATTTTTAGTTGAATAGTCGCGTTTTCAAGAATTTCAATTAGCCTTGTCAGCTGAATCGTAGAGATCGGCATTTTCAAGAGACTCATCTGCAACATGAAACAACAGGGTTCGCGAGCGCGGGGAATATGAGAGGAAATTCTTCGCGGAGAGGTATTCAATTTATCCAAGAACAATAGACCACGTTTTGCATGGTCTCGATAATAACGCTATCGATTCAAGCACACGATCCACATTTCTCTCTCTCTCTCTCTAGAACAAAAACAGAACTCGCGACGCGACACGATTTATTCAACAACATAACTTGACTGCACACATATTTTGACCGCATTTACAAATCATCTATATTCATTTACTTGCCCGTAAACTTTGTTTTATTTATTTGCAATATTTTCCGTTTATTTTTTAAAAACAGTGGAAAATTTTATTTAGCACTGGTAATGGAACATTTTTTTATTTTTTTTTTATAGTTAAAAAATGTCAGTAATTTGGTGCGTTTAAGTAGCGATTATATTCTTGAGTTTTTGACTTAAGACAAAAATTATATCTAGAACAATTTTTCACAGAAGGAAATTTTAAATATATAATAGGACAACTTGAAAGAGAAATTTTGGCTCACTTGACATCTTTTTTTGTTCTCGCTTAATAAGTGGATCTTGTCTGACACGATAACATTCTACTCATTAAAAAGGTAAATTTTACTTTTATTTTTACCTTTTTTTCCACAAAATTATAAAAATTTATTTAAATTAAATTAAAATTTTATTTTTGAAATTAATTATTTTTTTCTATTTTGTGCGCGTCACTTTTTTTGTTGTTGTAATATGACATTTTATTGTATTAAAGTGGTGAATTTTCTTTAGCCTCATATATATAAATAAGTGGATTTTGTCTGACCTTTTTCTACTTAAAATATGTCATTTTTAATATTATAAAGCATTAAATTTTTCTTCCTAAGGATTTTAATTTTTTTTTTTTTTTTTATCAAATATATAAAATTTGTTTATCGCTAGTATTTTTGAATAAAATAATAAAAAAAATATTAATACTATAAATAATTTTATTTACATACATTTTATTAATAGTAATAATAATAATTTATAAAATGTTTTGTCGTAACCCTCTGAAAGGCGCTCTTATTTATGGACTTAATCGAAATTAAATCTTTAGAGTCTTTGTCTCTAATTTGTAGTAAATAGAGCGTTAATCAGAGGATCAAAATGAGCTTTGACCAAACTAAGTCGGTGTATATATATATATATATACATGATTCAAAGACAAAGCTCACATAACTGTACAGGGGAATCTCTTCTGATTATTGCACACCATCCGGTATATCACACAATATGCCTCTTGGCACCCCCAGCTAATGTTCTATTTATTCTATACGCATTCCCCAGTTTACAAAGGGTCAAATCAGCCTGAAATTTGGCTATTTCTACTAATTCAAGCTGCTTCATATTCACGTCCATTATTATTTACTTCTCTCAAATTTATACCTACAGCATAAAAAATATTTATCTCAGAGCTAAATAAATTTTTGATTTATATAAAAATTTTATTTATGACAAAATAAAATTTTTATTTACGCCAAATAGGATATTATAGGCTTTGAGTTTATTTAATTCAAATATATTATATTTGGTTCAATAAAACATGTATTCTTGTATATATTTTTTTGAAAATATCAAATCAGAGTAATATTTGAATTGAAATAAAATATTAGATTAGTTTGCAATTGTTTGAGGAATTTTCCATTTAAATATACTTATGTGAAGCAATTGAAAAATCTGGAACGAAATGACAAAATAAGATAAAACAGCACGAGATAGAAAAAAAAGGGAAAAAGATATAGAAAAAAAAAAAAAAAATTGTGCGGAGAATGGCAAGCAGTTAACTACAGCAATCGAATTGTGCCTTCGTCGATAAAGCGCTGGAATAATGAAATTTCACCACTTAAATCAATTATCCACTCTGCGAACGAGCGACTTAATTGACTCACTCGGATTCTCCTTGTTACACATATTATAGTCAGTCAAAATCTGAATAGTGAAATTTAATTTTTTATTCCAAGTGACATTTTGAAATCTATATCAATAGATGGCAAATTACATATTTTGGTTTAATAAGAAAGTTTCTTGAAATCAAAGAAAAGATTCGTCTATGTCAAAAAGATTTAATATAAATTTTTTTAATTTTTTCAAATCTGTGAAATATCGTGAATTATAATTAAAATAAACCGCACTTTAAAATGAATAATGAAAATTAATTTTACAATTTAATAATTTAATTAATAAGTCATATATGACATCGGAAATAGAATTGTTTTATCAGATTTGTGAGACATTTATGATTATTATAAATAACATTTTTCCACATTGTATATATAACTATATACGAAACACATTTTATGAGAGTCATTAAGAAAAAGATGATATTCTCTCGGGAAGATTTGCTCTTCGTATATATATATATATATTTCTATTTCAGAAATATATGATAACTGAAGGCAATAAAAATTTAATTTCAATTTAAAATACCCCAATAAATTTTATTAGCCCCACCAAATGTTTTACGAGACATTGAATTATTTTTGAAAAATTGAAAATTCTAATTTCTCAAAAAAAAAAATAAATAAAAAATAATTGTTTGAATTTCTTTATCAAAAATCAATATTTTTCTAATTTAATTTTAGATAAAAAAATTAAATATTTTTCGCAGGTTGAATTTCTATGAAATTTTTAGTCAAAAAAAAAAAAAAAAAAAAAAAATAAGAATAAGAATATGTGATGGAAAAATGGTGTATTAGAGAAAAATTGAAGTTTGAAGGACTAATTTGAAGAAATGCGAAGAGACAATGGTGAATTTTGAAAATATCGAATAAACTGGAAACAATGGGAGCAAGAAGCACCAAATCGAGCATTCAGTATCCACTTGAGACACTAGTCACGATCGTCATCTTGAGCCAGTGTAGTACAAAGCCCCTTTCTAAACTTTCTCTCCCTTCTCCTCTTGCCCTTATTCTATATATCCGTATATATAGTACGTTTGTACTGTGTAGTACTCTCTCTCCTTTTCCTGGCACACTCGAGAACTATATAGCAGCCTCCTGAAAACCCCTGTGAGATACCCTCCCAAAAGTTATTAACTTGGCTAAAGCCTTCACAATCCCTCTGTCCTTCCCATGGAAATGTATACCTTATCTTTCTACTCATCAGCTTAACAGGCAATTTATCTCATTGTAAAATCTATATATTTCCTCCGAAAACTAAATACAAGATGCTCTCTAATTAAATTATTATTAAACAATAATATTTCAATTTATTGTAATTAGGTGGCAAAAGTTAATGTTATAAACTTAATTACAGTTCATAAAGTTAACATATATTTAATTTAAATTTAATTTTCAAATTTAATATTAGTTTAATTTATTCCAATTCACTTAATCAGAAATTATGACTGAAATTATATTAATTAAGTAAATTAAATTAGAACTATATATATTGACCTCTCTCTTGTTTTTGTCGGTCATAATGCAATTTTCGATTCAGGAAACATATTTTTTTGAATATCACAAATTTTAAATAAAAATCTTTTCAAATATTTAAATAGAAATTTTATATCAAATCTTGTCAATATAGGACAAAACATTTATGTGCAGTTTATATTTGAATAACGAGAAGACGGTATATAATGAGACAAAAACTCAATGGGT
The DNA here is from genome assembly GCF_019393585.1 of Leptopilina boulardi. Lineage (NCBI taxonomy): Eukaryota > Metazoa > Arthropoda > Insecta > Hymenoptera > Figitidae > Leptopilina > Leptopilina boulardi. The sequence goes on along the minus strand of NW_026137934.1, from coordinate 692,216 downwards.
TTTGTGTTCAATGTTCCTAGCATGCAACACTGCGAGCGATACAACTTTACATGATATGTAACTTTACTTGCATGTCAATGCAATCTGTTCGTTAGAAATAAAATCTTTTCCTAAATATATATGTATATGTTCGAAACATTTCGATAACAATAAGTGATTTGAATTTTCGAGTTAACAATTCTTTCTAACATTGATAACAAAATAATTTTTGAAATTTCGATTTTAGAGGGAAACAAAATTTTAGACATAAAGTCTGACTGAAATACTTCTTTACTATTGTCTTTAAAATTGAGATTTTATCAAGAATTTCAATTTAAATTTGTCTGACTAAAATGTAATTCTACTACTGATAGTACTGTTGCAACAGTTTAAACAATTTTGTCTGACTAAAAAGGTTTTTACTACTGATATGGAAATTTTGAAATTTTAAACTATTTCGCCTGACTATAGTCTGAATAAAATCTGAATCAGTGAAAATTTCACTGAATTCAAATCAGTGGCTCAATTTTCTTTAATTCACCAGTGAAATTTCACTGGGAATCAGTTGTTTTCCCAGTGAAATTTCACTGGTGAATTAAAGAAAACTGTGAAACTGATTTGAATTCAGTGAAATTTTCACTGATTCAGATTTTAGAGTGTAATTCGGTTTGTTTTACTACTAATATACAAATTATTAATAAAATCTTCATATTTTGTCCGACCGAACCTGACTTTAACTACTGAAACAAAAAATACAATTTAAAACGTTTTGTCTTATTGCAACGCTAAAACGAACCTTTACTATATACTGATACCAGAATTACAAGAATTTACACGTTTTGTCTATCTTAAAGTAGTTTTAACTATACTTAACAGAATTAAAATTAAAAACCTTTTTTTTATGTCACGAAAATTGCAAAACTTATGACATTAAAATTTTCTTTTACTACTTATTACAGTATTACAACAGTTTAAACAATTTTTGTCTGATCAAAAAAATCCTTTACTACTGATAAGATTTCATATTATTTTGTCTGACTAAATCATAGTTGTACCACTAATATATTTAAATACAAATATTTTGTCTAACCAAAACTTTCTTAAACTACTGATGAAAAAGTTGCAATTTAAAACGTTTTGTCTGACTAAAACTATATTTTACTACTAATTCTAGAATTATATTTTAAATCATATTTTCTGACTAAAAACGAACTTTTACTATCAACAAAAATTTCAACCTTTTTTTGTCTGACCAAAACGATCTTTTATTACTCATACTAAAATTTTAATTGTTTTGGTGACTAAAACTTACTTGTACTACTTAATGCACAAAATATTTCAATATAAATGTTTTGTCTGACCCAAACGGACTTTGACTACTGACAATAAATTACAATTTAATACGTTTTGTCCGACTAATATTAAATTTTGCTACTGTTAATATAACTACACTGGAAAAAATATATTTAATTTAAATAATCGGTTACTTGACTATTGTGAAATATTTACTTGAACCAAATAATTTTTATTTGAATTAAATAAACTGTATTTGAATAAAGTAATCTGTATTTGAACCAATAATTTTTGTATTGGAAACAAATATCACTTAATTGACTCAAATAATATTTATTTGATACAAATAAATATTTATTTGATAATAATAACCGATTATTTGAATCAAATAAATTGTTTTTTTCAGTGTACACATTAAAAAACATTAAGAATTTGACTTTTGAAAGAAATACAAAGAAAATTTATTTTAGAAATGACACAACGTAGTTTTTTTTTAAATTGACAATAAAATGTCTTTATATAAATGGCTAAGATACATATAATTGTTATAACTTAAAAATAACAGATGATGAGACTCGTTATACAAAAAGTATATTTTTAGAAAAAGGTCATGTAAGCCTTAGACAGAAGATATAAATTTGCAAAATTTTAATTAATATTTCATATATCAACTCTTATACGCAACCTTCTTGAGGCAATATATAACTTTTCGTATACTTCAAGAAATATATATATAGTCTGTCTAAAATGATAATTTACATCTTTAATAATGCATGAGTATATGATAAATTGAATTTTATAATTTTTTTCCCCCCTTTAATCCAAAGAAAAATACTAGAGTATTCGGGGATTTTGAAAAATTCCTTTTTTTTCCTGTATTATATTTCACTTGGTCCTTTTAATTAATTTCTAATTAATGTCCCAAATGTCTGGGTCCCGAATGTTAAATTGAAATACTACGCCCAAAGGAATTTATATGTCAGTGTGGATTCCAAATGGGAAGACACAGTAGACTCTCGATAATAATTAACCCTAATAAAATAACTATCAAAGGGACGCTATTAGTTATTTGAACTTTTAATGGACGTGTAAATAACTATTTTTTAATTACATATATATATAATTGAAAATTAATTCTTGATATTTTTAATCTTTCTTCAATTTGTTATTATTTTTTTCATATATTTTTTTGTAGCTAATAACGTTTTTCTGCATCTAAAAAAATAATTCTTGAATTTAAAATTTATTTCGTTGGTTTCAATGAGTTTTCTTATGTTGGAAAATTTAGATTCGTAGATTTTGAAAAATCTTCTTGAACCTAACAATTTTTTTTTTTTTATAGAAACAAATTGAATAAAAAAACAATTTTCTTTGCATTCTGCAAGTTGAGCTATTAAAATGAAAATTTTTAATATTTAAAAAAAAGAAAAGTAAATTCGCACAGTATGTAGATTGAATTAAATGAAACAAACAATTTTCCATTAGTGAAAATATGAAATTTCTCGTGCATTTTTGTAGCATTTTTATTAAAAAGTAAAACAAATTATATTACCACCGGCGACTCATCCGATGATTGTCCCATCCAGCTGAGGGAAAGAATATTGCAGTCGCACTTCGCATTATTGTCCTTCTCGAAATGCAAATGCATTTTGATCTAGTCACTCCCTGTTTGCCCATTAAACAAATCGGTATCAGCACCCCTCCTTAATTGGATCACCAGAATATGCTGTAACTCGTACTCAATTTCCTCATTATGTCAATTGTGTGTTTGTATATGTTTTATATATAAATCTCAGTCTAGAATGATGAAAACTAGCGACACCCTCAAAATCCAGACATTACTTTACACGATAAAAAAAATGTCCTCTTAAAAAATAACGTTTCATTAAATTCTTTTGTTTTTCGAAAAAAAAAAATTTCTATTTTTCTCTTCACACAAATAATGTCTTATTTACTCTTTTTTTTATCCTATATAAAGAACACTATATGTTTTTATGTACTTGTAAGGTCTCTTCTTTTGCTCTTAATTTAGAAAAATGCTTGTTTTTATCGAGCAAATAAGAAAATTGGGCAGTTGATTCTTTTCAAAAAATTTTTACATGAATATATAATTAAATGACGAATGAATTTGATCTATTTGAAAATTTTTTAATCCTAATATCAGCGTTTATATACAAAAAAATAATGAAAACTTGAGTCATTATTTGTTTCTGGTGAGGGTCGCCATTTTGCCGCCGCCACCGCTTTGACCACTTCACCAAGTTTCACCAATTTGAAAACGAAGTTATCGTTGAGCTTTCTGCGCGACCGAATGTCAGACTGAAAAGCTCGAGCGTGTCATGAAGCTCGGAATACAATTCCATGGCTCTGCGCCGATTTTATTGATTGTTCCGCAGGATTGCAACGAAATGCCGTCTGACGGAAATCTTCTTTACTACTGATTCACCCCCTCCCCCTGTCCATATTTGTAAAGGGTATGTCATGTTCTATGACGTCATCGAATACCGACCGAATTGAAAAACAATATTCGATATTTTTTTTAAATCTAAAAAAAAATTTTTTTTACTTAAATTAACTTTCGAATCTTTTTTTTTTTTGGTATTAAAAAAATTTGCTGAGAAAATTAAAAAATATTACAACTTTAAATAAGACTCCCTTCTTCTATTAAAATAAAATTTTATTTTTTGTTTCTATTAAAAATTAATTAACTGGTGTTTTGTGATTTTTTATGCACAAACTTGGCAAATTGGATATTGGAATAAAAAATAAATTCTAGAATAAGACAATAAATTGAATATTGTTTTGCAATTTATTGGAACATTCCTCAATTGTAAAGAATCCTCCAATTTTAAAAATTAATCTTCTTCCTCTTCGGCTGCTGCGCCACCGCTTCCCTTGCGCATATTTTTCCTCTTTACACGTCCAGGACGACCACCACCAAATGGTGACTTCAATGAAAAGTCAATATGCTTTTGAGAATCAAGTCTCACTATGAACGAAGGAATGTTCACCACTTGCTTCCTTACTCTAAAAAAAAAAAGTTTATTTATTTTTCTTTATTCTGACAAATATATTTTTTTCATATTTTAAAATTTTACTAATACAAAATCCTACTTTGTTTGGAGTATAACAGATTTTTTACTTCACTGAATTTTATTTCCAAATTTGCATTTATAAGAATTTCTACTTTACTAAATCTTCATTTATCATTTCAAACAAAGATTCGGTAAAATAAAAATTGAGCAATTTATAAATTCGATTAAATGAAAAATCGATTTTAATTTTGCTAAATTAAAATTCATTTTAAAGTAATTAAAAACAATCCTTTAAAATCAGGCATTAAAAAAATATCAAAAATTACTGTACCAATATCAAAGGACTGTATAAACCTCCAACATTTTGTCAAGACGTTAAACTTTTCAAGTTTAAGTGGTCTGACTGAAAAGTTGTGATCAAAAGATCAACAGAAACTCCAAACTTGTTAGACGTTAAACATTTTAAGTTTAAGTGGTCTTATTGAAAAGCTGGACCAATTAAGGTCCAGACTATTTTTTACTCGATCACCATTCACGATCAATATCGCCCTCATGAGCAGATTCTAAATTATTAAAAAGAAATTGTTCATTCAAATTCCAAAAATAATAAAAAATGTCAAAACTTATATTTTCTATATTAAGATATTTGTCTCCTGATTTGAAGTCGAACGAAGAATATTCCTCGTTCGATGATTAACACAGGAATTTAATTTTGCCTTGATGATTAGAAACAATCTACTTAAATTGTAGATATTCCTTGCCCAGTACAACAAGGCATAAAATAAAAATTGTTTATTGTTATTAATCAGTACAAACCTAATGTGACGTTGTCGAATGAGAACTCGGGCATGATGAATTGACTTTGCCAATCCAAGTTTAAAAACCTGAGTTTGTAAACGTCTCTCTAAAAAGTCTTCAATCTTCAAACCAAGTACATAATCGAGTTTCATTCTGGTTTCATCTAATACGCCAATGCGTACTAAACGTCTCAGCAATGCATTTCCTGCAAAATATTTTCATTGTTAATTCTTTGATACTTTAAACCGAATCATTAAATTAAATTTTTAACTTTACTCAGGTTAATTTGGTTCAACAAGAATATTCAGACAAGAGGTGTCAGAAAATACAAGTAAAAATATCATCATAATAGAAAAATTCTATTTGCATCTAATAGTAAAATTAAAAAATATATAAAGTTATCACCTTCGAAAAGACGTTTTTGATCTTTTTCTTCCAGGGTCAAAAGTTCACGAGCTGCTTTTCGGATTTTTGCTAAAGTGTATTTAACCCGCCAAACTTCCCTTTTATTTCTGAGACCATATTCTCCAATAATGCGCAATTCTTGATCGAGTCGCGCTTTTTCATACGGTCTCCGAGGAGTAACGTATGTCTTCGAAAAGACCGAAGGAATTCTCCCGTTCACCATTGTTCGTCAACTGTAAAAATATTAAATAAATAAGATATTGAAAATAATCTTATTTTAAACTAAATTGTTTAAAGTAAATAATTTAATCCCATAAAATAAGAATCAACTATAAAAGACGCTTATTCTGTAATTTGAATTGACCCACAAAACCACGTGGCAATTTTTTTTCAATCACGTATCCTAAAATTCATATTTCAATAAAATATTGCTCTTAAAAATTATTGATATTAATTTTAGAAATTATTTTTAAATAAATTTAAATAATTAACTAATTAACTATTAAAATTGAACGAAAATCACGAGAAACAATTTTTAGGTTAGGAAACATTAGTAAAAGAGAAAAAAAAAGGTGAAAATTAATTACTATTAAATGGATATTATTTCAATACGAAAAATAGTAATGAATAAAAAATAAAACAAATAAAAATAGTTAAATAATACTCTAATTTTTTAGTAAACTTACGCTTTTTTCGCGAGACGATAAACCTCCTGCAACGTTCACTGTGCAAATGGCCGAGTGATCTTTTTCCGGTTTCAAGGTATTTAACACAGCGCCCTCTATTGATGATCAATGCTGCCAACTACATAATTTTTATTCTCAATTACAGAATTTGATTGGCTGGAATTATTCCATAAAACCATAACGGAACCAATTGAAAATAAGAGAAAAGTTTTTAATGTTTCCTACCCTGATGTGCATCTGGTGCCATCTAAAGAAAATTTAAAGTTTTTTAAATGTCAACATTGTCAACAATTAGAAATTAAAATTTGTAATTGAAATATTTCACGTTTTAATTATTTACAGTATAGTGAGCAGTTTCTGAAGAAAAACTTTGTTAGTTATCGTGTTAATAATATTTGCTCAGAGTTCTTGTTTTACAAAAACTAATAAACTTCAATGGAAAGTCTATTTGAGGTTATGTTTCAGTAATATTGTTAACGTTTTTTTCTGTTTACAAACTATAAAATTAAATATAAAAGAGATAAAATGAACAAAGTGGATTCATTTATTGCTATTTTAAAAGAAAAAAATAAATTGAAAAAAGAAAAATATGAATTAGAAGAAAATGATAATGACAAAGAAAAAACAAAAATGATCAACGACGTTGTTGAAACAACTGGTAATTTTAAATTTAACTTTAAAATAAATGCAATTATTAAAGAATTATTTCATAAAATTACTTTCTTATATTTCAGAAAATTTGATTCAAACCAAAGAAAATATTGCGAAAAATCTGAATTTTTTAATATCAAATAAACATTCAATATATAAAGTAACTCAGGAAGTTGAGACAACAAAAGGTCTTCCAATTTCTTCTGAATATCAACAGTAAGTAGAAAATTGACAATTTTTTATTTAATTTAAATAATAAAAACTTATTTTACAGAGATTTAATAGACAAATTTTATTTTTTATAGGCAAGCTTTGGATCTTATTACAAATAGCATTACCTTTTTAAATAATGTTCAAGATACGCAAAGAATTCTAGAAACGGATAAAAATTTAGAACTTTCAAAACCTGCAAGTGATATCGTATGTATAAAAACATTATTTAAGAAAACATGAATTGCTTTACGGTACGTTACATAATTTTCTGTATGTTATATTAGGTACGAAGTACAAGAACAATAGAGAATGAATTAAAGAAATTAAGGTCTTCTTACAATCAAATTGAGGCCTTGCAGTTAAAAGTAGAGCAACTGAAAAGTACTCTTTTTATTCCGGAAAGTAAGTTTATGTATTAATATGAATATTATATTTAGATGTTTTAAAACTGACTCAGAGATATTAAAAAAAATTCTCTCTATTTCAGGTGAAACTCAACAGGATTTAGAAGATTCCTTATATATAAATACATAAGTAATTTATTTTGATAAAGTTTATTTTTACATTTTTAAAAACATTTTTTTTTTCTAAATCACAATTTACAGTTTTGTATTAAAATACACATTAAAAATTCAATTAATAAAAATCTCTATTCAATGCTTTGCTGTAGGAATATAATCGAAATATTGGCTGGATGCATCCAATTTATTGTCAAGGTCCAATTTCAATAAAATCAATTGAGGATCCACAATATCCTGTAGGTAAATAAATTATTTAATTAATATTATAACTTTTATTGTTAACAATTAATTTCATTTTTTTTTAATAATATTAACAAAAAATTGAATATTACCGAGAAATGTGTTTTTATCATATTAGAATGAACATTGGATGAATATGGTATTTCATCAATATATTTTTCTTGTGGCTCAATTATATTTATGTCTTTTTCTGGTCTTTCAACATGACCAATTTTCAATGACAATCTTTCTCTGCAAAAATTATTACATTTATAATAATATTTTAAATAATATTTAAAATAAGATTTTACCTTGCCAAAGAGAGTTTCTCGGCAGCTATTCTATTTTCCCTTTGAGCGAGAATTTCAAATTGTGTTTGCACTTGATTTATTCTTTCTTTAGAATCTTCTTCTATTCTACGAGCCTCTTTTAAAGCGCGTAATCCTTCTTCTCGTTTCGCTAATGCCGACTTTTAGACAACAATTAATAAAATAATATATAAATTAATTAAGTAAAAAGGAAAAAAATATACCTGAGTCAACGTTTCAAGTTCTTTTGCCTTTATTACAAGTTGATCTTCTTTCTCTTGTAAAACACTTTTTTGTAATTCTACTTCATTAATTCTCTCTTGCCATTTTCTTCTTTCTCGAAAAGCATTTTCCGCAGCATCTTGCGCACTTTTTATCATTGCTTCCAACTAAATTATTTTAATCATTAATTTGGATATTATTTTTAGTAAAATAAAATAATAATAATAATACAAACCTCTGCCTTTGCTACATCATCGTTGCCTGATTTCAATCTGTTGGAAATTTCTAATTTACCCTTTTCCTCAATGAGTGCCTCTCTTTCTTTAGCAAGAAGTTCAATTCGTTTCTCTTGCTCTTTACACCAAGCTTCTTTCATATCCTAAAAGAAAAAAATTAATTTAAACATTGTAAATAATATTAGAAAAATGTTTTTACATTTTTATTTTACCTCTAAATGATTGCGTTCCCATTTTGATTGTTCTAAAAATAATTCCTTTTCTCTTTGAAATGTTTGTTCTTTTATTTTGAGTCTGTCTTCCACTTCTGCATATTGTATATTTCTTTTTTCTGTATCGAGTGCAAGTTTAATGGCATTTTCTTCCAATTTTTGAGCCGATATTAACAATTGTTTTCGCTCAATTTCCGACGTTTCGTTTTGTTTATTCAGTTGTTCTCTCATTACTAAACAAAAAAAAAAGATGACGTAATTATAATTCTTATTCTTTTTTAAAATAAATAAACAAAATGAGTTAATTAAAAAAAAATGTAATTGAAATACTAGTAAGACAAATGTCTTCATAATTTAATTTGTACAGAATATGTTAAACTTCATTTAAAAATAATTTACATATAACTATCAAAAATATACTTTTTAAATGATCAGTTTGCGTTTGTAAATAAACTTCTCTGGATTCATGAAATGTATCATTTCTCTCTTCTATTTTCTTTTGAAGAATTTGTAAATTTCCAATAACATTATCAGTTTTTGTCACAATATCATCGATATTTTCCTTGTTGTTAGAAAAAATTTTAATTGCTTCTTGTTCAATTGTTTTGGCTTTTGTAATATTTTGAATAATTTCAGTGTGCTCATTTTGTAATAAAATTATACTTTGAGAATGTCGCTGATAAATTTTTTCAACAGCTAACAGATGCTCTTTCTACAAATGAATAATTAATTTTAAAAAAATTAAATTTTTTAACAATTATTTTATTTTATAATTTATTCATTTTCTTTATTTATTAATAATAATTAATCATTTTTAATATTTTTGTAATAATAATTATTTTACAAATGACTTACATAATTATTTTTTTGAATTGAAAATAGTTAAAAATTTACCTTCAATTCCTCTTTTTCTTCTTTATGAATTTTTTCCATTTCTGTCATTTCCACTTTTAATTTTTGCAATTTTGCTTCATAATCGGCTTCTAAATTATCGAAATTCAATTGCATTTTTTGCTCAAATTTATCAATAGAATCCTCTAACATTTTTATTTGTTTCCTTTAGAAAAAAATATATGATAAAACAAAATTAGTAGCATATAAAAATTATTAAAATTATTTTTACGTTAAAAATAAATTAGTGACTTAATAATTATGTTTACTTATATGACTCGTCAAAAATTGTCATTTCCTTTTCATGTTTTTCCCGTAGACTTTCTATTGTGCTTTCTAAATAAAGCTTTTCCAATTGTAACTTCTGTACGAGACTCTCGGATTCAATATTTTTGTCAATAAATTCTTTAGGAATGTCAGTCTTATTTGCAGAAAATATTAACGGCGTTGACTTTGGTTGAGACATCAATGTCTTCAATTCGAAAATAAATATATATTTATAAAATAATTTAGAAAATTTCCTATAAAATTGATTTTACATACCTGTAGATAACCATCTATTCGATCTTGTTGCAATTTCATTTGAGCTTCCAATAAAGCTTGACGCTCAATTTGCCTAGTAATTAACATATTAAATTGTTTTTCTTGATCGTTTAGCCGAAGTGTCTGATTTTCAAGAAGATTATTTAATTTATCATTTTGCTGAGATAAAGTTGAAGCTGTTCTCAGTACATTTTCTTGTTGTTGCATTGACACGAGAGCTGATTGTTGATCAAATTGTGTTCCCAATAAAATAGATGCAGTCTGAGAAAAAATTGGTCCACTATCTTGATTATGTTCAATAATTTCAGTTTCTTTACTCGCAGCACTAAGAGTTGAAGTTGCTGGTTCACTAATTTGTTTTGCACTTATATTCGTTAATGAAATCTCTTCAGATTTTCCTTCTTTGATACTTTTCCGACCTCCCAGCCATTCTGGTAAATTATCATCTACTGTATTTTTCGTAACTGTCTCCTCCTTTTTATTCGTTCCAAAAATAGTGAGAGAATTCGTATCGATTTCCTAAAAGAAAAATAAAATTATTTACAATTTATAAATTAATTAACTGTGAATAAATTAATGATAATAAATTTACGTCAGACTTCTGATCGTTTCCAAGTAATCCCAGAGGATCTAATAATCCAGTTGAGGGTCTTCTACCTCTTCTAGATTCTCTTGATGCTGATACAACAGTTGTAGGCGAATAACCAGTATTAGTAATTGTCGATGGTACGGAAAGTATTGATTCACTTTTTGTCATTGAATTGAAACTTGATGATGGATGATTTGATTTTGTTTCAATTTTTGATTGAGTTGATGGAATTTCGTTAATTTTACGAGAATCAGAAGTGGATTTATTTGTTAAACCGCCAAATAAATTTTCCATTAATGACGATTTTTTTGCTTGTTCACTATTGAGAGATCTTGTTTTTTCAGTTAAATTTGATACAATGTCATCACTATCATCAAACAATGATTTATGAGGTCTTTTTGGTAATGATTTTTCTGGCACACGATTAACAGTTGAATTTGAAGTAACTTTAAAAGAATTTTCCTTTGGCAAATTATTTGTTGTTGAATCATTAGAATCAATTCGAAAAGAATTTTCTTTTGGCAAAGTGTTTGATTTGGTTTCATTCACATTTCGTGAAACTGAATTGATTTTAGGTTGTGATACGTTTGATTTTTCAGTTGAAACTCCATTTGTCTTTATTCCAAATAAATCTGTGATTTTCTTAGTTTGTGATGTCATAATGGGAATCGATGTTTCTTTAGAAGTATCGTCCTCGGATAAAAGATCTGCGAGAGGATCATCTTCGTTGAAATCTAGTGAATTAATAAGAGTGAATAACATTTTTATAAATTAAAATTTTTTTTAATTAAATATATATACCTCGGAATGCAACTTTCTTTTTGGGTTCAACAATTTGGGCAGTGGATTCTTTTTTCTGTTCATTAGTTTTCAAAGTTCCACGAATCAAAGCGTCATCTAAATCTTCCATATTTTCCAATATTTTGTCTAAATCTGAATTAATATCAGATGAATCTGAATGATTGTCGTACATTTCTATCGCTTTTTATCCTATAAAATCTTTACAATGAAAAAACTTTTTTTAAATTAACATGTATTATATTTAACAAAGAAAAAATACTTTTCTACTTTTTTAATATATTTAATTAATTAAATTTTATTTTAAGTGAAAAATTAACCCAAAAAATAGATTTGTCAGTAATAAAAAACAGCTGTCAAATACCTTTATTATATCAAAAATATTATAAAAACAAAGAAATTAAACTATTATAAAGATAGAAAAATTACCGAAATTCAAAAAACTCTGAAACTTATGTCAATAGACATGAATTGTCACTGTCAATACAACACAATAGTAATAAACATTACTTATTATTAATTAATTAACCTGTGATCATTGAAGAATGAGGACGCCAAAGATCATGTGTGCGTTGTCATGACAACCGTACAAAAATTCATTGAGATTGGTTAAAAATGATCACGTGACTGAGTAGTGGGGTAAAAAGACAACTCATGTTATATGTGTTTGTGTGTGTACGTGTCAAATCGTGTAAAAATGGCTGACGTTTATTTTTCTGCTCGTGCTTATTGTAAAATTCTTTTACACGCTATTAAATATCCTTATTGTGCAATAAATGGTTTATTATTAGCTAAATCGAAAAGTAAATCCGATGCAAAAACAAGTGAATTACAAATTGTTGACTGCATTCCATTATTTCACATATGTCTACATGTTTCACCGATGTCAGAAGTTGCTTTAACTATGGTAAGTTGTGATAAAAAATGCATAAATTTAGTAAAAATAATTCAATTCTATCAGTATTCTTTTTAATAATGTTCAATTTCAATCGATATTAATATTAGATAATGTATTAAAAAATTGACACTTTTAGGTTAGGTTAGGTTTGTTGTCATTATTGATCTGTGTGTGATTGGTGTCATATTAATTGATTTGAATTTAAATTAAGAATAATTTAACATTCTTTATTTAAAGAAAATAAATATATTTATTAAATTTAAATTCTACATTAATTAAATACCGAAAATAATTTCAAAATAATCAAAATATATTACATACCTTGTGTAGTATGAATTTTAATTTTGAAATTTTTGAAGATGATTAGGTATTTTGCTATAATGTATTCACTATATTGTTTAAATAATTAATTTCTTCCAGATTGACCAATATGCTTCTCGTAAAGGGCTCGTGATAGCAGGTTATTATTTAGCAAATGAAAACATAAATGATATGAGGTACCATTTAAAAGTCTATATAATTTTCTTTTATCATGAAATAGAAAATATTTAATTTACTTAATGTTTAATATGTTTTTGCAGCACGGATAAACCAGCTCACAGAATAATGTCTGAAAAAATAGCAGAAAATTTCGGACAGGCTCTCCAAGTTGTTGTATGTATAAAATAAATTAGTCTCATAAATTAATAAATACAGTCATAAAATAAAATAATTATTTTTTTAGATTAATAACAAGGAAATGACTTATAATATGGATATTAATCCATTGAGGGTCTCTCAGCACGCAGACGGAAAATGGAAATCTAAGGATAAAGCAGAGTTTGTAGTTTTTATAATTCTTTACTCTATAATTAATTTTTGTCACATTGCGATTGTGATTGATATTAATTGGAATTTTTTTTGTATCTTTCAGTATAAATTTCGAAGGTGGAAAAACACTATTTGAAACAATGGCTTGTCTAATGAAAGAAGAAGACTTCAAAAATTTAGTCGATTTTGACAATCATCTTGACAATATTGCTTTAGATTGGCAAAATTTAAAGCTCAACGATAGAATAGAAGAAGTTATGGAGAATAATCAATAGGTCGGAAAATTTCACTAATTTTTTTCAATTTTAATATTATTCACAAATAATCCGTTTTCACGCGTTTTCTCTGTCACCAATCAAATGAAAGCCAATCAAATGTAAATACCCTGTAGAATTTATATATAAAAAAAATTGTTTCTGTTTTTATTTACTTGCAGTTTTTTCTTCTGAAAATTTTCCCAACTAGAAAAACGTCAGATTTCGTAATTTTTTCGTGTGATTAGAATAAAGTGAAAGGAATAATATTGGATAAATGAAAAATCATATCAGAGGAACATACCTTTATTGATTATTTGAAAATTTTCATGTATTTGTTTTTTTTTGTCTTGTTGACGTGAAGTTCAAAATGTTATACTGAATTAATAAATAAGACAGTATAACGCAACAATAACATTTGAAACTTTGAAAATTTTGCGCCACAAAATTTCCTACAAATAATCTGTACACACAAGGTTTAAACTCTGCTGGCAAAAATCAGGTACACAATTTATTATTTATGAGTTGTATATATATATGATGCTAAACGAAAAAGGAAGAGGGAAATTGATTCAATTTTCTCGCTATCAAATTCAAAATGTTGCGTGGAAAAATACTACGCGTGCAGGATGCTGCATTATCTTAAGCTAGATTTTTTTTTCATTTCAACTTAACTAATTTGGTTCATCACATATATTTCCTAACATTGAATATAGTTTTTTTTCATTTCTTTTAAAGCTTTAATCTAGCGGATTTTTTTTCATTGAGCACAAAGGCTTTTTTTAATCCAGCTACGAACAATTCTTGGTTTTCATGATATTCTAAATCGTAATCAAAAAATAGCACCTTTTCTTTCTACAGTACATAATTATCGATATTTCTTTGTTTTTCAATAATTATAATTTTCCAAGTTCAATTTTTGTTTAATTTTTACATTTGAAAACATTTAATTAATCGAAATTATAATTTTTAAATTTAATTTAGTGATTGTATTTCAAAAAAGTTAAATAAATTTAACATTTAATTTTTTGGTATAAAATAATTTAACGAATTTAAAAAAAAATATTTTTTAAAACATTTGTCGCACTCATAAATAATAATTACATTTATATTATTAAAAAGTTAAGATATGGTGCCTAAGGCGAGTCAAGCCGCATACAGTGATGTTTTACTTCTACGTGGAGATTCAAAGAACTGCTAATGATTTTTAAAATTTCTAAATTATTTTTATTATTATAACAAAAATAATTTAAAAATTTTGTTTGGTAATTTAATTTCCGTTCAATTAAACAAAAAATAATTTTGACAATCTTTTTTAACAATTCGTCTCTGTTTTTCAGGCGATTATTATTTTTTAAGTTCTTTGAATCTTACAATTTTCATAAAAAATGCTTAAAATGTGCAGATTTACTTGATTTCTCTTCACTTTAAATTCCAACGCTTTTTTCAAGCATCACTGCTTATTTTTCTGGCTTTATTAATTCCTGATCTTAACAAAAACAACGTGTGATGTTCCAGACATAACACGTATCATTTCAGTATCAAAAATACTTGCTCGTATCTAATAAATCGTATTTCTTTGGTGCATTAGTGTCAACTATATCTAATAGTGATAAATATATCGCTTCTCTGATTTAATTCCCTTCTTCGACAGACCAAAAATGTGAAAAATTTTGTTTTGTACTATTTTCTTTATTCTTATTCGGACTGTATTATATTTATATAATTATTTTATTTATAAATTTCATAATAGATAATTAAGAGAATAAACAGATTTTCCAGGTACTTTCATTGTTTTGCATTTAATATAGAACGAAGTTAAAGAAATATATCATTTTTAAGATCTGTTGATGAAAGGATTCAACACAGCCAAAGATATTTTTTTTTACTTAAGCAATTGTGATTATGTTTCAGTGTTTAGTTTTAAAGTCATTGTGTTTGCATTTCCAACTTGCATCAGTAATAATGATAGATCTCATGAGAAAATTGTTTTCTAATAATGAGGGAGAGAAAATTGATAATGTAAAATGCAAGAATGATTGTGAATTAATTAATTAATAAAAATTAAATTTACACAGAAAGAATGACAATTAAATTTATACAGAGAGAATAAAACCATTTAGAAAATGAATTAGAAATTCATTCGAAAAATAAAAAAAAAACTTAATTAATTATTAGCTGTCATCCCTTGTATGTTGATTATTTTAAATTCATTTTATTTCTCACTATCACATCCGCAAGTGTTTCTTTATATATTATTGCAAGGGAATAATTATTTTTTTTTAAATTCTTTCAAATTTTTTAGAATAAATGTAATATGGATTTGCAGAAAAAAAATTTCCATTAAATGATATTTCGATTCATTTAAAATAGAAATTTGAGAATTGCACTGTTTCTAAATTTTTCTATTTTATGTTCACCTACTTATAGCTAGAGAATTTAAAACTACATTTCGAATGCACTGCATTTTTTTTTTTTTTGTTTTAATTAAAATTTTATTTAAACTCAGTTTTGTATAAAATTGCAGCATCGACGATATTTTCAGTTGTAAACCTACTTTTTATATTAATAGTTTCGCTTGATTTATCTTTCTTAGTAATAAAATTTTTAATTAAAAATTAGACTTCAATTTGAATATTACAAAAAAAAATTGTTTAATCACTTTTCAAGCTTATTTTGCAAGAAAATTTTTTTTTCAATAAATATATATATATATTTCTTTTACAAACAAGAGCCATTAGTCAAAAGAAAGCAGAAATGGAGAATTTTAACTTTTTTCTCTAATTTACGATGCTCCCAAATTTTTAATATTTACAAATATCTCGCATCGAGCTTAGTGATCATGTGTGTTTCATTTTTTACATTGCTTTTGTGCATTATTTCAAAGTCCTGGAATTTGAGTATGATTTTTTTAAATTTATTAAGTTTGAATATATAGAAACGTTTTCAAAATATTTAAATCATTTCAAATAAAATTTCAAGTTTTATCTTTCAAATAACAATTTTTCTTTTTTGGTATTAAAGAAACAAAATACGTTTCAATTTTTAATCAAAAATTAAATTAATTTGTTATTTCTCGAACGTTCACAGTCTTCATACTAAAAATTCTGATATTTATATTTGTTTATGATACTTTCTCTTTCTTATCTATGATGCTGATGATTATTATAATTAAGATTAATAATACGTGCATATTTACAAAATTCTTGTAACTTTTTTTTTGCCAACAATTATAAAATTTTCTAAACACCCCACAACAACATTACTTCACTTGTGTTTGTAAATAACAATTGCACATGTTATTTTTAATGCATTTTTGTTTTAATTATATATATATATATTTTTCTTGTATCCCTTTTAAGAAAGCCAACAATCTTTTGGACGGCTGCGCGATCAATGCAGGACATTTTTTTTCAAAAAAAGTTGAGCGATCCTCAACATTTAAAATTTTTTAAAATAGCCTTCCACTTTATATATATTGAAAGATGTTAAAATTGTCCATATAAGCTCAAGCGTGATCTTAATTAGCAAACTTCTGAAAGACATTGAATCGGCATTTGGTGCAAAAATCCATATATTAAGGTTTTGGATTTTGCATGGACACTGCCTGGACGTGACATTAAAGCAGTTTTTTTACACACAAAAAAACCGAACATTTCATTATTCGGAGACCGGCAGTTTTTTCCCACAAGAAGAAAAAAAAAAGGAAAAGATTGTCGATCGGAATTGATTTTTAATTAAAAAAATACTGTAACAATATAATTATAATTCAAAATCTCGAATAATTTAATCACGAAACAATTATTTTATAGTTATTATTAATATTTTTTAATAACCTATTTGATAAAAGTTAAAATTCTTATTATTTGGCTAATAAGACTAATATCTCTCCCACTAAATAACGATCAACATTTTTAACGAATGAAACTCGATAACAGATCGATTAAACGCATATATATATATATCTAAAAAACAATTTGGGTTTTCTTAAAAAATCTGTCGATTATTAAAATCAAACATTTCTCATATTAAACATATTCATTTGAGAAATATTCGCAAAATTTGACTATTATTCTAAAATCGGCCTCTCAATGCAAAAAATAATTGGACTAAATTTGTCCTTTTTTTTCTTAAAAATCACTATGAGGGCTCAAAAAAAGCAAATTATTATTGTAAAATTGTGTAAATTTTTTTTTCCCCACCTCATAATAAATGATTCGTTCTTGTCCTAATATACATCCTGAGGGAAAACGATTTTCGTTTTCACAAAGACATTTTTCGTTTTGGACTCATTTGGGAGTGTGTGAAAATTGAATGAAAAATAAAGTCATTTCGTCAGATTCCGAAAGGGACTGACGAATTCATAATGCTACGTCAACGGTGACGGAGATTCGGGCGGCACTGGAAGTTGAGGTGTTTGTCGTGATGGAACACGCCTTGGCCAGTGTTGTGGTGATACTGGTGGCGTTGTTCTTGGTGTCACTGGAGCGGATCCTGCCGTTAACCTCCAGGAACTTCCCGGTCCAGTTCGTCCCATATTTGAAAGACTGACACTGCTACTGCTACATGCCACAGCTGCTGAGAGATCAACTCTTGATACAGCACTTGAAAAATAAAAAAAAAAATTAAATAGTACTGAATTATTCGTTTTTTAATCTTAAGTGAGAAAATTATCAATATCATTTTGTATTAATAATAAACTAAATTATTAAAATAAAAAATATTTGCAAAAATGTTTAAAAATAAATATAATTTAATTACCGTGATGGAGGAGCAGATCCAGTATAAGAATATAAACCAACTGGAGCACTTCGTGGTTTTATGGCTGAAACTGAACTACATGATCTGGGCAAAGCTGGTGAAGGTGGCGCCGAAGGTAACATTCTCGGGGTTTGAGGTGGTGTTCTTCCACCAGTTAGACTTCCTGTACTGCTTGAAGATGATTTTCTTCTCAAAGCTCTGATAAAAGACAATTATTTTATTTGTCCCATTTCTTCAACGAAACAACAGAATTTTATTCTTATATCAAAAAGTAATAAAGTAAAAATAATAAAAGAACATTAATAAAATGAAAATTAAAAAGTTTTAACAATAAGAAACGAACCTTTTGGAAGGTTGCCTGCATAATCCGGTTGGACAAGGACGACCCATAGCACATTTTCCCTCGCAGACTTCTCGAGCCAATGCTAAAGTCTCATAATTTCTCAAAGTCGCTCTACAAGCTTCACCATCTGATGAGGCGAGAGCCAAACTGGGAAAACGTTCTTTTAATCTTCTTCTCTCCTGTAATTTTTTTTTATTCTTATTTATATTGTTTTGTAAATAATTTTGAATTATATAAAAACAAATAAATAAATGTAAAATTTTAATAATAAACAAATTAACGGTATAATATATTTGAAATTTAATTCACACCTCTTGAAGACGAGTAGCTTCAAAATCCTCGAGTTGTTGTTGAAATCCAACATTTGGATTTGCCACTGCTCGTCCAACCCTTACCACTTTGAGCGCATCTTTCCACGATAAATTTGTGGTACTCATGATGTATGCGACCGCAACCGTCACGCTTCGTGACATTCCGGCTAAACTGAAATTTAAAGAATCCAAATTTTTAAAAAATCGCCTTTATAGTTCTAAACATCCTTTTTATTTTTTTGAAAAATAAGATATAAAAGGAGAACAAAACAATTTTTCTCCATACAGAATTTTTTTAATAAAAAATTCTTATAAAATTTATATAAAAATTTGACATTATTTTCTTCTGTATAGTGATTCTATAATTTAAATAAAACTATTGTAATAATTTTACCAGTGAATTAAAACGTTGCCTCCTCGAAGACGTGCTGCGTGAATAAAATCATTGCAGAGAGAAAAATATTGTGATAAATTTTGGTCCGGTGTATCAGCCGCTAATATGCATAAGTAATGCTTGTCCTGATAAGAAAAAAATTAACTAAATATTTGAAACAGAGAAAAAATTTTATTTAATTAAAAAAGAATTTTTTTTAAACTTACAGAATGAAGACGACGTGCTGCATCATGTATGGCAAGGATATGAGTGATTTCATAACGCTCCAGTTGTGTGGCATCCTTACTGTCACGATAATTGCCAACGTAAAGACCCGGCAAGACCTTGACAAAAACGGTAAGGTAATTAACTACTAACTGCGCAGAGATTTTAATAATTATTGTATCACTAACATTGAATTTCATTTAGTCTTATATATTTAAATTACTGACATTATTCTTTATTTAAATAATTCAAAAGAAAATAAATTAATAATTAATATTATTTTAATTTAATTTTAATTATTATTTTATTCAATTTTGAAAATCAATGACATCATATAAAACAACGGAGAAAATGTTTAATTAAATTATTGTCATTTTTCATAAAGATCAAAGAGAAAAGTTATTTTCACTTGTTCTAAAAGTAAATCAATTGTATAAAAGAAGAATGTGATTTTCATAAAAAGAAAAAAGTATTAGTGAATGAAAGAATTGTAGGAGTCACTTTAAAATGAGGACGTTCTGTAATATTGAACGTTTGACACAAAATGTAGACAGATATAGATATTGACGTTGATAAGTTTCCTTTATAAATATGCATAATGTGTCGACGGCTTTAGGTACAAAAAGTTTGATATGGTTTTTAAATTATCTATAGCGTAATAATAATTATAAAATAGTTCAATAGTCTTTACACGATAGCTATAAAGTATTCTTCGAAAATTTGAACAATACTTCATTAATTTTCATAATAAAATTATTTTATCCCTATTTGATATTATAAACAGAAACACTTAATTATTAGAATTATATTAATTACTTAATATGAATGATTATCAAGTAATAATTTTAAGAAACAAAAATTACATTCGATTAAAATAAGAAATATTTAAGAATATTTATATATATATATATATGGGAAATTGTCCAGAGATTTCTGACTTCTGGGCCATGACCCTGTTTCCAAAAATAGTTTACATTTTAAGATAATATTCACAATTAAATATATATTTTATTTATTCTTTCATATAGGAAAATAAATAACTATTCGCGAATTTATGTGTAAATCAGTTCACACAGTTTCAAATGAAACCAATGAAAAGAGAATTTTTCACCTAAGAATCAATACAAGTATACAAGAATATTAATACTGTTGATAATTTTATATAAATTATATAATTTTCATTTTGCTAAACAAAAGAAAATTATATTTCTTAAAAATTATTTGTATAATAAGAAATAATTCAATTTTAGCAATAAAAAAAATTTCTCAGATATAATTCTTAAAATTTAAGAAATAATCAACTATTTCAAATATATTGTTCTAGACTATGAAAAACTTGTGAATCAATTTATATTAAGAAATTCAAGTAATGGTAATTTATTAATTAAAGAAAAAAAGTTTTCGTTTTTTTTATTGATAGAAATAAGAAAAAAAAAGTTAGTAAAATGATCATAAATCATAAACCGACGGTTAGTGTTTTATTGGCACAATTCCAAGCAAAAGTGGTCTCTATTCGAATACGGCATTGTTTAATTTATGCCAAAAAAATAATTTCCCTTTTGGCCCAAAACGAACACTAAATCACGTCTATTATTTGACCAATTAAAGAACACCAAAAGAATATTTTAAAGTACTTTTATACTACATACATCAAAGTTTGAAATTTACTTTTTCTTTATAAGAAAAAAATCCGATAATATTTTATAAATTTTTTTCTTTCTTTATTTCAATAATATATAATTAGAAAATAAAAATAAATTTTGCTTTATCTTTTTTTTTATCAATATAACATTTCAGTTTATATTTTTATTTTTAATGTTAACATTTTTCAATACTTTTATACAATATTTCTCGTATATGATAAATAAATATTAGTGCTAAAATTTTTTTTTAATTATTTATAGAAAGAAATTTGAGAAAAAAAAGAATTTACCTTGTTCATGCCATTGCCCATTTTGTCGTTTGAGAAAAAGATCTAGATTTTCTATTGTTTAAAGTCACAGCCAACGAGAACGTGATAATGATTGGAGATTTAAAAGAGTTTTTTTTTATCGGTTGTCTATCATATATGTATACATAGCATATTGTTTTCAAGATTATTCTCTACTCATCGAGCCTCCTCCATCCTTTCATTGTCATCCCCGTCGTCTTCGGCCTCTTGAATTTTTTTGATGAAGGTGCCCATCCCATGTTGCACCTTTTTCGCTGTCTACAGCGTTTCATCTTCGATCCCTCTTTCTTTCTCCCTCTCTCCCTCGATTCGCCACTTATTCTTTTAATCTTTTTCAATATTCACTTGACTGCATTCATGGATCTCATTCACGCGCGAATGAAGCAATTCTATAAAAATGAAAAGTGAACATTTTTCTCTGATAAAATATAGAGAGAAGGAAAACAAGTCAAACTTATTATCTGAATTCGCTTTTTTTTTTTAACAAATTCTAAAAATATTTGCCCTCTTTCTGTCGGGACATTATTTTTAATTAAATATATTATATTGTTAAATGAATTATCTCTCATTTAATTAAAATTATTATCATAGAAATTAAAATAAATAAAAAAAATGTTTATTGTGATAAACTTTTAAAATGTTACCCTGAAAGAAATATTTGAAATTTTTTTATTATAAAAAAAAAATTCTAAAAAATTAATTTGTAAAGTTTACATCGTATTATAATAATCCATTGATTAATGTGGGGAAAAAATTAAAGTAATTTTTATAAATATACAATTGAATTAAATAATTAGGTTGTAAATTTTAATTAATACTTTTGAAAAAAATGTTTAAAAGTTTAATTGATATTCAATCAGTTTCATTAGGGGTTTTGGTAGTAGAGTAGGAAGTTGTTAGTCAGACAATTTTCGTCGGATCGTAATTGGCTTTATCCACTGGTGCTCACCCCATCTCGAAATGATATTCTATCTATACTCTACTATAATAGTGGTCGTTTAACATTGTTTCAGATCAGTTAAATAGCAATTATCTGATTAGATATAAACAATAAACAATGTTGTAAATTTGATATTGATATTTTGATTATAAATTTCCTTATGTTACATACATAGTCCTAAGGACTATGTCATTAAAATACTATTACTCGACAATTAAATGAAAATTAGTTATCATAAAAACCGCGAAAATTAATTTTTTAAAAAATTTAATAATTTATTTAAAACGTTTTGATTAATTTTTTACTTATTTGCTGAAAGTTAAGGACTTTTCACTAAAATTACCAATTTTTATTGGTTCCTTTGTTAAAAAAATGAATACGAATTTGAAATTTGACAATTAATTTAACGATTCAATAAAAGTTTTTTTATTTTTCATTGAGCATAACAAGAAAATCATGATTGAATTGAATCAGTTAAAATTGGAATTTCAAGCGAAACAGAATCTCCATGTAATATTGAATTCAAATAAATGATGACACATATTGGCCACATCAGTTTCCATGAAAGCTATTCAACTGGTAAACATGTTTTGGTTCATATTCAATAAAAGTAATTGGACGTCCCAGATGGCAAAGTAGTTTTTTTTTTGTTTATAAAAATAAGGACACCTTTAAAAATGCATTTTGGAAAATATGTAACATCATATTTTGTGATTTATGTTGATTTATTCAAATTATTTTGAACTACTTAATTTTTTCTGTTATATCTTAAGAATTAATAATTTCTTTCAATTATTTCCAACTATTCTTTAAAATTTAATTCTTTAAAATTAATTTTTATCATTCATTTTATAAAAATTATTTTCTAACCAGTGAGAAAGGTGAATAATTTTTCATTTCTTTAATTAAGAATCTCTGTTGGTCCAAAAAATCTCAAGAGACTCATGTGTTATTATTAGTCACATTCTTTATGAGTTGTATAGAAAAATTTAGAATTAATAATAATTACACTATTTTATGTAGCAAACATGTGAATTAATAATTTTTTAGGATTATTTTTCAATAAATTAAGCCTTTGATTTATTAATTAACGGTTTTTCATTCATATAAATTAAATAAGCACGATTTATGTCAGTGCTTTTTTTTGTTTTATAAATTTCAAAGAAAAAAAAATTTTTTTTTCCAGTGAAACATAAATTTTACTACTTTCTCTGACTTTTTATGTAATATTTAATATTTTCCGATCTCGTGCATTGTTGGAATCATAAAACAGTCGCATTGCTGCATAAAGTAGGAACATTTGTTGAATCAATAAAATTTTTCATTCAATATGATAATAATATTCGAAGAGAAAAATTTTTTCTTTTTATGATCTTTAACGTTCGCTGGTAATGTGAAAACTGGTGTATCGTTTTCTCATAAAACTCCAACTAGTTGAAGATCAAAATGTGAATATCTTTACTAGGCAATGTTCAGTCAAATTTTCAGATCTTTTACAATTTACTATGTTCAATGAAAAAGAAGCTTATAGAATCAAATTTGAAAAATCTTTAAGTATTTCTTATCTTCAAGTATTTCAACTTAAAGAGTATTATAAGTTAATGATTCTAATAAATAAAACAATTAAAAATATATCAAATTTCAAAATATGAATGAAAAAATAGTAATTTAATTAGTTATTCTTTTCATTGAAATGAAAAATTACTCACGAAAAAAATTCAATGAATAAATAAAAAGTTATTAATGATTTGTTACATATTTTTCATAAGCATAATAATATATCGAATCATAACTGGAGTATCGATAATAGCATTAAAAAAACATTCAGGATGCATCACGCGACTTCAATTACTTTCATCTGGCTTCTTTGAATATAAAATTTCTCATACATAATAATTTCAAAAAAAAAAAAAATCAACAAAAATTTATTCCTAAACTTAAAAATAAATGTTATTGCTACAGAAGCAACAGATTGATTTGAATATAAAATTGATTGTCAAATCTTACCCTATATAAAGTTTAATTGAAAAGTTGGATTTTGCTTGAAAGAAAAATTAAAAAAAAAAAGAAAACGAAAAAAACAAAAAAAAAAAATTTTTTTTAACGGAAAAAAAGAAAAGAAAAATGGAGAAAAATCAAATAAAAACGAAAAAAGAAAATGAGTTTTCGATTTATCACGGGCTCTTAAAAAAAAAAAAATTATGAGTGCCTTCTGTATATGATATTCCGCGAGAACAAGAAAAAGAGAAAAATGCACCAGGAAGTTAAGAGAGTTGGTGCTAATCGCGTATCAGAAGGGCGCGCCGTGCGAAAACTGTCTCGTTTGTTAAAGAAAAAGATTGAACAGGAGAAAAGCGCCCACAGACAGACACTGGGACTAACAGTGGTGTAGGACGGATTGTTGGGAGCGCAGGCGCCGCTCGATAACCTGGCCAACGAAATTGTTAAATCTGGTCTACTAGGGCATTGGAATGAGATCCCTGGGTCACACCACAACTTTGCGTTCCCTCGATTAGGCTTTTCTCTCCCTCTATGTATACCTATACTTTCACTAATTGTCCAGCTAACTTAGCAAATTAATTATATTTATTTTACAAATAAATCGTGTATATATATATACCTTTTTTAATATACGTGAAGTCGAAAATTTAGGGTTTCATGCTTTAATTATATGTGATAATAATTTTAAAGCAAAAAAAAACTCGTACAAACCTGGAAAAAATAGATTATTTAAAAATTACTCCAAAATTTTTAAATTTCAATTCATAAATAAAAAAATTTGTTTTATAACTATTATAGAATTATTAATTTAAATTATTATCATTAATTACAGTATAATTATAACAAAATATTAATACTATAAAGAAAATATGATATTTTCTTTTTCTATCATTTCAGACAAATTCGCAAACAATTATTATTGTTCAAGCTTTAAATATTACACAACGTTGTAAAAGAGGTAGTAAAGATTTTTTTAAAAATTAATTTAAATAACACTTGTAATGAAATTATATTAAAACGTCAATAATCGAGAAGAAATTATAAAATAATAATTTATGAGGAAGTGATTTTCAATATAGATAATTGCAAATCCGTTATAATGAAACTCTTGACTCATTCAAATATCTTTTAAAGATCTTTTAAAATTTTTTTTCTTTTGCAATGTTGAGAAACAAATTCGTTGCATTTTTTTAAAAATAAAAATAAAAGCTAACATAACACTTGAAGATCGTGGGGATAAAAAGTCAGGAGACGAAAGAACCAATTAGATATGAATCTAGTTCAAACATATTATTGAAAGAAAAAAAAAGAACGTAAAAAATTGCTGAATAAAAATAACACGAATTTTTTAAAAATAAATTATGAAAAAGTTGATTTTTTACACAAATTATAAATATTTTTAAAATACAATTATTATTGTTAATTCCAAATTTTTATATTTTAAAATATTTTATTAATATATAAATATTCTTAAAGATTTATTCTTTATTTTTAAATAAATTTTTAAATGAATTCCTAGGGTGGATAATTTAAACCAACGCCCAGTGGACTTTCTCCCTGTATAGGAAGTCCTTGATGAGAATAAACAATAAAGAAAGAAACATCAGATGCAATGAAATCCCAAAAGAATAATTCAAGAGTTATAAGAAAAACATTGCTTCTATTTAATGTAAGCAATTTTGTTTGTTTCTTTTTTTTTATTTAACTTGTTATAAAAGTTATTAGAACTGTCGTAAAATGGGTTTATTTTTATAACACTTTTAATAAATTATCGCTAATTAAAATATGTTCCGGCATAACTGTCTCATGAATATGTATTAAAGGGGCGATCTTGTTCGGCAAAGTTTATTTCATCTATTTATATGAAATGCAGAAATACTGACGTCAAACTAAAAATTCCTCAATCTTTCTTCTCGTTTTATAATTTTCTAATATCATCTTTTGCCCATTATTGACATTATTTTGTTTTCATATCTTTTTTTAAACAAAAGTTACATGTTTCATGAATTAAATTTTTTTATTGATATAGTATATTATAATATTACATTAATATAATAAAATATATAATATAAACTAATTTTTATGATGTAATAAATCCAGTTGAATTAAAGTAAATAAATTTATTATAATATATTTATCTACTTAATACATATTGATGAGACAGAATTATAATTTAATTTTCAAAATTTAAATTCCATTAAATTCATATACAATGTAGAAGCGCAAAATTTATTTTAAGAAAATGCAACGTTTGTATAATATTTATTTAAAAAAATTAATGAATGTTCTCGTTCTACCCTTCAATTAAAATTCTGTTTCAATATAATTTTTAACGACTTTGAAATAATTATAATAATTGTAAGTAGTTTCCGGCGGGATGGCGCATTACCTTCCATTATTATCTTTTAACACGTGACTCCATAGCACTTGTAATTTGAATGCGTCAAAGAGTTTTTCTATATACGCGCCAACACTTTAATATCCATAAAAATTTCAAATTACTTTGGCAATTGCCAATAAAATTCATCTAAATGACTGTAAAAATAATAATCATCACTATATAAAAGTATATCGTAAATGTAATTTCTTCTTTGGATTATTATAGTAACACCTATTTGAATTTTTCCAAAATACTAGTGTTAAAAATTTATTTTTTTTAATAAAAAACATTAAAATTGGAATTCTTTAAAAAAACAGAAATATTCTCGCAATTAAAGAGGAATAATCTTTTCAGCTTACAAGAATGATTTAGCCAAATTGAAAAATTATTAATTAATGACTAAAAAAGAAATTTTGAAAATATGCTTACTTCCAATTTTAATGAAGATGTATTTTTTCTTGTTTGAATTTTGACTTTTTATTATATCCGACGACGAAGTTGAGTCATCCTTCGGGAATTATCGGCGTTGTGTTTGTTCCCGGCCAGTAGTAGAGTAGCAGCAGCACTCGAGTGTAAAAATGCTTGGTGAAGAATATTATTATTGTTGTTTGCGTTTGATTGTGGACACGGATTCTTTAACAGGTGCATTACAGATGAGGAGTAGGCCAAAAAGAATTAATGATGTTCCGCACCACCACATCAATGATGTTGATTCACCAAATACAAGAAAACCTATCAGTGCCTGAAATCATTGATATTACATTATTATTTGTAAATCAGTGTCAAGTGCAACCAAGTGTAATCTTTTAAGTCTCAGTTTCTATGAAGGCTACTTCCTACAATCAACGACAGTGATATCGATAGCAAGTTAATATCAAATTTAATTCACTATTTCAAAATAATGTTTATAACTTTTTATTAAAATAAATAATAATAAAACTCGTTAATTTTAGATTTAAGTATTGGTATTTTGTTTTTTTGTAAATTTAAATTTCTCAAAAAGTGGATAAAAAAATGACAAATTAAAATAATAAACAAAAGTGAATTAAAAAGAAAAAGTAAAACAAACACGTTTATATGATTTTTGAAAAAAAAACGAGATTATATACATAATTTGGAAATAGTTTCAACGTTTTATATAATGAAATCCATGAAGAAGAAACTTCACGTGTCGAAAGGTGAGTTCTCTGTATTTTTGATAACTTTTTTTATTGAGCAATGATTTCAAGTGGTCATAAATCAAATAGTAATTCTTTTGTATTTAACAAAATCCACTTCTAGATATAATTTACTTTTAAAAAAAACATTTTCCCCCATTTTACAAAATTACATAAGTCAATTTTTTAAATTGCAAATTTTCGTATAATAAATTTGCAAAAAAAATCGACTTTTTCTCCAATCTTCAAATTTGTTTTGCAAAAAATTAATTTTACAAGATTAGAGTTTTGTATTTTTGCAAAAACAAAAAATTGAATAAAAAACACAATGTAAATAATTTTGAAAATATAATAAAGTAATACTAAGGACAATGGCAATGCAAAAACTAAGGACAATTGAAAAGGAAAGACCTTAAGGATTGATGACCTTCGGCCGGCATCAATGGCCCGTAAACAATAGTCGTAAAGTTCCCAATTGTCAAAGCAGATCATAAATAATTTATAGAAATTAAATTTAAAGAACGAGACATATTTTTGCTATTTTTATGCTAGCAAAAAAAAAAAAAGAAATAACTTTATATAAAGCAAAATTTTCAATTAATTTTGATTTTAATTTATAATTACAATTTGTCACTTATTTTAAATTCATTAATGTAATTAATATATTTTAGTTTTGTTTTCGCAAGTTTCTAATTGTAATTTTCCTGCAAATTGTAAAAATCAGATGAAATATCTAGAAGTAGATTTTATATGAATTAAATAAGATTGTACGCATCAGATAGTAACCGGTGAAATCGAATAATTCACTAACTCTTGTGACTAGAGTTAGGAAATTAATATTAAGTACAAACTGTATATATATACGTTAAACTGTTAAGATGAAGTATGTATTGTGTAAATCATAAATGTGTTTCTAACATGATTCTGATTACATACATATACATACGCTTTATATATAGGATGTCGGGGAATAAAACTTTTATCAACAAAGTACCTTTCACTCTTTCTCTCTCACTCCCTTCCACTTAAAGCGCACACTCTCCGAATGAATCAACACGAAGTGAATAAATTAATTGCCGGCGAATTCACCTCGTGAGTGAGATATCAATCATTATGTTATTTTAAGAAGTTAACCAATTTATCAAAATTGACGAAATTTGTATGAAAAAAATTTTTCTAAAACTTATTGTTAAACCCGTTCTAAGTTTAACGAATAATTTTAATTTTTCTTCTTCTCTCATCTTTTTCTTCATTTTTCACTCATCTGAATAACGCATAACTAAAAAAAAAACCTTGTTTACCGCATTGACAATTTGATTATAATGGAAAAATCCAGAGTTGAATATAGCACATCTCTCTATAATTTATTCCACGAGAAGTCTCAGATATCCGGAAATAAATCTTTTGTCAGAAAGCGGAAAGGAACGCTAAGTACAGAGACGACGGCAATTATTTTTAAAATCTCGGAATATACAATAACAAAAAAAAAAACGTAAAATAAATGCACTAATTATAATAGCTCATCAATTCAATTATAAAAGAGAGATTTTTAAATATTGCATTAAATTAAAAACCAGTTTATAGACACTTTGTACAATATCAAAATATTTGCCTCACTAAATTTATGATTATGTGATTAATTTAACAATATAAAGTAAATACAAATATTTACAATAAAAATAATAAAATTATTTATACTTATTGACGAATAATAATTTTTAGTCTAACGAAATTAAATAATGATAATTTAAATTTAAGAATTTGTCAAGGAATAAAAAATAAAAAAAAACCGAGTTAATAATAGTTGTCTTTGGGACGAATTAAGACGGTGACGGCAGTGCCTGTCACTGGTTGATAACGTTTCATGATAACCAGATAACGAGAGATGTGTCTCATCATATAAACTGAAAACAAGAGTAGAATAAATTTGATTTTTGACTTACGGAACAAAAATAGTTTGTCGCTGCGCTTGCAACCGTTGCCGGCAACGAAGATTCGTTTCCTTGTAGAGCTTTTACGAAAAAAGTGCAACCTGCAGTATTACTTCCAATCATAAGTATTAAAAAACATATCTTCGGCAACAAGTGAACCTAAAAATAAAATAGTTCATTAATTAAATACGAAAATTTTTTATTTTCCTCTCAATACTTACCAAAGGCATAATATCAAAACTTCCTGCAACCTTGCCAAATAAACTACCGGTTGTTGCTAAAATACCGGCAAATACAGCCAAATGAATTTGAGTGTTTTTCCCCTCCATTTTTCTTTATCTTCTTTAATTATCAAATTTTTAATAAATATTCGTCCAAATGTTTTTCAAGTCTTTTAAAATTTAAAGAGACAAATTCGCAAAATTCCAATAATCACTTCATGGTCCTTTCTTATTATGTCCACGATTAATATATAATTATCAATATATTAAAACTTCAATTGACAAGGACATAAATGTTTCGCTCCGTTAATTTCAATAAAATGAACCTTTTAATGAGGTATTAAAAAATATTTCCGTTGCAATGTATGTGCGACAAATGAGAAAGTCACGCAGAGGAAGTAATTCATTTAATTGTTAATCTATCTGCAATTGAACATGCGCAATTATTAAACAGTGCTTATCTGATTCTCAAATTATGATGATTTTTCCAAACAAAAAAGATATTTATAAATTATTTTTGATAAAAAATAGAAGGAACATATAGTATACCTGAAAAATATAACCTCAAAATTACGACAATTCTCTATAAGTAATTTTCTTGGAATTAAAAGAAGATTTTTACTAAATCTTTATGAAATTTAATGACAAAATTCACTTTTATTTAGTACTTTCAAAATATAATATTGTTAGAAAGTTGTAAAACAACAAAATTGATAAAAAAAAAAAAAACCGGATCTTACCTCGAAATATCTATGTAGAAAGGTTCCAGTGAATTTATGACTCATTGTCAATGTGGAACTGATATAATTAAGTGACGAATTTAATTGTTGTCACTTTGAATAATAGAAAAAAGAAACAACTAATGTAAAAGGATTTTTATATATAAAAAATAAAGTCGGAAAAAAGTGTGTGTGTGTGCACGAGTCTACAGGTAGTTTTGCGTTCGAGGTGGTTTTAAAAATGGCGGCGGACAGGTAGACGTTGGACGTGCGCGCTGGCATTTCCGAGGTTTTCAATGCATTTTTCGCGTTCAAAATTTCCTGGGATGTGACAGTCGACGTCGATATTGTTATCAAAATTGAATGAGAGACGATGCCATTAATTCAAGAGCATGATTTCTCAAGAAGGTGAAACTTTTAATCTCGGTAATAACCCGACCTCACACATTCCGGTGCTCCTTAGCGTGAAAAAAAGGACGAGAACAAACTGACAGAACTTGTATTTCTCTAAAGGACATGTGCGAGAAATTCCACCAGCTTTGATGTAAGTAAGATGTTTGTTATCTATCTGATTTATCTCGCGATTTACTTTTCATTCTCATTGCCACGATGTCACCTTTTTTCTTTATAATATAATACCTTATACTTCTTTATATAGTTATTTATTCAGAATTTCAATCACTGCATTTTTACCGTTTTACGGAGCAATTTCACAATTTTATAGTTCGTTCAATAAGAATCAATAGGACCTGAATAGATATCAATAAAATACCATTTCTCTTTAGAATATTGTATTTGTTTGTGTCTGTAAAAAGGTAATAAATCATCTTATCTTTTACAATCGTTCCGAAATTGTTCGAATTAAAGGCAAATGGAACGTGGGATTATTTTATTCAAGATTCGTAAAAAATATATATCAAAATTTAAATGCCGGTAAAAATGTGCAGATAAATCTAAAAAATAATTTTTAAAAAATAATTATTAAAACAAAATTTTCAATTTGATATCCTCAAATATTATATTAGTTCTAAAAAAAACACTCAAAAAAAATGTAATAAAAGAAAGAAGCTTTTTTATTATGCCTTATAAAATTCTGCATACTAGAAGAATACCATTTCCTTCAATTTCTGAATAAATTATTTACGTTCTAAAAGGTTTTGCATCAAAGGTATACGTTCTTTCAAAGATTACGTGTATTGAAAATTTAAGAACGTTGAAGCGTTATTATTTAATTACTGACTTTTTTCTCCAAATGATTATTTTATTTTTTAATTTTAAATATAAAATCTCTTTTAATAAATCCTATTATATCAACGTACATACATGATACGGAAATTTACAACAAACACTCATAAAACATGTAGAAGATTTAGGATTGATAATAACAATGAAAATAACTCAGTTTAGTTTCCTATATATGAGAACACGACGTCCAAAGAAATACGAATATGAGATAAAATAAAATTTTTTAATGAGACATTCTCAAAGATTATTAATTTCAAAATATTAAATTTGTGTGATATGGTTTATTAATTTTGTGCTAAATTTTAGTTGGACGAGATAAATAAAATAATTTAATTCATCCTAACTATTAAACAGAAAGTCAATTTTTTATTCTTCTCGACGTTTCGAGATCATTTTCAAGAATAAAAAGTGTTACAAATATTTAAATTTGAGAGAGAAAGATTTTGTAGGGTTTAAAAAAAATTGTAAAATAAAAGTGTATTTTAAAGATTTGTAATTAAATAAACATATAAAATAAAAATTAAATCAATTAATAAATTTATTTATAAATTAATTTGTGTTTTTTATTAAAACAGGTAAATACAGTTGCAAGAATAATAAATACATAGCTATGGAACATTCGGATTTAGTCGCGGAGATGGTGCACGTAGAGAGGCTGACAACGCAGGAGAGGTTACATCTTGCTCGTCATCGACGACTACAACAACTAAAAGTTTGGCGTCAAAGGGAAAAGGAATGGCTGCGTCATCAGACTCGACATACGAGTAATAAACGGCACATATTTTTCAATGACAGTGTCATGTTACTTGAGGCGGCAGCAAGAAATGACATTGACGAAGGTATAGACTTTTAAAAGATAATTACAATTTAAAAATAATTTCTTTTTGCAAATATTTCCATAATTATTTATACTTATTCAATTATTGTTTTTAGTAAGGAGATTATTAAAAAAAGGAGTGAATCCGGATTCAACAAACGAAGATGGTTTGACGGCACTTCATCAATGTTGCATTGATGACAATGAAGAGATGCTTAAACTTCTTGTTGAATTTGGTGCAAATGTGAACGCCGAGGATAGTGAAAAATGGACACCATTACATGCTGCCGCCACATGTGGGCATCTTCATCTTGTCCGTTATTTAATTGCTAAAGGTGCAAATCTTTTGGCTGTGAATGCCGATGGAAATATGCCGTATGATATCTGTGAGGATGAAAAAACGTTAGATTGCATTGAAGGTATTTAGAAAATTAATTACAGTACTTTATTGTACTTACAAGAATAAATTTTTTGAAATTTAAATCAAAAAAATGCAAAAATTAACAATAACATTGTTCGTTAATTTTTAATAACAGTTGTTCGTTTTTCCTTTTGTATTCTAAAGGTGAAATGGCGAGAAGAGGAGTAACACAAGAACTCATTGACGACACAAGGGCCTCAATAGAAGTCCAAATGCTTCGAGATTTACAAAAATTAGCGTCTATGGGAAACGATTTGGAATACAAAGATCATCAAGGTGCTACACCTGTATGTATATATCAATTTTTATTTATAGAGAAAATTATAAAAAAATTATTTAAATGTTATTTAAAAAAGTCGAAAAAAACAATTTCTAAATTAAATACATCATGATAGAAATATACAGGGAAAAATTATTTTTTTTATGACGAACATTTGAAAATAAAAATCTTGAGAAAGGAAAAGAAATAAAATAGAAAGTAATTTGATAAAAGCAAATAATTTTAAAAAATTATTATTTGTAGCTTCATATAGCCGCAGCTAATGGTTACTTGCGAGTAGTAGAATTTCTTCTGGATCAACACGTTTCCACAGATATTGAGGATAACGATAAATGGCAACCAGTTCATGCAGCGGCTTGTTGGGGACATGTAAGATAATTTCAAAAAACAGAATCAATTTTCAATGGAAACGAAACAATCTAAATTTCGGTTTTTCATTTCAGTTAGAAGTTTTAGAATTATTAGTACAGAATGGAGCTGATCTCAATGCGAAGAACAAACACGACGAAACACCTGCGGGTAAAATTTACTGTTTTCAGTATAAAATAATAATTATTGTAAATTTATTAAATTATTGTTAAATAAGTAAATTCTTCTTTTAATCAAATTGGTTAATAATTCAACATTTTTTTTGTAGATATCTGCGAGGATCTTGAAATTAGGGAACGAATTATGGAATTAAAGACGGAACAGGAGAGTAAACGACTTCGTGAGGCGCAAGGTAGAAGAATACGCAGGTCGCAGAGTATAAATACACGGACGCAAAGCGTTCGGAGAACATCTATTAGAGACAAGGTTTTGACGACGAAAAAAGACGCACAAGAGGAAGCACGTCTGCGAATTCAAGCACAACAGGTAATATATTTCCAATCGTTTCCAGATAGGATTTCAAATTTTGGTAAAAAAATTTTTTTTTACTAATTAAGTATTAGAAAAAATAATAATTACAAACAGTTTTTAAAATGAAAAAACAATCTAAAAATTGACATTTCTTTTTTAAAAATAAAAATTATGAAAAAAAAATTGTCAATAAATTTTCTATATTGTAATTTTAATTTTCTAGACATATGTATCGATGACGGCACCAGTGACAAATGCACCAGCAACGGAAAGTAACGGCGAAACGAGAGAAGTTGCTGACGATGACACTGATTCGACAGTAGTTGCATCAACTGTTCGCAAAGGACCAGAGGGAAAAGACAACGATTCCTTTTTACATGAGGATGTCGATAAAGACTCAGGTATATTCCGAGGCTTCATTTGCTTGCATTGGTTGTGGTTTAGTAGGTTATTTTTGTGGTAATTGGTATAGCTTTTTGTGACAAAAAAAAAAAAATGATTAAAAATTTGTAGTTGTCCAAAATTTGTCTTCACGAGACAACCGCACAAAATATGTTGAAAGCTTATAAAAATTTTCTGACTGTTTTGAAGTACAAATAGAATTAAAAAAAAAAAAAATTTCAAAAATATTCTATTTTTTAATTTCTTTATTGAGAAAAGAAAATTTTAATATTTAAAAAAAATATATGAAACAATGTGCACAAAAAATTAGTGACAATAAATAATTTCTAAATAATAAATGAAAGTCAATAAAGTCAGAAAATTAAAATTAACTTAAGAAGACTGAAATAATAATATGTAAGTTACTATTAAAATATTGAGTTTTCTTAAGTATTTCAGTATTACCGATAGGCGGGTATATAAATCTTGAGTATAATAAATAAATTTGCTAAAATATCATTGGCTATAAATCGGGAGTAAAGTGTATGTATATCGATTCACTATTTTGTAGCAATTGCTAATGTGTAAATACATTATTGAATGCAATTTGTTAACTATCAATCATTTATCTGTATTTTTTTATTCCATTTCTGCGTGCTCCCGATAAAATGATTCTGAGGTCAGTTTTTTATGTGACTTTCCTATTTCTTTAAAACTTTTATTCAAGTTTCAACAATCGTAATCACTTCTCTTTTTTTTAAACTTGTGTAATGTGTTTTTGCTACATCAACTGACTTCTTATACGATTACAAGCAAACGCACTTTTGACATTATTCTTCTTATAATATGAAACATTAATCTTCATCACATAGGATTCTTGTTAGCGTTAGGTCTTTGTAAATTTCTTATTTCTAGTGAAAATTCAATTATTAATAATAAATAATAAATATATAATAGAAAAATAATCAAAAAGAAAAATTGTAAAATACTATAGATTACTAAATTTAGTAAAAGAAATATATATCCAGGATATAAACTTTATGATAAATTAAAGTTATTTAGAAAGGCCTAATCAATTGGAATTGATACTACAAGTAGAACATTTTACTCATTACATTTTTCTCATTCTACTTTTAATGAACTGTTATAGAAATATTACTAGGCCACATAATAATTTAAGAGAGTTTCAGAAATTTAATTTTAGGGTCTTATCAAGTCCGTTGAGTTTGATTTAAGAGAACTTTTCTCACAATTTGGCCATTTGTTGCAAAATTAAAGAAAATACTGAATCTGTTTTTATTCCAATTTTATGATGAATATCCAAAATATGAGAAAAATTTCTCTAAAATTACTTTCAATATAAAATTGAATTTCGGAACTTTCTTAAGGCATGTTTTATTAAATTCTACATAGATTAGAGTTTCTAAAAATGCCTGTATAATGACGACCAAAAAAATATTCGGGAACTTTCATATTTCAAAACTGATATAGAATTAGTTTGGAATGTTTTATAATATATTATTATATATACAAAATTTGAGAAAATTTATCATAAAGGCTTACAATTTGTATGGTGTAGATTCTCGAGCAGTTTTTTTTGTAAATTTGCTATGATATACTCTTTGAATTAATTGTATTATAGATAAAAAAAAAATGTTTATCAAGGGTTTTAATTCATTTTTAAAACATATCAGTCAAATGCTACATTGGATGGCTTCTAGTGTTTTTGTCTTATATATATATATATATATCTGATCAAGCATCCTCTACTGCATCGTTCTTATATTATATTAAAAAAAAGAAGACTTAGTACTTATAACTCGCTGCCTTCTCTCAACCTAAATGGTTTTTCGGTTTAAAATAGTTTTCTTACACTTTTCTTAATATGAACGTTCTGTTCGAAAATTAAATATTGGAAACTGTTATTGTCAGTGGTTTAATTGTGTGACGAATAATTTTTAAATTTCAATTGATAAATTTTAATTTAAATAATTAAATTAATTAATTCTTAAAATTAAAATTCCCAACTTGGAACGGATTTAAAATTTAATTTTCAATTAAAATAATATTTGTTCTTAATTAGATAATAAGATTTTAGTAAATATTAGATTTTTTATTTATAGCAACCCATGAATATTATTCTTATTCACATTATGCATATTTTTTGTCTTTACAGTTTAAAATTGTGCCTTTTTTTACTACAATTTTAAATTGTAATAAAAATTCTATTTTTCAAGACTGCTCTCACTTGCGAATGTTTGTGTCAAAATCAAACGCTGCAATTTAGAAAGAATTCAAAGAAGAAATTCTTAATTTATTTCTATTTCCAGTATTAAGATTTTAACAGAGACTGAAACAAATGAAAAATTATTGTATTATAAGCCTGAATTCTCAATTTTTTAAATATATTGTTTTTCTATACTCACTCAATGATTCCACTGTTAGTGCATGACGCAAAAAAAAGTAGTAGTTTTTTAATGGGATAAAAGCAGAGTCGCGCGTAAATTGTTTTTTTGGCAAGAGAAAAAAAAGTAAAGAAATGCATGATAATGGGCAGGAGAAGGTGAAGTTAAAAAAAAAAAAAAACAAGATCGCATTTAGTCAGTAGAGAGACAATGCAGGTAAAAGGATAGCTTTAGATTTACATGTTTGCCTCGGCAGTCGCAGGGCCTGACCCGCCTGTCGGTAGCCAGCAGCCAATTTATACAACAGACAACGATGCTAATGGCAAGATCAACATACACGTGTCTGTAGTTTTCGTCAAGTCGTTGTCGGACCTGAAGAAACAGAGGGCCCAGAATCGACATTCAACCAGCAACACACTTGATGCCAATGGTAATGGAGTGTCAGTACCAGTTTCCACCATCGACAATCCTGAAATGAAATCTGATGACTTCCAGAGATTCAGAGGTAACACCAGCGAGATCCTCGGGGATAATAATTCCGAAAAGAACTGCTGTCTCGTTATGTAAGTCTTTTAGTATTTATATTTAAATAATTATTATATGCTGTTCTTGCGAATTCAGTGCATGCTATACTCGAAGTCCTGTACAGTTAAAAAGAATAGCTTTTACTCCGAGAAGTATTGCTCTTTGCACTATAAAAAAAAATTCAGGGCGCTTAATTATTTTCTACTCGAATTATTCATATTTGACAACTTTATATATCTTTTATTTATGTAATTTTTGAATTACATAGAATATACATTATCATTTAATGTACATTAATTTTATTATTATTATTATTATTATTATTTAATTAATTAATAATATTATTAAATAATTCAAATCGACAAAAAAGTTTGCAATTGAAATAATATTATTAATTAGAAACATAATACAAACAAAATAATGGATAATAATAAGAAAATACAATTTTCTAATTGTATGTAATTTCTAAATTACATAACTCTTTAATTTTTATTTTACATCATTTTTCGTTTACGTAATTCTTTATTTATTGAGATAATTTTTACTTTTCATAATTTTGATTTTTGAAGTTAAATGCGCTTCTTTTTTGGTTTTTTAAAATAACATATAGAAAACATATATTTTTTTAAATGCACTTTTTATTATTATTTTTCCAGAAATAATGGAATATTTTTTTCTCTTATTTATAAAATAGAAAAACAATTTTATTTAATAAAGATAAAACAAATTAAAATATATTTGTTGTCATTTTTTTCGAAAAATATAATATTGTTATAAAAGTGTTAGAGAAAAAACTTTTCGGAGATGTGTAAACTGAAAACAAATAAGTTTAGAATTGTATTTAATAGAATTCTAATTGTATAGAAAAAAAATGAAAGAAAAGTATTACTGTGTTTTCAAAAAAAAAAAGAAAAAAGGTTGTGAGGAAAAAGTACTTAAGTGCCAGCGCAAGTCTTCTATTTATAAGTACTATATATATTTGTTAAAATTATAAAGAAGAAAAGGTGGATGCAATTTTTTATTATTGTAATAATAATAATAGATATGTGGTATAATTGCTTGACGAGATAAATCCACATTTTGTATTACTATTAATACGTAAAGAGATAGAATTTAAATTATTTATATTTTTTTCTCGATGAAAATGGTTCATAGTTGTATATATAATTTTATTTTATTTATTATTACCATCATCATTATCATTATCATCATCATTGATGTAATTGTGTTCTAATGTATAGATGATACAGAATTTTATCAACATATTTAATTTATTTTTTTTTTGCGTTAGCATTTATTTAAAAAAAATTAAATTTATATAATTTTATTTTGTCCAAATATTTCTGTCAAACAAGAAAAAAAACATTAGAATTTTATTCAGAAATTAAAAAACTATGAAATAGTTTAGGTTATCATTAATGAAACAATTAAAATTAAAAAATATCTCGTTTTATAAAGACTATTAAAAAATTAATTGATTTCATTTTATATACATACCAGTTTTATCAGAACAATTATTAAGCTGATATTGATTTTGAACTGTTATTGAACCACAATATTTTGAAAAAATATATAGTCTTTATTATTATTAATTAAGCTATTATTAGCTTTTTCTAAAATTTTATTTAAAAAAAAGTACTATTGAAAGTTTTTTGAAAATGAAACATTCCTATAAAACAGAAAATTTTATTTTAAAAAGAGACTATATCTACAAGTATTCTCGTTTTGATAAAATATTTCTGTAGATTAAAAGCTCAAAGCCTAATAGTGATTATTGATACATTCCTTATAAACACCTATAGTGTACGATATAGTTACAATTTAGCACATAATTCTTAAGACAACTTCAAAATCAAAATTTACCGTTTTTACTTGAACTATATATATATATATCTCGATATATACTTTTGCACAAATGATTTTTTATTTAATATATAATGCACATAGTGGAAAGCGATTGCTCATAATTATGGCAATGAAAATGAAACTTGAATTTCTACAAAAGTTAATATTGGTACTTGCTGCTATACATATTAAATATTAATATAATGGAAATTTTTTTTTGTTTGATCGCGAGCGAACAAGAATAATAAAAAATGCCAAGTAAATGTGGAATACCATGCCAACATTGTGATCGACGAGTGTACGAACTTGTATTTTTATAGAAGACATTTTAGAACTAGTATTTTAAAAAAAAGTTGAGATTTTATTCTTTTAACAGCGAATACTGCAAAAAGTTAAAGCGCAGTGAATTTTGAATATTTTACATCTAATTGATTTTGAGTCAATTCAATACTATAATAATTGAAATAGAAATTACTATGGCCTTATATTTTAATTGTAAATTATTTCTTTCTTAGCACGCTTTTCTTAAATTAATTAATTAAAATGCATACACACCAAAACTTGGCCAAAAACTGAAATTTTACTGCCAGGTAATAAAGAGAAAAAAGAACTATATATTCTGTAGCGAATTATATACATATATGTCAGAATATCAAGTACTTTCTAATGCTCTAAAAAAAAAAATAGAAATATTTTTCATCTTATTAAATTTTATTCAATCTCGTTTACTCCGTCAAATCGCAACGAAGCAGATTTATTATTAAAAAAAAAAAAATACTTTTGTCACTTTGATAATAGACTCTAGAAATTCGTCCATTAGCTCTCGTAGAAAATGTGTTTTAATTATCGGGCAAATATAATAAGCTTATTGCAATAGTTAATACTTAAGAAATAAAAAAAAGAGACTGCGAATTTATTTAGAATATTGTCGTAACATTTGTGTGTCAAGTTTTTGTCATCTCTGGGGCGACACTTAATTAAAGTTTCTTTTAATTTTTTTTTTCGAAATTTACATAAAAAATAATTATTGTTATCTCTTATCAATTAAATTGATAAGTATATTGAAAAAAAGTTAGATATAAAAAATATTTTTATAACAAAAATTCTAAATTGAAATTTTAAATATAACAATTAAATATTTCAAAATTATAATATATTAGGTCTAAATTTTGAAAAGTAAGAGGCATTATGATATTTTTTTATTTAGTTTTAAAAATTTATGATAATTGGTCATGTGTTCAAATTGAATATTTAATCGGGTATATTGTATGTCCAAAATGGACTTGAAAAAAAATTTTTTTAGTGAAATTTGTATTAGCTATTGAAATTATAAAGGAATGTTTTTAAAAAACAAATTGTGATAATGAAAAATGATATAGAAGACAATTCTTTTTTTAATTCAATGAAAAAAAAAAAAATGTCAAATATATAAAAGTATCGCCCCAGTTTAGAAAAATGTTTATTATAGATTGAGAATATATGTTTTTGAATTAATTATAAATATATGTGCATTTAAGAAAATTGAAATTAGAAAAAGTATCTATATCCGATCATTCGCATCATTTATTGTATACGCGTGTTTAATTTTGAACAAGTTGCGAGAATTAAATGGTTCTGTAAATTTACAAATTCTACCACTATTCATTCATTTTTTTATACTATTATAATAATGATTAATCAGTGCCATCATTATCTCAATTTTCTGACAATAAATCAATCTTCCACTAAAAAAATCAAAATTTCTCAAAAAACACTTTCACTATTTTATCCTCGCAACTTATCATCCAAGATGATGCCAAAAAAGTCTTTTTTTAAAAATATATTATATTTTAAGATATCAGGGTTGGAGAATGAAAAAATTCCGAAATTAAGAGCGAATTATTTGAAATTTTTTAATTATTAAATATAAATTGTCAAATTTTTAATCGTTATTTAATAATTTTAATTACATTTATATATATTTATTTAGAATATATATTTATTGGTATTTTTAGTCATTATTTCGAGAGTTCTTTTTATAAATTAGTATAAATAATTAATTAATTAATAAGTAATGCCAATTTTTTGAGTGATATCCAACTCTGATTTTTAGTCATCGAGTGGATATTATACTTGATGATTAAAGCGGTCATAGAAATTTCATTAATATTGAAGAAAGCATCCAAATTGACTAATTTTTTTTTTTTTATTTAACTTTATATGAAAATTTTTATTCAGAAAAATTATTTTTCTTCTCTTTCTTCAGTATCGTGTAAAAATCTGTACCTGTGTTTAGCACGGACTGACTGCATTTCACAATTATTATTATTATATATTTACTTATAACGTATTGTATATATTACTGTGCATTCTCTATAATATATTATATACCAAATATTCTGAAAAAAGGTCTTTTTATTAATTCGTTTCTTTTTTTTTTTGAACAATTACAGTTTCTCAAAGGTGAAAATATAGACCATGAAATTATTTATAGACTTCTGGTATATTTATAAATGTATGTACCAGGAGTCTAAATGCATGAACAAATTTTTTTTCTAGTTATTATTTATTTGTAGCTTAGAATTAACGAATTAATGTAAAAAAATTATATTATTCTTCAGGTCAAGATCTGTATCACAATTTGTACAAGTGAAGAAGCTACGACACATTTCGTTACTTTTCAAATAGAATGTCCTCTTACATACATTGCAAATGCTGGTCAATTTACTAAAATTTTTTGCTTGATATACGCTCGTTAATTCTGTTTTTTGAAGCAAAAGATTTGGATGTCTTTTCATAAAAGAATAATACCAATCTTTAGATGCTTTTTCGTCTTTATTCCAACTATCTGGATGATGAATAGCACATTTTTGTGCATATTCATATGCCAAACATCGAATATTACTGATGGTGAGACCATAATTGAGCTTGGAAAATTCAATGATATAATCCAGTAATCCTAGCTCTTGATTCTTCGTAAAAAGCTGCGGAAAAAATTAAAAAATTAACACAAAATTTAACAGAAATTAAAAAAATATATTAAAAAAATTTGAAATTACCGTCTTTCCAGCTTGATGTGTTATTTCTTTCAAATAATTTTTTAATTGATCATCGGTGACAGTGGAGAAATCTGGAAATTGCAGTGACACTTTTTTAACATAGCGACTAAGACTTGTTTGGCTAATGCCATAACTTGAAGCAACCGAACGTCCTGATTTATTTTCAATTTTCACCAATTTTATGGCTTTCACCAAATTATCATAATCAATTTGTCTATCAGCATATTTTTTTATATAATTGCGTGTCATAATGATTGTAGCTGTGAAGTAAATTTAAAAAAAAAACTAATATCCACGTGTGTATTTCAATATGAAACATGAAAATATGACGTCAGATGAATGAACCACTCCATACCACTAAAGTCATTTCACGAATAGATATTTTCAAGTTATATTATGATAAAATTGTAATTTGTCGAGAATTTATTGTACTTTATTTCAAAATTTTTTTGAAATTTCTTGGGATTTATTCAGAAGATCAGTTTAATTACTTAAAAAATC
This sequence comes from Leptopilina boulardi, assembly GCF_019393585.1. Classification (NCBI taxonomy): domain Eukaryota; kingdom Metazoa; phylum Arthropoda; class Insecta; order Hymenoptera; family Figitidae; genus Leptopilina; species Leptopilina boulardi. The sequence continues at coordinate 649,044 of NW_026137934.1, read as the reverse complement.
AGCGTCGTCTAATCTAAATTTACAAACAAAATAAGCCCGCAGTGAGTAACTACACATCGCGAACCACTCCATCCCACCATATTCTATATACAGGGTGAACATTATTTTTCGGATCCTTAACAAAAATTTTTTTCAATTTTTTTTTATGTTCAGAAAACGAAAAAAAAAATTTTTAAAAGATTAATAACAGTGATAAATAATTGGTTAATTATAATAGATTAAATTTTAAAATTAAATTATTAGTTAATTATAATAATAAATAACTAATTAATTATAACAATAAATAACTAGTTAATTATAAAAAAAAAATTATTATTGAAATAGATTTTTAAAATTATTTTATAAATAGAAAATTGAATTTATAATTATAAATTGGAATTATAAGATCATTATTGTTCTTAAATTTAGAATTTTTGTAATTGAATAAAACGATGAAAATTTCAGTGTAATTGTCTCTTTTGGCAATCGACGAAGGTGTTCACTTTCATATAATGAGTACAATTCTCCTTTATAACTATAGCACAAACAAGAATGCTACATAACTTTTGCCATTGACCTAGAAGCACTTGAGATCGTTGTGTAGTTATCGCATTGATCGTTCTCTACATTGAAACGCGGATATTTCATGAAAATTACGCGTTACTTTTGGGTTCAAATTTAATGTTAAAATATTTTTGAAAAAATAAATATTCGCAGATGATAATTGTTAAAAATATTCTCTATATGAATATTAAGAAAAAAATTTGATATTATTAGGAAAAAAAAAAAATTTTAAAAACTGTGAGTGTAAAATTGTATAAATTTATCTTTACTTGAGTAGAGAATTTAAGTACGATCGAATAATATACAAGAAGCCAGGAGAAAATTGAGAAAAAAGGTTCGGAAATTTTAATTAATTATATTATTTTTGTTGCAGAAAATGGAAGAATAAAATTTTGAAGATATATAAATCAATTTTTAAAGGTTTCTTTAATTATTATAGGTTTTAATGAATCCAATGAGTTGTGTTATTTTTTTTAATTTTGATTTGAGATGAATGGTCTCTGAGTGTAATATTGCCACAAGGAAGATTACATCAGGCGAACGACCAATTGATGTTATTTAATCAAATAGGAAACACTTGTGCCTTTTTCTGATGCAATATAACGGGCCAATTTGCTAGTGGTTTTCATTGTGAATATCATATTCAATTGTTTCTACAATATGAATGCTTTTAGAATTTTACAAAAAGCTGGATCTACTTCTAATAGACGAGGAAATCGATTTTTTAAAAGACCTCATTGCTCCGCTAATTGGGTAAGTTTATAATTTATCATTTACGTCATTTTACAATACTTCCTCAATTTTTTATCAGATTCTAAGAAAAAAAAATTTTTTGTTTCAGGTATGTTGAAAATTGATTTCAAGACAAAAATTTATACAGAAAAAATTTTATAGGACAAATAAGTTTGCAAAAATGAGGAAATATTTTTCTTACAGCGTTTTGGAATTTAAAATCTGAAAATTTCTAAGATTTACTGAAAATCTCGATTAGCGAAATGATTAAAAGTCTGATTTTAAATTAATTGTAAATTTTGGCTTTTAAAAAATTTTTTCCCTGATTTGGAGAGATTGAAAAACGGCGAATTCACTCGTTTTTGAATGGATTTTTTCTGATAAAAATTGTCGTAGTTACAGGCTCTGTTTATTTTGGTAATTTAAATTTATTCGTTTAGAAACAATAGTGATTTAACATTTCAATGTTGCCGAGTACTTTGATAGCGAATATTAATGTAGCGTTTATAAGATAATAACTAATCTTGCCACTTCATAAAGTCATAAAGCAATTAGTTCTTTCAAGATTCTAATAACGTTTTCGATAAGTTTTTTTTTATAGGTCAATGAATTTTTTTCCTAGTGTCAATATTTGATACATATATATATATATCGATAAATTAATTTACATATGAAAATGTTATTACATTTTTTTTCCTCATATTTTATTTTTTTTTCATTTCTATTTTCGTACACTTAATTTAAATAACTATTCAAATTTTTTAATGTAATTCAAATACAACTAAAATTTTAGTATTTTTTATTTTTGAAAATTTACAACAAAAAATGTTTTTTTTAAATGAAGGCAAAGATTATTCATTGTTTTTATCCATGATTCAAAATTAGAATGACTGGTAGTTTTCCTTGAAATATTGAACGTGATACTTGACAATTTTCACTATTGTTTTATTTTTTTTCTTTATATTTTCGATAAGAAGTCAAAAAAAAGGAATCCGAAAGTTAAATAGTGCAAATCTAGTCTAGCTAGAATTTATGAGTATTCGTATATACATATATCAATAATAATTGTATAGGGGAAAAAAGAATAAAAGAAAGAAAGAAAGAAGTGATTCTAAAAAGGAAGAAGAAAATCCAACTAACTTGACCCTCATTTCACAAAATCTTAATTGGAGGGGATAAGTGTTGGTAGTACTTAAAAACTGGAGCCTCTCACTTTGAATTCAGTCTTTTGCGCTTCTCTTCGATGAACGAATACATAAATTCTCTTGCAAACTCATAAAGCCTCGTGATTTTTTTTTTTAAACAAATTTTTCAATTTCAAATTTTTAGTGCGTTTATCAGGTAAATTAATTCTTTCATTAAATTGTAATTTATGATTTTTATTTGAAATTATAGTTTTTAAATGAGAAATTCTTACTTTTTTTTCTTATTTATTTATTTATTTTTTAAAATAATGTAAATATGAAATTTTTCTAACATTGTGTTTATAAACGTAATTTTTTAAACTTTATATCAATTTGAGATTTTAAAAAATTTTGTCATTTACAGAAAATGCCTGGGCAATTGGAAGAAGTCAAGGGGAAGCGAGCAACTTTTGGCATGGGTTGCTTTTGGGCGGGAGACTCTTTATTTGGAGCAACACCTGGTGTAATTCGCACTTGCGTCGGTTATGCTGGTGGTAGCAAGGAAAATCCAACCTACAGAAATATGTAAATTTTGATTTTTTACTAATTCGTTTTTCTTTTTAAGAAATTTTAATTATGATGATGTAATTTATTTATACAATTCTTATTCAAATTGCAATCTAGAAATTTATTAATATAAAAATGTATTTAAAGTATTTATTTGAATCGAATTTTATTTACTTTTTTATTTATTTTTACTATTATGATAGTTTAAAACTTCTCTTTTACATATTAAAATATGAATTTTATGAAAAAAATGTGATTTTTATTATACTAAAGTGATTTAATTTTTATCTTTAGTGGAGATCACACGGAAGTCATTGACATTGAATATGATCCTGAAATCATTTCGTTTTGTCAGCTTCTTCATTTATTCTGGAACAATCATGAATACGGTTTAACTAGAAAAATTAAGACCCAGGTAATTGATGAAACTTTCTTTTAATTAATTTTCAAAAATTTTTAACGAATTCTTTAAATCAATTTTAAAAAAGTGTTTTTTATTTATATATTTTAAAGTACCAATTTTTAAGGCATAAATAAAATTAAATATTATTAAATTAAAATAAACAATTGCAGTTTATTATTGTGTAATTAATAAAATTTAATCATAATGTAAATTAAAATAAATAATTTAAGGCTTTTATTCTTTATAAATGTTAGACAACATTTTTTTCATAAATTGCATTCGCAAATGACCGATAAGAAAAGACTTGAAAATTTCTACGTCTTTCTGTATAAAGTTTCTCTTTTTTTTCTTATATTTTCTATTTTATCATTTTCAGTACATGTCATTGATTTTGTACCACGACGAAGAACAGAGGATATCAGCTGAAAAGTCACGAGACCACGAGCAAAGAGAGCGTGGCGAACAATTGATAACTAAAATTAAGGAATTTCAAAAGTTTTATCCAGCCGAAGAGTGAGTATATTCGATTTTCTAAGAATAGATATATAATTCTTTGTTGTCTTAATTAAAGTTCATTGAGTACAAATTATATATCTTTTGTTTCCTGATTGATAAATGAAATATTTACGATTTAAAAAAAAGTCAATTTTTAATTGTTACAAGCAAAATTAAATTTTTTTTTTTATCTAAATGACAAACAAAATTAGAAATTGCGACGTAAAAAAAATTATTAGTTAAAATGTTATGTAAGTGTAAAATAAATGCAATCAGGAAAGACAAGTTTTTCAATTTATTTCTGGTTTAAATTTTTTAATAAATTAAATTAAATTCTGTAATTTTAAATCACGTGTTTCACTCGTAGTTCTATATATAGAGATTATAATCATATTCAAAGCGATTGATGAATATTTCTTGTGACTGGAAGATATGTAAAGAATTATCTAAATCTGACATTGACTTATTGCGCGTTCTTTTCCCGCATACTTAAATTATTCTCGTCAGGTTGTAATAGTAGAGTTATGGAATGTCAATGACTCATTAAAATTTTTAATTTGTAAGAATTCTTTAATGAAAAACAATAATTTTTTTCAATTGATAGCTTCTTATTATTATTTTTAAGGAAAATTGAATTTTTTATTTAAGCAATGCACATTCTTTATTAATTAAATAGCTATTTTCTTTGTCTAATTGCAGCTATCATCAAAAATATCGATTGCAAGATCATCCATGGCTTCTTGAAACTCTTGGAATTACAAATTCAGAATTATTAAGAACATCGCCAATTGCGGCAAAACTTAATGGATATTTAGCTGGTGCAGTGTCTTACGAACAATTTAAAGAAGATCTACCACGACTTGGTTTTAGTGAAAAAGTAGTTGAATACGTTAGCAAAATTGTTATTGAAAAACAAAATAGTGGCTTATACTGTTAGCATATTTATGTGCAAATTATGTCCACCAATTTTGTTTTAATTACTAATACGACGTAGGCAAATTCCGAATTCTTTTCAATATCGAATTTTTTGCCTGATTACATTTTAATTCGAAAAATGTTGTGAGTAGTGGAGATATCTTTATATTATTAGTAATTAATTCCAGATTACGTATTTTAGAAATAAAGGAAATTTAATATTTTGTCAATAAAGATATCTTACTGCGTAAAAAACTTTAAAAATAAATTATCAATAAATCGAATAGTATTTGAATAGGCATCTATGTAATTGATATAGATTGCTTCATTTAGCGATCAAGATAATAGAATTTAGAAACAAAAAAAGAAGATATAATCTCTTTGATTATGTCTTTTGTTTTTAAATGATTGGTAGTTGAACCAATGATGATAATAAATATAATTCATTTTATATCTAATAGTTTAATTTGATTAACAAAAATTCTTACCTGATTTCAGATCTTAATTTTTCTATACAAGTATCTCAAATAAATTTTTTAATTATTGATTGAATTAATAAGAATTTATTTTATAGTATACAAATAATTCTTCAGTTTTTTCAGCATTAATTATTTCTTATAATCAGTGAATCGTTTTCTTATTTATTTTACTAAAATTATATTTTAACATCAAAATAATTAATCAAATAAAAAGTGATTAAATTTCTCATTAGTAATATTTATAATTCTTTTATTCCATATGTTAATTTACGTCAAATTAAAAATTATTTTTTATTTGATCCATCAGTTAGATTTAGAAATGAAAAACATAATTAATTAAAAGTAAAAAAATATTTTATTTTAAAATAAATATTTATTTCTAATTAGAATATTAATAATAATAATAATAATAATAATAATAATAAAATTATTAATATTACTTTTCAATTTGTCTATAAAATTATTCCTTTTAATTTGCGAACATTTTGAATTTTTTTTTCTTTATGTTGGTGAGCTGTGAAATTTTTCCTAAATTCTAGGTTGGTAGCACTGTCATCAGTGAGAGGAGACCCTTCAAGTGAAAAGACGTTATGCTGTTCAGCTCTTCAGTTTTTCTTTTTAAAAGGTAATATTTTTATTGTTTTATTCATAAAAATGATGAATTATAGTAATATTGTTGATTAGAAACTTTTGTTGTCTATGCAAATTCAATATGACGTCCCAATTATTGTTGTTAAACAATTTTTATTGAATATTTGAATACATAATATAGTCGAAATATCTATTTTTATAGAATAATTGGCAAATTTTAATAGCATTTTTACTAGAAGTTCGCTTTTTTTGAAAATATTTGGTCAAAAAATATAGATTAATATTTTTTGTTTGTTCATAAAGGTTAATTAAATTTATGTGATTAAATTTTTTTACTTTGTCTTCAATTTTCCGTTTTTATTTGTTAACATTTTGAATCTTTTTTTTCCTTATGTTGGTAAGCTAGAAAATTTTTCCTAAATTCTAGGTTGGTAGCACTGTCATCAGTGCCATTAAGAGGAGATCCTGCAATTGAGAAGACGTTATGCTGTTAAACTCCTCAGTTTTTCTTCATAAAAGGTAATATTTCTGTTGTTTTATTCATAAAAATGATGAATTATAGTAATATTGTTGATTGGCAATTGTTTTCTCGAATAATTTTGCCCATTATATAAAATTAAAGTTGGATTTTCTTGAAATTCGCCCAACTATGGTCTATGTAAATTCAAGATGGCGTCCCACTTATTGTTGCTAAACAATTTTGTTGAATACATTATACAATCGAATTATCCATTTTTATAGAATAATTAGCAAATTTTAATAGCATTTTTATTAGAGATTCCATTTTTTCAAAATAATTTATCGCAAAGTATAGATTAATATTTTTGTTTTTTTTATAAGGACAATTGAATGTAATTAAATTTTTTTACTTTGTCTTCAATTTTTCGTTTTTATTTGCCAAGTATTTTGAATCTTTTTTTCCTTATGTTGGTAAGTTGGGAAATTTTTTATAAAATTCTAAGTTGGTTGCACTGTCGCCAGTGGCATTAAAGTGAGATTCTTCATGTGAAAAGACATTTTCCTATTTAGCTCCTGGATTTTTGTTCAGAAAGGGTAATATTTTAATTGTTTTATTCATAAAAATATTAAATTTTGGTAAAATTGTTAATTGAAAATTGTTTTTTTGAATAATTTTTGTCGAATATATAAAATTAAACTTGAATATTCATTAATTTCATTCGACAATGGTGATACTTGGATTCAAGATGGCGCCCTGATTGTTGCCATCAAAAGTAGTTTCCTCAATTACCTAGTCTTAATACGATCGAAATATTATTTTCTTTAAAATAATTATCTAAAATTTTCAGTAGCATTTTCGATAGCGATTTATTTTTCTGAAAATATTTTCTCGAGAAATGTAAATTTACTGAAATATATTGAAAAAAATTAGTCTATTCACGTCGATGCTACGTATTTCTGTTGCGTCAAAAGTGTCGGAGAGGTTGTTAAAATTTAATAATGTTGATAGAAATTCTGCTTTATATAATTTTACTAAAACGGAATACTTATTCACTATTGGCCAATACTTATGTAAAATCGGTGGTAGTCATTTCAATATGGCGTCTGTTTATCCTACAGTCTTTTAAACGCCCAGTGCAGTGACATGAGTTTCTTCATCAAGTTATTTTCCAGTTTTAACAAACTTTGTGATTTTCAAACATAAATTTTGGGAGATATAAAAATTTTATATAGAATTTTCATCCGTTTTAATCATTACTCTGCTTATTGCCTTTTGGCGTTGTCGACTTTATTATAATAAAACAAATGTATTCATGAAATCTTATTTTACTGAAAGTGTTTCTAGAAATGCATTTTTACAAATATGTGAGTATTTTTTATTTGAAATTTGACTTTAGCTTATGTATTGAATCTTTTCGGTTTTTATAATTTTATGGTTATGTTCGTTCGCTGAGTTAATTCTATGTATTGAAGAAACGTGCATGCAAAGATATTAAATACAAATTTGGTCAGAATTGGAATTATTTGTCATAAAAAAAATTCTTAGAAAAAATCATCTGAATTCGTTTCAAACATTTCGAATATTAATTAATTTGTCAACTTCAATCAATTTTTACATTATTTTGTCAGATGCACTTGATGGCTTCTGGCTAATATGTAATATTTATTAATATAAATTTTTAATCGAATTAATTATTTTTTGTTTTTGTTTTTTTACAGTGCAGTGTATTCGAAGTGTTAAATCCAGAAAAACAGGATGCGAAAACCCGACTGAAAAAACTGTTGATGTGAAACCGTTTGTTTGCCTCTTGTCGTCCTCGATATCAACCAACAAGTAATTTTCAAATTTTTTTAAATCTATCACAAAAAGCGTCTGATGATGATTTTTTTGTAAACAAGTGAATATATATTTGCCAGTTAAGAAAGTTTGAATTTGGGCTTTTCTTGACATTACAAGCCTATAAATATTTCTATAATGTTTACTATGATTTATTAAAATATCTTGCTATTGGATGAAGTTGTACAAATAGAATACAATAATATCAACATTTTTTTTATTTCATTGGTAATAGTTACAAATTCTTCTATTATCAGTCGCTATGTGATTTTTTTTGTATCTTGAACAAATTTTTTATTTCGAAAATATTTATACATTGATAATTTGCATTCTTTTATATAATAGATAAAATTAGACCGCGTTGATTAATTTTTTACTCTTTTAATTTGAAATAAGAAATCTTTCACTAATATTTTTTGTAATACAAATGTGTAGAACTTTATTCTAAACAAAATATTTTTCTCAACATTTTTATTACAATAATAAATCAGTAAATCTTTACTATTTCAAATGAAGTAAAAATTCGTCTCAAAATTAAAATTTATTTGCATATTTTGGAAATATTTTAGAGCTTAAAAAAATAAAAATCTCGTTTATAAGAAATTCGAAGTTTTCGTATAATATTAGACCGTGAATTAAATATTTTTTTTACTATTTTACTCTAAATAAATCGGAAAATAGTCGCTAATTGGTAATATTTCTCAGTTATTTCTTCATTATATGTAACATACGTAAATTTATTACCACATTCTACAAACTTTTACAACGCTTAAATATGTTTGTGTTTACATTACCATCAGAGTTACAGTATACATATATATATTTATGTCTTGTTTAGTTTTTAGGTTAGGTCATGAATGACGTTTATATTCTCGTATATAAACAAAAAACATTTAGTATTATTTTAAACGTTTTAAACAATTTTAAAGTCGATTATATTTAAATTATATTTAAATTTAAATAGAAAAGATGTAAATTCAGAAAATATTATATATAAAACAAATAACTGAGAGTAAAAAACAATAGAGATTATAATAATCAGAAATTTTTTTCTGAAAAGTATGTATATGCAGTAAAAACAGAAAATATATAGTGAGATTTTAATTCATAAAATAACATCAGGGGATGTTTAATTGACAAAATTAAAAGTGTGCCCTTGAATTTATCTCGAGCGATTTCAAAACAATACGTAAAAATTTGTATGCATATACAAATCACCGACGATTTTCATATTCATAATTTGATAATTACATTGTTTTATCTTAAGAAAAAATCGTGATATATAGTGTTCTTTTCTATATAAAATTATTAAAAGATATCACGCGTATATCAAAATTGGATTAAAGTAAAAGGTAAGTGAAAATTTGTTAAATTGATATATTTTTAGGTTAGAAATGAGAATGTTAATATGTAATATAGTTTTATATAATTTATCCGGTATAATTATTTATTGATGCACTTATAGAACAAGTATGGATTACTCAATTAAATCGCAAGAATTTAATACAAATTCTCCCGATGGTACTGATTATCGAAAGGTCGTTAAGAACATATTATCTCAGAAAATTTTTATCGGCGAATATGTTGCGAGACGTTATGTGGAGCATTTACAAGAGTATAGGTAAATTTAAGTTAAATGATTTATCACAATTTTATTTATACAATATTATTTATTAAAAATAGAATTTATAATTTTTAAAAATTTATTTACAGGGATATTGTTATATGTAGAGACAGTGAAACGGAGGTAACACGTTTTGTTCAACAGATTCAGAAGCAGATAATTGCCGAATATGGAGACAAAAAATGGCTTGGAATTACAAGTAAGGTATAAAGTCAAAGAAATTGTATATTATAAATTATTTAAATTTTTTTTATGTAGAAAATACTGAAACTCCTGATTTATCTGGATATGCTTTTTGGTGTACACTGGAAAAACTACCGTTTGGAAAACATTGGTTTCAAGTCCGCTCTTTAAAAATTAAAGACAAAGAAGTATTTCTACAATTAAAATATCTTCGACCTTTCCAATCTGACGAACAAAAGAAAGACATTGTTGAAGATTTTATAACTCCAAATTTCAAAGAGGTTACTTTTATAAAATTTTGAATAATTATTTTTCATTATTTTTAACAAAATTCTTATAAATTTCATTTATATTATTCTTCATTTTTGTAATTAATATTTATATATTTTCGTTTTAGATATGTACTTTTGAAAATCTTTGCGAAGCTTCAAAATTTAGTATGGTGTTGTTTCTCACAATTACAACGTGTTTATTAAAGGGTGGTGCTTTTCTTCTAGACTTTTTGGTGAAAGTGATTCATGAATTATCATTTTTAGTTCAATCATTTACACCAATTGCATTAGCACTGATAAATACCATAGCAAAATGTATTGGAGGATTTTATTGGCTGATATATATGCTTTGGAAGGGAGAGTCATCGCCTGTACCAATTAATAGAAATCAACTTGCTTTAATGAGTCCATCAATGCCTGTAAATCGAGAACATATGATTAATAATTCTATGTCAAATTCGTATTACCGACCAAATAGAAAATCATGGGATAGTCGACGGTCAAGTGGAAATCGGTGGTAAAAAAAAGTATTTCTGAACCAAATTTAAGTTAATTATACAAATGTGTAATTAAGTGATTATACAATAATGCATAATGCAAATAGGTTTTCTGTAAATTCTCTATAATTTACAAGAAATGTAAAAAGAAGTATTTAATACTTGTATAGCATGAAGAACTAAAATATTTTCTTAAACTATGATAAAGAAATTATTAGTAATATATTCATCATTTCGTTAAAGTTTGTATTCTTTAAAAATTTTAACGTATTTAGTTTTCTTAATTATCATCAATGATCAAGAATCATTGGAGTTAAAAAAATCAGTTTTAGATTTCACTTGACTCAAATATTGTTTTCCTTTAAGTGGATACAGATCAAACTGTTTTAAACATGTGATTTAAAATTTTATAAAAACGAAAGTAGATTTTTTAAATAGGAATATAATCTTAAGTTATTATTTTGTAAATACCGAGTAAAATGTATTTCATTAATTGAATAAATAAGTGTTCTTTAATAAGATTTTATTATTAACGGAATATCAAACGGAAAAAATTGTTTAATACGATGTTCAAAAAATTCTGGACCTTTGAATATTAATTCAAAAACAAAATTACCAGCAATTATAATCAATAAGAAGGAATGATTTATTTTTTTACAACCACTGCTTTAGAACTAGACTTCTGATATAGTTTACATTTTATAGAAGTTATATAGTAATTTGTTGATATTTAAAGCTTTGAATTTGTATCAATTTTAAGTCAGTTTTTGGTGATACCGATAACACCACATGCCAAACGTGCACCAGCGTTGCCAGTGGTTTTTGATAATTCGTGTCCACCTTTGCCCAAGTCATCAGGGTCACCGTGAACCTATTTTTTTTTTTAATAACAAAATTATAATTAATTTCTGATTAATTTAAATTCTTAAATATTGTGAACGTTAAAGTCTCTTACAACAAGTGTTCTTCCAATTATGTTGTTATTCCCCTTGAGTTGAATTTGTTTATCGGTTATGTTGACTTTTGCAACACCATCGCCGCTTGCTTCTACGTTTCCTAAGTCACCTACGTGACGAACAGAATCAGTTGGTCCACCATGATCCATTCCAGATGGATTGAAATGTGGTCCAGCACTTGTGCAACCTGCGAATTTCAATGATCATTTAATGATCACTTTATATTTGCTTTTTCTGAAATAATTTTCAGTACATAAAAAAAAGTTTGGTTAAATTAATCAAAATTTTTTTTCGTCAATTTTACAACATTTAGTTGATTAAAAAAAAATTTAGTTGATATACCGTTTTTTTCTCTTCTGTTTAAAAATATTACACTTGATTAGAAACATAATTATGTAATTTCTAAAAAAAAAATTTGTGATAGAAAATTATTCTGAAGGTTTATAGGTAGATTTTTCTTCAAAGAACTCGATTTTTCATTATTCTATTTTGATTCTCAAAGCTTTGTCTTTAATAAATCATAAAAACTTGGTATAATTTCAAATCCCATTTAATAAAATGAAACAATTGTTAGTTCTGATATTTAACTTTGTTAGAAATTGTCACAAACAATAATGAGAACATGAATAGTATATTGTGAGCGTCAAGGTTCAATTGTTATGAAACATTCTCAACATTCTCGAGTACTTTTCTAATTTTATTACGAATATTTTCAACAAAATGCATAGAATTGTGCAAATAATTAATCAAAATAGATAAGATAAGTTAAAAGAAATCTCACCATTGGTATTATCACCAAATTCGTGGATGTGAAAACCGTGTAATCCTTTTTTTAATCCGGTAACTTCACCGGTGACCTTGACAGAATCTCCCTGTGAATTGAAAAGATTTTTTTTTTTAATAAATAAAGTAACAATTGATATTACTCTAATGCACTTTTAAAAATTTATTTTTCTATTATAAAAATAAAACATACAGATTCTTCAAAAAATACGGTTCCTTTGACCTCTCCTTGTAGAACACAAACTGCTTTAATCGCCATTTTTTAAAAAAATTCTATTTAATCCAAACTGATATATTGTAGGAAACTTGTTACGACTGTCGCCTACGTATTCAATGCAACAGCAAGAAATTGATGATTATGCTGAGTCACCAATTGCAAATTAAACGTAAAAATGTACTTTACACTTGTTAAATAATTGGAATATTTCTCGTTACACCGGCTTCTTGCACACGACACAATAATGCGCAGTCGTTATAGAAAACAGTGGGGGAATGAATATAGTAACGGAAATAGGGAGTTTTTTCAATATTGCCAACAAATAAAACACTGAAAAAACTTCAGCTACTAGAAATTTTTATTTCTGACAGCATTGCTTTTTTGAAATTTAAATTGAAAATTGTGCTCCAAATTAAATTTTTTATATTAGTGCATATGTTAACATTCTATGTTTTTTATTTTTTTTTTACATTTACATTTACATTTACATTTACATTTACATTTACATTTTTACATTTACATTTACTTTACATTTTCATGATCGTAGAAAGATCTTTTTTTTTCTTGCATCATTTGGGTCCTAAAAACATATACATGATGGTCAAAAAAATAAAATTTTAATTTTTGATCATTTTAGAAATTAATTTCTTAAAAAATTAATATTTTAAATATCTATCTTCTTTCTCAATTTTGACTATTTTTCATCGCCAATTTTTTTCCACCACAAATATAAGTTAAAACATCATTGCACTCTTCTATTAAAATGTATCTTCTTTCACAATTTTAAGTATTTTTTATCGTCAAATTTTTTCCACACTTTTTAAATAATTCTTTAGAATCTCTCTCATGGATTTTCAAAAATATTAATTTTTTTAAAAAATAAAAATTCTAAAATGGTCAAAAAATAAAATTTTCTTTTTTTGACTACCTCATATGTTTTTAGGACCCAAATGATACAAGAAAAAAAATATAACCTCGTTTAATAATTTAAATTTAAGTGGGTCAAAATAAAGGTTGTGACTCCCCTTAACTTTGTTTTACAATTTATAAAATAAATGCAGGTTTTCTCTGCATTTATTATAATATAGTTTTGTTTAAAAAAAATAAGGAAAATGAGGATTTTATTAATAAATGATATTTATTAATTTATAGCAACTTTTAATATAATATAAACATAGTATATAATTTTATAAATAATGAAGTTGTGATTATTGATAAATTGTTAACTATTTTAGAGATAATAATTGTTAATTGGCTTTATATAATTGTTAGTAAAGCTATCCTTGAAATTAAAAATTATATTTTTTTTTACAATAAAAAAAATTGAAAAGAAGAGTAAAACCTTAAAGAGTAAAATAATAAACAATTTCATTAAAAAAAAATATTAACTACTAATTTGTTAGCTTTCACAAAAATACAAAATAAAAAAAAGTGTGCGATGGCCGGGAATCGAACCCGGATCAACTGCTTGGAAGGCAACTATGCTGACCATTACACCACCATCGCACATATGTTTTTCTCTGAAATATATGTCGAAGAATAAAATCCTCAGCCTTATTTAATTAAAATTCATTATAATAATTTATTTCAGTCCAATTAATTTTCTTGGTAATTTTAAATGAATTTAGTTTGTATTTATTTTCATTACATAACAAATTTTCTTTAAAAAGTTTGATTTTTACAACTATTTAGATAATAGCTTAGATAATTTTTAAATAGGTAAAAATATTTTGTTTTATTTATAATTCACCAAAAAAAACGATATTCTATATTAAAGAATTAAAATATTAACGTTGAAGTTAAAAAAAATAGTTTAAACAAATTAAAAACGAACGATTCTAAAAGTCAATTAACACATGTTTCCTATTATAAGGATATAAAAAATTTTAATTTTTTAATATAGTACTTTTATTATTTTAAATTTCTTATTAAAAAATAATGTCTGTCATATGTAATGATATGAAAATTGTTTCTCAATATATGTTGAAAAATTAATTAGATATGTAGTCGATAAAAAAACTTTGTACATTGTGCACATAGTAATTTTTTGCAATATTAAAGAACAAATAATATAAAGAAACGAAAGATAAAAATTTAAATTATCTGTCTTAAAAAGAAATAATATATGTCACGATATATATAATATGTTACAGTCGAAACTAAAATTAAGGTTATTAACAGAAAAAAAAAATTCTTTCACCAGTCTTCAATGTTAATTCATGCATATCTCGCAATTATTATATCGATGTTCTTTTGAGAATTGATCAATTTTAAATTTGATCCTTTTATATATTTTTTTTCTATTCTCGCTACAATCATTAGAATAGTTGATGGAAGTCTAGAATCTACCTAAAATTGGTTATAACACATAATAAAATTGTTGTTTCGGCAAGATGAGTTTTTGGCATCATTTTAATGTGTATGATATTTTGCCCTGAGGCTCAGAATTATTTGTGAGGCATTAAAACGCCAATATTTTGAAATCGAGCGGTTTTTTCGGTCGCAATTACCTACCATCGAACGCTCTTGTCCGTCCGTCCGTCTTTTTTTGTGCCGCGCATGGCAGAAAGAGCCTCTATCAGTCAAATTACACCCTGACAAGCTGACACGTAAATTGCCCCACGACTTTCCTATATACAACGAACCGGAATAGCTTCAACAAAGGACCTATAACAGAATTAAGTGTATCAATCGTTTTACGTCCTTCGATAATTCACAGAATCTTGTATACATGTCCCAACATCAGAACCAAAAGACTTTCTTTGTGTATTTACACTTAGACCAGTGTACCTATATATATGTATATATAATGTAAGATTTCCAAAAAAAAATATTGTCTTAGGTTCTTTTTTTAGACTGGTTTTATTTATTTATTTTTTTTTTAATAATGATATCCGGTTTTTTTTAAACAAAAAATTATATTATATTACGTGGTCACACTGCGGTCCAAGGTTATTTCTATATAAATTTCTAAAAAAAAATTCTTTCTCATTTTGCCTTTTTGATTTTATAATGATTGTTTATATATGTCCTATAAGAAGAAAAAATGCTTTTTTCACGCTACAAACAAAAAATTTTATTTTATGCAAAGAAATTAGTTTTATTTTAAAATTTTGTTTATAAATTAAAACTATTAGTCTTATACTTCACAGTAAAAACAAAGTCTTAAACCGTTTACACCTTAAATTAAGCCCATATATTTTGCATAAGTCTGTCCTTTTTTAATTGGTCTGACTCCGTTTACACCTTAAATTCAGCCTCAAAAATAGGCTGAAATCAAGATTTGTTTTTTAGTGTGTTTCAAGACTAATTTAATTTTAAACATATATCTTATTATTTATTTGCTAATTTTTTAAATCTGAATTAGAAAATAGTCGTGTTTACTTATAATGAAAATTTATGAAAATTAATATTTGGAACAATATTAAGATGGAATAATTCTGCTTACGATTAAAGGATTCCCTCTTTTATTTGTAAGCTGAAATATAGATTGCGTTTTGTGGGTAAACTTCTAAAATTTGTATTTCAAGGCAAATTACACTTGATGTTTATGAAGCGGTCTATTCTCTTTATGAACTTTTTAAAACACTTGTTAACACAGAGTGAAGAAGAGGTGATGATAAAACTGACAATCCGCAAAATGATTAACAGTTTAATTTCCCGATGTAAATTATCATGTGGCCAGATGAATGACGGACAGCTCCTCACGGAAGCTTGCCAAAATTCCAACTGTTATATATATATATATATGTATATACCCAACTCAAGAATGGAACACGAAAAAGGCGATTAGTACGATTCTGGTATCCGTACCAAGAAGATCGTGATACATATATATTATTCGTGAACTATTTTCCCTCTCAGTTAAAAGAAAATTTATTATTTTAAGATATATGTCAGAGAGGTTAAATTGGGCTTAAAAGTTGGTCTTAGTTCGAATTAATTATTTTTTTGACTTCTTCACATAATTTCAATCTCGCGATTTTCATTCAATTTATCAAGTATATATTGTATAAAAAAATCTAGAGAATATTTACGTGCGATAAATCACGTGACTTAACAGACACATTAAAGAACAAGATTTTCATTTTGTCGTTCTCCTGGTGTACATTTTACTACTCTTATAGACACTGAAAAAAATTTGCTTCGCATTAATGACTATATTAACCATAGCAACTTTAAATCTAGTCAGCGTAACCACTCTCTTAATTTGAATCAGTGAAATTTCACTGATGAAATAGCTACAAGTCGGTTACTGAATCATTTAGTGAAATTTTCACTGGAAATCAGTGATATATGACTGATTTTCAGTGAAAATTTCACTAAATGATTGAGTAACCGACTTCTAGCTATTTCACCAGTGAAATTTCACTGATTCAAATTAAGAGAGCAAGCATCCTATAGTCAATTCAGTTATATGTTATAGCTTGGTTAATATTGTCAAAGTCGATTTAGTAGAATTGACTCCTTGTTTACTAGTTATATTAACTAAGATGTTTGGTTAATATGACATGTATCTATATAGTCAATTTTGCTAAAGTTATTATTTAGTCAAAGTGATTCTAGCCAATGTAACAAAGATATACCTGCACTGAAAAAAAAAATTTATTTGATTCAAATACCGGTGTATTTGGTTATTATCAAATAAATATTTACTTGAATCAAATATTTCTTATTTGAATCAAATATATAATATTTGAATTAAATATTTCAGAATTTGAAGCAAATACCATATTTTTGATTCAAATAAGAAATATTTGATTCAAGTAAATATTTATTTGATAATAACCAAATACACCGGTATTTGAATCAAATAAATTTTTTTTCAGTGTGGTAATTCTAGTCATTCCGACAAATTGTCGAAATCAACATTCCTCTCGTAACTAGGCAAATTAGTCAATTCCTGGCATACGGGGGTTAGGAATTTTTTTCAGTGTAGAAATTATTTTCATTCCAAAAAATTTCAAGTAAAACCACGTTTATCTTATTGCTTTTGGCAAAGTGTAATATATAGTTCGTATTCGTTTTGGTTTTCGATATTATTATAATATGACGTTTTTTTATACATATATATAGGGATAGTTCAAGTCCATGAAATTTCCCGTGGCAATAATCCCATTCATATAATGACTACCTTTGTGTATATTATAGATAATAGGGAAAATATAGCTACATATGTGTTCTTCTCTCTTAGAAGCATATCTCATAAATATACATATTTCCTTGGAAGCATGTATATATATATATATATATTTGTAACCACTTTCAATGAGTAGCTTTTTGACATACATTCTAGATAATAAATGCATAGGCCTTTCTACATAGGCCATGTGATATCAAAACTATGTAGAAAGTATGTAGGCCTTTTGATGTAGATTCTACATAGGCTTTCTAACATACATACTAGGTTTGAAATGCATAGGCCTTTCTACGTAGGCCATTTGATATCAAAACTATGTAGAATTTATTTAGGCCTTTCGATGTAGGATCTGTATAGGCCTTTTAACATACATTCTATGTAGAAAAAATATCTGCATTTCTATATAGGCCTTAAAATGTAATAACTACATAGCATGTACGCAGGCTTGTTTATGTAGGATTTTTATAAGACACATGACATAGGATTGAGATTGTTTTCCTGCAGGTCATTCAATGTAGGTCGTAGGACATAACATATTTTATGTAGAATAGGTCTTTTTATATAGGTGCTTATATTAGAAATATTTCTGAATCACTTATTTTAAAATTTCAAATTATATTAAAAATTATTTATTAAATTTATTATTTATTTATTAAATTATTAATTTATTATTATTATTAATTTATTAAATTTGGATTTATTAAAAATTACAAATTGATACTCTGCATGTTTGATATTATTGAACATTTAAGTCATTTTACGTTTTAATATTATTTAAAATAATAATTATACGTTAAAAACAAGATTTTTGTTTCATAATGACATTATATAATTGTCATAATTTTTAATGCATAATAATTATTTTATTTGTAAACAAATAATACTAATATAAAATTTTGTTATCCATTTTTAATATAAATCAATATTAATTCAATATAAAGTACTTGTGTACTTGCTGTATTTTATTGTGACTATATAGCGCTATACTTATAATAGTTCTACTGCGTTGCTTTGTAAGAGAACATCTACGCTACTCCACTTATTTCTTAACTTTGTACGGAACCTTCATAGCCTCCCTTGGTCGAGAGCGTTAAGGCGCCGCTCCCAATGGTTGTAGGCTCCCCTCCCCAGACCCAATTGCACACACAACACTATAGAGTAGAGGGCTCAAATCTCACCTACCATTGTATAGGAAAATCCCGCAAAAATATGAAAGGTACTTTTTTTTTATTGAATTTATATTGTTTAGATTATATTGAAATAAACTACTAATTTTCCTGATTTTTTAAATAATAATTTAATTATTAATTAATGAAAATATGCCTTTCAATGTAGGCTCTACGTATGTTAGCCTACGTAGATTGGATGTAGCCAAGCGTTACATTCTTGTGTAGATCCTACATCATCTGACCTATATACAAGCTAGTATAAAAGTCCTACATAGGTCCTACATCTCGTGGCCTATGTACACCCTATGTAGCCAAGCGTTACATTTCTATGTAGACAGTATGTCAAAAAAAAGTCGCAGGCCTATGTCGCCAGGTAGGCCAACCGTCATAGGTCCTATATAATGGCGACTTTAATTTTTATTCGGGTATTGTATTTTATTGCCATTCCTTCAAACTATATAATTTTATTTAAAATCTATATATTTATGGACGAAAATTCATTGTCATCTAGAAAAGTGCATAAAAATATATTTTTGAATCGATTTTCATAAGCGCAAAAATGTTGATTCATCTTTTTCTCAGTTATACTCTGAAAATATAATATATAGGTATTGGTTCAAGTATAAATATTTATTTATATAACCGATTATTTGAATCAAATAAATTTCTTTCAGTGTGTATGATAGAAACATTTTAACCCCGGTTAAATAAATTCGTAAATTTTAATTATTGAAAATTCTTCTAATATTAATTAATATTTAGTAGAATATATTTATTATACTATCTATTTTTATTCAAATTGTGTCCTTCGCAATAAGATGAGTTAGGAAGCTAAGTCTTTAAGAAGAATTAACAAATTATAATCAACTATGTGACATTAATAACACCATCATCAGTTGTCAACTTTATTTATAACTGCATTGGTAACTGATAAGCGACAACATAATTTAACTTTTTTATATTGCACCGCGCGCAGATAATATTCACTTTTATATCATATATAAGATTATATCTTTTGATATATATATATAAGAGAATTTTTATCGTTCCAATAGATAATTATTCACATACTTGTTTTGACATATACATATATATATAGGTACAGTGGAAAATAAGTGTTTTTCTCTGAATTCTCCATTTTTTTTCTTTTTTATGTGTGAAATACGTGGAAATGTAAATGCGGGCAAAAGTTGGCGACAGCGACATTGGTAGCTATATATATGTATATATATAGATATGAAGTATAATATATATTTGTATATATATATATATAGTAGAAATATGTTGTCGCGTGGGAGGAATATAACAGTGGTCGTTGTTATGATCCTGTCGGGGCGGAGCCGACATGCACCAACCAGCATACTCCACTGTATATTTGTGCCACCACCAAGCATCGAACATATTATCACTAAACACTGGCTGTTGCCACCGCTGCCATGGTCGAGAACCAGGTTCACGTGTTAAAGAACGACACTACATATTGCTCTGTAGATCGCCGCCATCATGATTTACGAATGTGCATTTTTCTCTTTTTCAACACATAATCGCGCATTGTTGCAAAACAATGACAATGTTCATTTCACAAAATGCAAAATTATATGTAGTAGATCTTCATGAGTTTTATATACATATTATATGTATGATACTTGAATTTGTGGAATTTTTTAATTGAATATATCAAATTGTTTGCTTACTTCACTCTGTCTTAAAAAAATACAGTTTTTAAGGGACGAAATGAGTCTTATTGGAGCATATTTTACGATAGGTTATTATTTTGTTAATTCTTTATGGTTGTGTCGGCGCTTTTAATGTGCTAAATTATTTAATATTGATATGGTAAAAGCTGTATAGGCGTATGCTGAATTTAAGACGCTGTGCTTCTTAAGTTACGTTTTAGGATCTGAATTTTATTGTTTTCGTAAATTCAGATTTACAAATATATCTTACAATTTCATATACAAGTTTCAGTTTAAATTAAGACCAACATTACTTTTAAGACTAACTTACTTTTCTACTTATCTTAAAATAAGATTTCCCCTTAACTGTGTGAATATTAAAAAGGTTGCGTCTTTCAGGCAGAAAAGGAGTCTTATTTTCAGTTGCAAGTTGCTTCAAATGTGCTGAATTTAAGACAATTAGATCTTAAAAGAATCATCTTATACTAAATTTAATACATAGCTTTTCTAAATTGAAATAATTCAAGAAATTCGTACACAATTTTCAGTTAAAATTAGGAATATTGCCTTAATATTTATTCTAAACGAAATAAGCTGCAGCTTAGTTCGAATACATGTATTCGAACTAATATAATTTAGTATCTTTTCCTATTGCAGTCAAAAATTGATCTTCTGATATACTTTTGGACGTTTTTTCTTATAAATGTCTTAAGAAATTCCAAATTATGATAATGATTATCCAATTCTTCGAGATAATCTGAAAGTCAATATTTATAAAAAAACCTTGAACTTGTTTCACTCGAAAAGATTTATAATTAATAAGATTTCTCTCATTTTTATACATATATGTATATCTATAATTCTATATATATAAATTATTTATTTGATTCAAATAATCGATTACTTAACTGTTATCAAATAAATATTTATTTGTGTTAAATAATTATTATTTAAGTCAATAAAATGGTATTTGTTTTAAATACAGAATTTATTGGTTCAAATACAATTTATTCAATTCAAATAAAATCATTTGGTTCAAATAAATATTTATTTAAACCAGAAATGTTTTATTTGAACCAAATATAATTTACTTGAGTTAATTAAACGCACGTTATATATTTGTCTCAGAGCCTACTGTCCCATTTATTTGGTGTAAATAAAAATTATTATTTAAAAATAAAAATTTATTTGTAATAAATAAATATTTATTTGGCTCTGAGGCAATAATATATAATAACCGAGTATTTGAATCAAATAAATTTTTTTTTAGTGTGGTCACAATAAAGTATATTATTCCTCTTAAAATATGAGGATTATCCTCAAAATCATCTTACTACATTTTTATTTAAACAAGCTAGCTTTTTCACTCTAATAAACTGGCTTGTTTTATACGTATAATAAATATATAGCACAGAAAAAAGTGCGTTTTCAATTAAAACGTTACTTGATAATTACTTAATAATTAAATTGCATAAAAGACAGATTAAATTAATAATTAAACTTTTTATATCCCTTAATCATATCAGCATATATGCTTTTATAAGTTTTTTTTAACTATGTAC
Organism: Leptopilina boulardi; assembly: GCF_019393585.1. NCBI lineage: Eukaryota > Metazoa > Arthropoda > Insecta > Hymenoptera > Figitidae > Leptopilina > Leptopilina boulardi. The sequence continues at coordinate 626,820 of NW_026137934.1, read as the reverse complement.
TTATGTAGATAAATTTACTTTTATATTTCATATATATAATTCCTACCAATTAAAAACTTGTGAACGATATATTAATAAAAAAACAAATTCTCATATAAAATAAGAATAGAGAGCATTTATTGATAACTTTAGAGGTATGCGGGGTTTTACACACGCAACGTCAACTTATTTTTATATATACTGATGGTGTTAATGCTATAATTCTCATCGAATTATTATTAATTTACGAGTTTTTTTTAAAGAATAATTTATTTAAAAAAGAACATATATATACATCAGCATATTGATTTTTAGATGAAAATATTAAGATATTAATTTTCTTCATCCCCTAAAATTAACGCATATTTTTTTTATCATGCAAAAGTGAATACTTTTATAAAATAAGAAGATGCACTCACAGTGAAAATGCTTATATATATACATGTTATGATAAACAGGTCGATAGGGAGTTGTTTATCATAATTGCTTAATAATAATAAGGTTGTGTTTCTTCTTCTCCTTAAATGATGCATATATGTATAATGAATAAAAAGAAAAAATTATCATCTGATATGCATCCGCAACTTTATGTATTATTATATTTATATATGAAAAGAAGAATACGCACAAAATCATTTAATTTTGTTAGATTTCTTGTTTGAGTTCGCATTTGTTAAATGATTTTTAAATAATGAATATTTCAATTAGATGTTTAATTGACAAATTGTTAACTGCAAATTAAAAAAATATATTAATTCATTCATTCCTTATTCTCATATTTTATTAATATTGAAAATTCATTTGAAAAATCTCTCAGAAAAAGAAATTATAAATGCTAAGGAGTATTATTCTTATTTAAGTCAGACATCATTACCCAAGCATTTCAAAATTTTTTTGTCTAATTAGTTTAATTGTTTTTTCTTCTTCTCAAAATGGTATATCATCTTAATTAAAACGAATAGTTATTTTTTCTCAATGAAATTGTTTATTTTTTAGTAATATTTGAATATAAATTTTTTGAACTTTATTATAATTTATTATTGTATAAAGTATGTTTCAATTCAATTTTTTTATTTTCTGAAAATGGAAAATAATTAAAAAATGTTTTAGAGTGATGGAAACTTACAAAGATCATTCTGTTTGCATATTTTAATTATTAAATATATATATATATATATATATATTAATTATAAAAATATGACAATGGATGAAATTAATAGCAGTACTGAGTTTAACATCTTCAGTATTGAATATTATATAAGACCTTTTTTTTCCTGTGTATATTTACATTGACCGAGACCATGATGGCTTTAAGGTGGAGCATTAGAAATGGCATTATTATTATATTGGAGTAATGAAGCGTTGGCGGAAGAACGGCAGGGCATTGGAAACGAAAAAATTTTGATTGTTTTGCACCGTTTATTCCGACTTCCGGCTGCAGGCCGTCGGTTGGCTGAGAGCTTTCGCATCCAACCAACTGAACTGCAATTAAAGTAATTGGCCTCATTGTGCTGTCCAAAGCGAAAGCTAGCGAATGCAGGGCACTGTCAGCCACGGCCGAAACAGAAATGTGCACCTATCCTCCTCCTCCTCCTCTTGAATCTGACCATAGTCAGTGTTTCTCATCCTCTTTCCCTACTTTTATTCAATTATTGTATTGAAATTCGACCCTTATTCAAAAAGGAAATTTTTGTAAAATTTTTGCTTGCAAATTCAAAAATTTTCAAAAAAAAGTACCAATTTTTGAAACTTTTTCCCTAATCAATATTATATAGTTGGTTTCTGCTTTGTTTAGAGTATTGTATTCTTCTATATTATTCTGTTAATAGATTCATTAGACATATTTTTGAAAATTTGAAGCTCATAGCTATTTGTCTCACTGTGAAATGTCTATATTTACTTTTAATATATAAGTATGAAATTTTTCTACTGGTCTTCATTGTTTGAGTTTTCTTATATTTTTTGTTTGCGCAAATTATATTATTATTATTTTTTTCGTTATACTTGAAAAAGAAGTCGAATGTGAAGGTTATTCTCATAAGGACTGTAATCATCCTGAAAAAGGTATGTGTCTGAGAAAAAAGAAAGAAATGTAAGAAACAGAAGAGTATATAGAGGTGCAAGAATTTAGGTCCTGGCAGGTGATGTCACCGTTATGTCGTTCGTCTCTTCTTCAAATGACTTCGGCATTCTTGATCCAGAAAATGTAATTTGGTATTTCCTGATAAAAAAACTGATACGATATAGTATTTTTTTATTATGCTATTAAAAAAATTTTATCATTCTGTATTACATATTATAAAAAGTATATTTATATTATACCAAAAAATAAATTGTTATACAGTAAATTATTGGGTATTATTTTAATACCAATTAAAATAAGATGCAACGCTTTTATATATGTATTTACCAAATTTAAAAATGAATTTAATCCAGAAAATGGATTAATTAAATCTTTTATGATATATTAATTTAATCATAGCAGCGCTTTTTTAATATACCTCATATAGTTTACAATACAAATTTTCTGACGATAAACAAAAATTATTTTTTATATAATTATTTAAAAAGACCCCATTTCAAAAAGCTATTTTTACTAAAATTGCAGTAAAATTAGTTTCTCTCATTTGCATATGTAAATTGCAGAAATAAGACGACAAATACAGTGCGCACGCTATATAGCATTATGTGGTACATACAGTACGGTGGTGGGGGTTCAAACACAAAACACGAAAACTTTTTCTACTTTGTAAAAACTTTGTCACATTGATTATACTGTGTATGTATGTATACACAAGAAATGTTAATCGCGTTTAAAAAAAAACAGCTTGAGATTAAATTATACCAAAGTTTGCCTTTGAAGATAATTTTTCCGTCCCCAATTCGCGCGGCGTAAAAATATATATATACATCGCGCAAAAGAGAGATTATATAATTGATATATGCACATTAGCGACTTCTGCATAATGTTAATTGCAAGAATCGTCAGTTTAAAATGTGTAGAAAATGGACAAATTGCCATCGTAAAAGGGCATGCCCTCCGCAAAATATATATTAAACTTGAAACATATATAATTAATTTGAAAAATATTCACATTTAATTTGATCATGATTAATAAATCAACTCCATGTTACATTCTTGAGAAAGATAATTATTGAAAGCTTAATGAAGCCCTTGTACTAATTAATCTTTGCTTAACACCTGCGTTCATATAAGAGCAACCTGTATATGTATATATATTTGCTTTTTGGTTATCCGGTCCTTTATGTCAATATAACAAATGAGATTTATTCGTTTATGAACTTTCATTGAAGATAAATTTTATAAGTGCACAGTTATCAAATTAATCCTTGTAATGTAAAAATCTTTTATTCTTTATAGAAATTTGAAATTTTTTTTCGTGAATTTCTAGAAAATTGATATATAACGGTGCATTTATAAAAACTAACTTTACACGATAATATTCAAAAAGCGTAACGGCGTTCATGTAATCGAATTCATCCGATCTGACGGTTATCGATTGGATCGCTACACAAATTGGCCCCTGTAATAACAAACCTGCTGCTTACCTCAGGCAGGTTTTTAAAGATCGCGTACTGTTCAGCCTGCAGTGTGTTAATCGTTCGCGCCATCAAGACTTGGCTAATTCACAGTGACGTCGATGTTAGCAAAGAGGTTGATTAAAGGCCGGACTGCGAGAGGAAGATCGAATGATCAGCCGCTACCATTGCGAAAATAATGCCATTATTTTTCCCCAATATCATCAATCGGTTTTCTCAAGTCACCTCTTTACAAAACTCATATATGAACCTATCCTACAATTAATTTCATTTGTCCACTATAAGTAATTAATTTTCTATTCTGAAATACCAAATATATATGGTTTAATATTTAAAAGGACATTTAAAAGATAAAGAGACTTTTGAATATGGATCATAAGCACCTGGAACTTGAATATTATTTAAAGAAATAAAAGTCATTCATAAAAAGGGATCAACTTACAAATTGTATAAATATATCCGAGAGTATATATATATACATATATATACAAAGTTCTTGAAATACGATTTTACGAGGCTTTAAAGATGGAAAAAAAGAAGCAGTGGAAAGGAGATGTGATAGGGAGAGACAGAAATCAAAATGAAAGAAACTTATACTCTCTTGAACATTGGAGCATTATTTGTCAGCTTATGCGAATGGAAGGTATAAAAAGGGGCGAATTATAAGAATTTACGATATCTCACTTTCACCAAGGCTCTCTCACATCTCCTCCCGCGATGCAACGTAAAACTTAGCAGCACCTACCGCACTCGTGAATCGCGTATCCATGTACGTGTGTGTGTGTTTTTTCTTGCGTCCATGCAACACGTTTTTTACATTCCACCTACTATTTAGTGCCAGGGCAGCGTCATTAACAAATTATTCGTGGAAAAAAATTATTCTCAGAACAACACTCTATACCCCACAGTCTCTTCTGCCGTTAATGGGATTCCTTTTTAAAACAGAGCGACGGCCTTGCTTATGGCGCCTAAATTATGAAACACTCTCCTCTTCATATTACCAATCTAAAATTTTATTAACCAACGGAAAATGGCCAATTTCTGAAAAAAAAACGAAAATTTCAATTTTGAAAATGTTCACAATTGTGAATAGTAATACTCTAAATATGTTAGTGGAATTTTAACTAATCAACACTGATAAATATTTCTCAAATTATTTTCTGTATGCCTTTAGTTTACAATAAATTGTCGGTATTTATAGAATAATATGAGTTGTGCAAAAAAAAGAAATGAATTCGATTCACCTGAATATTGAATGTCGACAAGGATAGTAACCGCAGTTGGGGGTGAAGCGTTCAATTTTTGGGATTTAATCCGGTACAAAATGCGAACTCCCTCTGACGGCGCCCTGATGTGATTCAGTATATCTCACAGTGGGTGACCTCCCGCGCCGATATTTTCCAATATGCACCTCATTCTGAACCAATGCAACTTAAAATATACTAACGAAACTGTATATATATATACTTAAATAATGTTAATATCAATACTTCTTTGTTTTTTTTACTTTATTTTTTTGAGGTAGTTGATAAATTTTAAAATAATTAACAATTATTTATAAATTTGTTACAGTAGCCAGAACGTGTTCAATTGGCAATGGATTATTATAAGAGAAGTTTGTTGATGTTGTCCAGTGGTCAAAGCTCCCGACTCGTAATGAAAATCCAGGGTTTCGATCCTTTGCAGAGGTAAGATTTTTTAGTTTAAATATTCAAATTGAAATATATTTAATCTTAACCAAAACAGCACGTAAGCTTGCAACAAGTTTCATATGTCTCACCTGACACAAGCTTGCATGGTAAGCTTGCCGAAAGATTGCAGTGTAAGGTATCTGCAAGATTGCATGATAAGATTATCGCAAGCTTACATAGTAAGCTTGCACGGTAAGCTTGTGGCAAGGTTGCCAATAACCTTGCCCAATCAGCACAGAAGTTTGCATTGAAAATGCGCACTTGCAATCACAAGCACTTACAGCTGTGCAGTAAATTTTTTTGACCTACCAGGAACTGGTGCTCAATGTATGTACAAAAATAAATTTCCTCACCCTAAAAAATGTTTTGTTATATTCCGCAAGCTTGCGCCTAGCTTACCATAAGATTGCCGAGCAAGCTTCAACCTTCTGTGCTGATTGGCAAGGTTATTTAGCAACCTCACACCTACCTTGCGACAAGCTTACCGTGCAATCTTGCAGTAATCTTACACTGCAATCTTTCGGTAACCTTATCATGCAAGCTTGGGTCAGGTGGGACATTTGAAGCTTACGGCAAGCTTGCCGTGCAAGGTTGGCAATATTAAGAAGGTAGTATAATTAAAGGAAGAAAAATAAGTAGAAACAAGAAAAAATTAAAAGTATTCGAGTTTTTTTTATGAAAAAATTGCATTATGGCATCTGTACTTTTAAAATTTTTGTCATACTTCCGAGTTTAGTGAAATTGTAAATATTAAATAGATTTTTTTTTAAGTTTCTATTGGGATACGGGCCTGGCACCTCTCTCGTAGTCGCGGTTGGCGTCGGATGAGTAACGCGAGAGAACACTATCCGTTACGAGTGACGACGTTTTTACGAGCGACTCGGATTGTAATTCAAATATTTATCCGTCGCGGCTCGTTTGGGACTAGTTTACATCTTACGGGGAATTGGGATGGTTAGGGGGGAAGTGGGAATCAGGGTTGAAGGAAGGGAATGCCACACGCTGCGTCAGACCCGTACGTCATCCCCGGGGTGCGAAATCTCGAAAAGGTCCCGGTATTTCTGTCTCTCTCTTTCCTTCGCAAAATCGGTAATTGGGATTTTCGATGATCGATATCTCTTTCCCTTTGAAAAAAATGTTTTTTATTTATTTCCTTTTCTATGCTTCTATATACTATAAACTTATATATGTATATATACGGAAGGTGGATGTCTACCTACCAAATTTATAAGTGACAATTCCTCGAATATTTCTCGGATATATAATTAATGTAACATAAAATTAATAATTTAATTTTTTTTATTAAGTTGCAGTTAAATTATATCACGGAGAGACGGAAATAGTAGATTCTTACTGCCATAAGAGTAGAATTTACTAAACAGAATCGTTAGTTTTGGGTTGACTAAACAGTATGCTGTTATTTATAATTTTGAAAGATGTGCTAAAAGAAGAATGAGTGCTGTAAGAACCCCCTAGAATAAAGTCGGAAAAGCTTAAACTAAGTTGCGTAAACAGTTACTTAAATTCTGCGCAGAATATTAAGTCTTTTTAAGCGTCTTAGTTTAAGCTTTTCCTACTTTACGCCCGGTGATGTAAACGCTGGATCTAAATATAGATATGGCGCTATTTGTCGGGAGTATTAAATGGCGTATATTAAACACGTGGTGACAGATTCATTAGCATCTTTCTTTTCGTGTAAAACATAAAGAAATTTTTATTCGTATGCAATTAATAGTAAATTTTTCAAAAGGTGACACTTTTGTTTTTAAAGGAGGATCAATCAAAGAGGAGTAGCTAAAAATGCTAAAGGATCATTCAAGGAGGAACAATAAAAAATTGTAAGTAGAAATTGCTCTAAATGTTCTTATTTAAATTTTGTTATTAGTATAAGGCATTGGATAGAAAATCCGTTTCATTACTCTCTAAATCGGAATTAATAGAATTTTTACTTTTTTAATTACTTTTTTTATTTTACTAATGAATTTAGTAGAATTATTATGCAAAAATATAACTAATTAAAATTAGTTTTCACTAATTCAATTAATGAAATTGAAAAGTGGCGCGAAGATAGCGCTCCTAATGATAGAACGTCCAAGCGCCCATCCTGCTGGAAGGGTCTTCCGGCAGGACGCTTGGACAAGCCGCTGCGTACTGCCGGCAGGATGCTTCTCCGCACATTGCGCCATCCTGCCGGCAGGATGTTCCGTCATCCTGCCGGCAGGACGCACTTTATTTAAAACATATATTTCCATTAAATTTTCTTAAATTACCACATAAAATTTTATATATTATAAATTACCTTAAAAATTTCATAAATTACCATAAATTACCCTATAAATTTCCAAAATTAGTTTTCAAATTTTTCTTTTAGATATTATAAATTCCCGCATAAATTTCATAAATTACCGTATAAATTTCATAAATTACCGCATAAATTTCCTGCAATAATTTTTAAATCTTAAATTTTGTTTGTATTACAATTATAAATTACCTCAAAAATTTCATAAATTACCGCATAAATTTCCAAAAATTACCACGTAAATTTTCTGCAATAGTTTTTGAATCTTGAATTTTTGTTTGTATTATAATTATAAATTACCTCAAAATTTCATAAATTACCTCATAAATTTCCATAAATTGCCAAATAAATTTCCATAAATTACCTCATAAATTACCAAATAAATTTTCTGCATTATATATATTTTTTAATCTTGAATTTTGTTTGTATTATTATTATAACACTATGTATAAAGATTTGTATCCAGCGCAATTGCGGACGGATGAAAAAGACTCAGATGAGAGTCTTTCCGAAAAAACATTATAAAATTAATATGGATTCAGATAAACATAAAAAAATATATATGGTTCGAAAGGTAATTAAAAAAGCTATCAGATCATGTAACTATTAAGTTTCTAAATTTAAATATCAGGGCTGGGTAATCGTATCAATAAACTGAGAAGAGTCCTGCCGGCAGGTCCGGGCGTCGACGATCTAGCACTAAACATTAGGTCAGTTTTACAAAAATTTAACTTCTTTAAGTTGCCTAGCCTTGGGGTTTGAATTTAGAAATTTAATTTTTACATGCGCTGAAAGCTTGTATCTTTACCTTTCCAACCATATATATTTTTTTGTGTTTATCTCAATCCAAGTTAATTTTAGAAAGCGATTTCGGAGGGACTCACCTGAGTCTTTTTCATCCTGCAGGAAGGACGTTGGACGTTCTATCACTAATGTTCATTCTCGATAATACTAAACATCGCGTAAAGAATCAAATGACTTCTGCTTCTTTTAAAAAGATATAGCGCTATACTTGTCGGGAGTATTAAATGGCTTATACTAAACACGTGGTGAAAGATTCATTGGAATTTTTCTCTTCGTGTAAAACATAAAGAAATTTTTATTCGTGAGTAATAGTTAATTTTTAAGGAGGTGCCATTTTTGTTTTTAAAGGAGGATCCATCAAATAGGAGCACTAGCTTCAGACAAATTCAGAAAGGTTAATCAAGGAGCGTTGCAATCTAGGAGGAGAAATGCTGAAGGATCGTTCAAGGAAGAGTAGCTTCAGACAAATTCGGAAAGATTATTTAAGAAGAATCAATCTAGGAGAAGAAATGCTGATGGATCGTTCAAGGAAGAGCAGCTTCAGACAAATTCGGAAAGATTATTCAAGGAGAATCAATCTAGGAGGATAGAAATGCTGAAGGATCATTTCAAGGAGAAACAATAAAAAATTGGTAAGTAGAAATTATGCTCTAATTGTTCTTATTTAAAATTTAGTGTTAGCATAATAAGGCATTCGCTAGAAAATCCGTTTCGTTGTTCTCTAAATCGAAATTAATAGAATTTTTAGTTTTTCAATTATTTTTTTTCTTCAATTAGCAGAATTATTATGCAAAAATATAACTAATGAAATTAATTAAATTAGGTACACTATTAATAGGTTAGTTTTCAGTAATTCAATTAGTGAAATAAACGCGTGACGCGAAGATAGTGCTCCTAGTGTTCATTCTCGATAATACAAAACATCACGTAAAGCATCAAAAGGCTTTTGCTTCGTCGAATAATTTTATAAGTGTTAAGTGCATTCATCTAAATTGAAAAAATATAAATTCTTATTAGTATAAATTCTTTTCGTGTGCATATTTATTTTTTTTAGTTTCTTATAATTATTAATTTTTTGTCAAGGAAAATCAACACATAATTTTTTATTGTTAAGAATAGTTTTTATTTCTTTATGATAAGAACGTAAGCAATATTATATTATGCTTGATTATAAAATAAAATCAGATATTTACTGCATTAACCATCAGGGGAATAAGTATATATATATATATCTTTTATCACCAATAAAAACCGTCAACAAGTTAAAACAATTTCTTTTAGTGCAGAGTAAGTTATTTTTTGAGAAAAAGTTGATTTATATTATATATATATACAAACACATCAGTCATAGAAATATAAGATTACAACATACACGGAATTAACAGATCAATATAAAAGTTTTTTGTTGTTATCCTGAAAGGAAGGAGAAAAAAGTAAATGATAAATGTCCTTGTGTTTATTATGTTTTGCATTTGCGTAACTTTTTTAAAATAATTATTTCTTGATGTATATATATGTGATGAAATCGTCATTGGAGTAAAAATAAGAGCAAAATATATACTTTAATATTCGTTTATACAAAGTTTTAAATGCAATTATGCATATAAGCTTTGCAAACATCATGATATAATGCGTGGTAAAAAGTCAAATACGAATGTTTTTATAGTGAGTGCGCGCACTTTATATTGTATATATATCATATATGGCTCCTCCATATAATCGCACGCGGCGTTACTTACATACCCGCGCGTTTATATATACTAAATAAAACTTTCCGCATAAAAGCGATGAGGCACCTGCGGCAGCTTTTTATATCGGCTTGCGTACCTCGTTATTTCTGTAAATTGCCATTAATTAGCCCGACTGTCGCTTTCGCCGCTTCTGCCGATGGGCCGCGCACTCAAGTGCAATGGTATTGAGAGAGGAAGGATTTCGATCGTTTTATAGTGCGACGATCGTTACAGCGATAACGTATATATAAGGTATTCGCTTTTGGGACTTTGTAATAAGGTACTGCTCTTTTAGAAATATTTTTGAAAATAAATCGATATACACTACTCGTGTGTGTAACTGATATGTATATATACGCAGTCGTCGTAACTTGTATGAACATAACAATTATCGTATCTGAGGTGCTCGCGCTCGTGCGATGCAGAGAAGAAGACTATATATATATATCGTGGGCAATGTATAACAGACAATCGTATCGTAAAGTACAATATAAGCACTGCCGTTGCTTATATGTGTAAAGTCATAACAATTAAGATCGTATGAAATAATCGTCATTCGCAGATGGGTGAATTTATATATGCGACACATATTTTTACCTGTCAGACTTGTGGTCAATCTATAATTTTTTATCATTCATTTTTTTTTCTTTAATGATTTTTAAGTCTCAGAAGAATTATTTTTAAAATTTACAATTTTATTTCCTGTCGTGGGTAAATTTTTTATTTACTTTATACAACGTTTTGAATGACTTAATATATTTGCCTTACAGCTGCACTTTTTTAAAATGTATATATAATTTGATAAAAAAAAATATACTGAAATAGAAATATTCTGAGACTAATAAATATTTGACAGCTATTTTAAAAAATTTGATACAATTTATTCTCAAAAGTGTATATATATATAATTTCTGGTGTTAAGAGCGTATTCTCTACAAGTCGCAGAAAAGATTTAAGCTCTGCGAATCATGGAGATTCGAGTTTACATATACTGAATTTGAGAATAAATTGTCAATATGTGAAAAGAAAATTCTGTTAAATAGAAAAAAAAATCTTTCCTTAATATAAACTTTATGTTAATTTAAACTTTATATGTTTATAAAATTTTCTTTTCAGTTTGTAGGAGTCCGTTTCTTGAAGGATGGGTGTTTGTTGCGGAGCAGCTCCTGGAGGAGATCTGGCATAGCTGAGTCGCAGTTCAATGTAAGTTGATAACCTTTTACCTGAATTTTGAAATTTTAAGACTGATACAAATAAAACAGATTTACAATTTATTATAATGTAACTGATAGTTTTTAAAGAACACCCAAGAAGCACGTAATATATCCTCAATATCAAGGTAATATTACACGTGAGATTCGTAATATAACGCTGTAATATTACAGTAATCTTACAGTGATCTTAAAATGTCCGCCTCAAGGTAATATTACCGGGAATATTACTGTAATATTAACGGTAATATTACAGTAATATTACAGACTGATTTGAGTTATTCATAAAGCATAAAAAACGTAAATATATTATAAGTCAATTTGGCTTGTTGGTAAAACTCTGGACTCGTGTGCTTTGAGTTCGGGGTTCGATTCCCTGGATGGGTAGATTTTTTTCGTAAAGAAATGTTCCCATAATATTACTGTAATATTCTCTTGTAATATTACCTTAATATTACGTTATAATATTACTGCAATGTTACTGTAATATTACCTTAATATTAGCGCGTAATATTACAGTAACATTACCGGTAATATTACCTTGAGGCGGACATTTTAAGATCACTGTAAGATTACTGTAATATTACAACGTTATATTACGAATCTTACATGTAATATTACCTTGATATTGAGGTTATATTACGTGCTTCTTGGGCAGTAATTACTGAGGAATATTTTATCTCTTATAGGGGAGAGTGGACAACGTTGGATCATTTCAGTTTTCCAGAAAATTATTTAAAAATCTCTACCAAACTCCAAAAAAGGTATAAATAAAGTCTAAATATGTGACGCTCCACGAGAGAAGGATCACCATACGTCAAAAAAGTTTTAGGTTATGTTTGTGATTTTTGAAATGAAAATACTCATACAGAGAATCAACTCTTAATATAAAACATTTATGTTCAAGTCTTCATTACATTCAAAAAATTCAATAAAATCTAATTTTGATTTTACCTTCATAAAAAAAACTTTTTATGAAGGTAAAACTATCGCAAAACATAACCTAAAAATTTTTTGCCGTAAAGTTTGTTCTTTCATATGGAGCGTCACATATAGTTACTCATAATTTATTTTCTATAACATAGTAAATTAATATAATTTTTTTTTAATTTTTCAGGCAGTTGGTTCTAGTGAAAGTGTTTACAAAGTGAATATAGTGTCATCGTATCATCGTCACAATGTGAGAATTCCAATTATCAACCAGAATGACAGGAAGGATGTGGACGAAGAAAAACGGTCCCAGCATGTTGCCAAATTTTTCAAAAATAGTCTTTTCTTTTATTTATTTATTTATTTTTTTTGCTTGGCAACATCGCTCTCGATCTGCGCAGAAGTGCAATCAAGAAGCAGAGATCTTCGAGAGTGGCCACAAGAGGAAGGAGGAACAATGCAAACCTTGTTCCGACGTGGGATGTTCGCCGATTGATGAGTCGTTTTTTAATTTAACCCCTTCCCTGTTTGAATTAATTAATTAATTTTGATTTAATTGATTTTCTTTAAATTTATTTATACAGTTCATTAATATTTATAAATTGAATATTAAAATTTTCGATATCAATTTTAACTTATGAATTTTGGAACATTAATTTTTTGACTTTATTTAAAATATAAATTATCAGTCTCATTCAAACAAAACATTTGAAACAATTTTTTAAACAGGAAAGGATATTGACATCAACATAGTGACATTACTGTTTATATTTATTATATATATGTTTATATTATGTAATTTGTTCAAATATTTAGTAATTTTTTCTTATTCAAAGTAATTTCCTTTCTTTAAAAAAAAGTAATTCAAAATAGATTTGTTACATTTAATTAATTTCAAAGTTATTAAATATAGATTTTTCTTGTCTTGCATGTTAAATTTTCAATTTTTGAAATTAAAAATTAATGCATGTAAAATTTAAATAATAATTTATTTGATAATTTAATTTAATGACTAATTAAATAGTTTTTCTTTCAGAAATTTGCGCTCAGGTGACGGTTGCGTCCCGGGACGTTAAACCTAGTGTAGGTCTTTGCACCTGGGCGTTAGGGAAATTAGGAATTTTTCTTTTCATTTCAAATATAGCTATAGGTAGGGAAATCGGGAAAGTTTTTTTCGTTTTAAATATAGCTATAGGTAGGGAAAATCGGGAATTTTTTAGCCGCTTTAAGTAATACAGTAAAAATATATTTGTTTGAAATTGTTTGCATTTGTTTACACGGAAAAAAATTATCTTGAACAACAAAAAGATTTTACTAGAATAGTGGAATATTTAATTGCAATAATTGAAACATTTTGCTATAGTAGTGAAACTTTTCGCTGTTCCGTAAATCTTTTTTCCGTGTATCTTTATGTCACTATGTTGAGTCAACTTTTACTTTAGTATTTAATAAATTTTTTATTTATATTATAAATTGTTTTGTTCTTGTTTAATTAAGATTTTACTTTCAGTTGAATCATCGTGGTGAGCAATAATATTTTTGTTACCTTTTTAATTTGTATTAATGATTTATTTTTTCAGGAAAATGTAAAAATGTTTAATTTATTCTTATAATTATTTAATTATATTATTAGGTACATTTATATTATACCTATTATATTTTATGTTATATTATACTATATTTATATTATAATTATTATTCTTACAATTATTAATTTCTGATAATCTATTTATTGTATTATATTTATTTTTTTTCTGTTTCGTAAAAATAAGTTTCTACTTTTTAAATAATGTAGCGACAAATTTTTATATTTATTAAAATTTGACGTTATACAGTAGAAAAATTTTTTTACTTACAAAGATTTTCACTGAAAAAAATATACTATTGAATCAGAATCTCTGGTGAAACGTATAAGAATTATATTGACTGAAAAACGTGTTATAGAAGTTGTAAAATATGACAAATTCTACAGCACATACTTTTTAATCAATTTTTATGCATTTCGTAGAAATTTTGTTTCAGTAGTATATTTTTCTCAGTGTAAGACAACATAATAATTTTAATCACTATGTATTGCAGAAACAAATTAAAAGAAATCATAGTCATCAATATCATTTTAATATCATCACACCAGGATGAAATAGATGTCTACTCCCGGATGGTTTGCAGAATTTACCAACGGCTTGTGTATTGTTTTTTGAAAAGTGAGTATAAGTTTTCTATAACTTATATATGAGAGAGAATTTTTTCGCTATCTAAACTTAAAAAAAAGCATCGCAACAAATTTTAATATAAATTTAAATATAAATATAACTAAAAATGTACTTATTTAAATTAATCAAAATGTATGATTAAATTCTCTCTGTATAGTAAATAAATTAATTTGTGTAATTAGAGAAGTAAAAAAAATTTATTTAGAAAAAAATCTCATCGTTGAGATAATTAGGTAATTAGATGGAATTAAATTATGCTAAAGGATAAAAAACAAATAGCGAAGTGCTTTTTTTAATTCCTCTGCGTCACTTAACTAATCTTATCAGAGGAGAAATTCCTTGTCAATATTTTAGTAATCGGATGGAATGGATATATGTATAGGAGTTGGTTCTTATGTCAGTTTTTATACTCCTAGGCTCGTCAAGTTGTGTCAGCTCGTGTCAGTTCGATTGGCAGGCGGGATATATATATATATAGTATATATAGTTGGGCAAAACCTGCAGACGCGGGGCAAATATGTGCGCTTCCACCTGCCCTAAGATCCTCGACGCGCACGATGCCGATGTTGTCTTGCGATTAATATGCCTATATGCAGACATGGCGCTCGATTCGTATCTGTATCCATCTACCCGTCTTTTTAGCGATTTTGCAGTTTGCCGCGGCAAAAGAAGATTATAGCACTATATTTAACGCGTGTGCGACATAGGGTGTGGCTCGCGCTGTATATAATCAATTGAATTTATTTCCTATGTCACGATTAATCACCCTAACAATACTAATTGGCAGACGCCTTTTTATCCTTGGAGAAAGAACGTGTTTATTATTTTTTTCGGAGAAGAGTTCTTGTAATTAATAATTATCAATTTTCAATACCAAAGAATTTTCATCTTACTGAATTTTTTATTTAATTGAATTTTCATTTAGCAGAACTTTTATTTAACTGAAGTTTTGTTAAATATAATTCTTAGTTTAACGAATTTTCATTTGATAGATTTATTATTTACTTGAATTTCCATTTAGCCGAATTTTTAAATAGCTATAGTTTTAAATCACACACTGAAAAAAAATTTATTTGATTCTAATAATTGGTTACTTGACTATTATCAAATAAATATTTAATTAAACCAAAATAATTTTTATTTGAATTGAGTAAACTATTTGAAACAATAATTTCTGTATTTGTAACAAATACCATTTTATTGACTCAAATAATAATTATTCAATATAAATAAATATTTATTTGATAATAGTCAAGTAACCAATTATTTGAATCAAATAAATTTTTTGTTCAGTACACATGTTTGAGTACGCGAAAAAAAATCTTCACCTGGAACAGCGATACGTTTCACTGGAACAGGGATATATTGACTAAAACAGCGAGAGTTTTCGCTATTCTAGATATACATATCGCTGTTCCAGAGAAAGATTTTTTTCCGTGTACGAACTTTAAAATTATGGATAAAAGATTTACCTCTGAAACAGCGAAAAAGGTACATTTCACAAAAATATCAAAAGTTTTAATTGTTTCAATTAAATCGTTTATTATTCTATTGAAATATTTCATTGTTCCAGGTAAATCTTTTTTTCTTTGCGGTATGAAATGTCCAATTACTATTTTCAAGTATTTTTTTTTTAAATAAGAAACCATTTTTGACTCTTTATCTTTTTTAAAAATCGTTTTCTTCCCAGATTTGACAACATGAAATTTCATTTGAATTGCTTTAAAAAAATTGCAAATTTTACAAATGTATAATGTTTTTACGGATAAACTTTTTTTATATTATGTTTTTAATTATGTTTGGTGATTAATTGATGACGATAGAAATCTTTAATTTGCCTCTGATATAAACAAGTGTTTTGGAATGATATTTCCAAGGTCTCAATTAATTGTAATTCTGCAGAAAGATGGCCTAATTGTCTTAGCATGTACCTACACATATATATATTTTGTCACTTGAGGGACGAATTAATTTAAATCATGGTTACGTAAAGGTTGTTACATTAAACTCATTTATCAATTTACACAGGAAAGGGGAATAATAAGGGGCTGAAACCATTTGGCTTTTACACGACTTGAAATAGTTTCACGTGATGAATTTATAATTTTGTAATTAATGCCTCTTTAATGTATTTAATTTTACACTATATAGTATTTACTTTAATCATTCCTCATTATTAGAATTTATCTTTTAATTGGATTAAATTCGATGTCAAAATATAGCTTTGCATGAGAGAAATTACTATGTATGTATATACATATAATTATTTATTATTTCTTGTAAAATTTTCTTATGTATAAAAATACATATATATTATATTATAAAATATATAGTATATATATATTATCGAACTTGATATCGTGTGGCAATTAAGGATTAAATATGTGAATTATATGATTTTGGTTGACATATGTTTATGATATTTGGAAGAAAGCTGGAAATTGATTTTGAAAAGAGGAAGAATGACTTTATGGGATGAGAATTAAGAAAGGGGTGAAGGAAGGTTGCACATATTATATGCGAGCGTTGTTCATTTGCGCGCTTAATCTTTCATCGTAAATCCATCGTTAAATAACGCGTTTGGCATCAGGTCTCCTAAATCCTTTTGGTGGGGATAATCAAGCCGTTCATTAAATGAGACGTTGAGGCTGGTTTATGAGAGTTCGGAAGTTATTGTCTGTGCGTGTGTTTAAGACCACGCCCGTCAAACTTCGCATAATGAAACATAAATGTGGTAGTTTTTTTAATATACATATATGCGCACACGTCATCTTAAAACATAAATCAAACTTTTTTTTTATTTTCATAGAAAACTTAGATTATTTTAAAAATATTTTTATATAATTTTAAACTTTTTATATATAAGTAAAAAGTGTAGGATTTAAAAAAAAAGAAATTCTAAAAAGGAGAAATTTTAAAAAGACTTTTTGAAATGACGGAAGGATCTCGGATAAAAATCAATTGTATATAATAAAAAGAATCGGAAAGAAGAGGTGGAGGAGGGAGGTAGTTTCTTCTTGTGGTTTTAATGAAATTCATCCTGCGTCTTTGTCGGTGTCAAGATAGGAACAACTTGTGATAATATGAGTGCATGTTGACTGCATTTTTGAGTGTCCGTGTGGTCGCGACTTGTCTATACATGATGTACGACTTTCGAGCGAATCTTCGTTTGACTAATTCCGCCTAATTACGACAACGAATAACAAAGAGACCGCTATGTTTCCATGGATCTTATCTCACTTATTTGGAAATAATGACTGTTCACGCATCGGGAAACTTATTTTGTGTCTGATGTGCTTTTTTTTTTTGTTTTTTATTTTTGTCGGGAAGTCAATATTTTTATTTTTTTATGTTCATTCATAATATGTTATTAAAAACTATATATCTCTACTTCAGAAAAAAATATTTATTAACATTTTGATAATAATATTTTTAAATATTTTGTGTTTCAGATTGCAGCAAAATCCATTTAAAGTGCCAAAAGTGCAGAATAAAGAACAAAACAAGACGTGCGTTCATCAAATCGCAAGGATGATATCTACTTGAATATTGCAAGGTATGTAATTTTTATTTGTACATATAACAATACTTTGTTAAAATTTGATATTTAAAGCAAAAATGGTTCTAAAATCTCAATTTTAGAGCTTTGTTTGAAGATAAAAATGTTGGTTTCTTATCCGCAAAAAAGAAATATTTCTCTAACACTGAGATGAAATATTTATAGATCTCAAGTTCTTATTTTGTTTAAATTAAGATTAACCTTACAATCAAGGCTAATTTAATTTCAAACCCATTTTAAAACACATTATCTTATTAATTTTACTAAAAAAAATTTAAATTGGAACTTTATAAAGTTTAAGAAGAAAAAATTTTAAATGCTGCGGGGATTCTTATTTAATTTATAGATGTCTAACGTTATTACATGTCTTAGACTATGCGAACTTTTTTTTTAAAATCTTTATGAATAAGGTTTTTATAACCTATCGCTGTTCATCGTTGAGACTGATAAAATTGTTCATTTTTTATTCCTCTCTATATTATTATCTATGAGCCCTTTCGAACACAATTACCCATACAAATGTAAAATAAGTGCACCTACTCACATAGGCCACTATATATATTCAATATATAAATGCACATCCATCTATTTCCACGTATATACGCCTCGTCTTCGCGCCATTTTGGTCGCGTGCATTCTCGCTTGTTATTTTTACACTTGGTTCTTTCCAAGGAAGAATATAGGTATTTAGATTAATCGCAAAGCTGCCATTGGTTGGAATAAAAGAAAAAAAATATATATATATGAAGGAATATTATGTGAAAAGAGTCAAGATTTGTATTCGCAGAAAATTGATGTGAGAACGGATATTATTTTTGATGGCATGTTATAGATATATGTATATATATACAAAGCAGAGAAAGTGAAGATAATTGAAGAATTATAATTTCTTCTAACGTTACTCTCGAATTTTCTTTTTTTTTTCTCTCTATATATATATATACATACAATTGACAAAGACCAATAATATGTGGTACACACAATTTGAAAAGATCAATGTCGAATTCTCTCGTCAAAGAATTTATAAAGAATATATAAATTTACCGGATCTTAGCGGTAACCAATTTGTGGCCAACAGAATGGCCTCAAGTTTGCTTGCGTGTTGATAAAATTTCGTTTTAGGAACAGGGACAAAAAGAGAGAAATAGTAGCAGGCAATTTTTCAATAATCGACAACTCGAGCAAGCATCTTCTCTTCTTTCGTTTATTTAATGATTTATTTCTGTCAGAATTTACCTTTTCATTCGCATTGTGATTGACCCGAAAAAAAACTATCCGATATGTTTTTTCGTAATAAATTTTTATTTGTCAATCTTCGTATAAGATATCCTGTGAAATAGAGAAGATTGTTTGTTTAACAAAAGAGGTAATTTTTTTTTTCCTTATAAAAAGGACAAGTTAGATGGTCTTTTGTTTCTTTTTTTTCATACAGATGTGAAAGGGTCAGTTCGAATCGTTTGAGAACCAGGGCACCATCAATTTACGTGACAATACTCATTAGACTTCGTAACGTTTTTCTTGGTCATTGCAAGAGTTCGTCGATAATTAGCTACTAGGTGATGTTTAATAGCGATTATTATAGCGTGGAGAATATAGGGAGTATCTTCAGAAATTTTCCCATGCTAGAGAGAAAGAAGAGGCCACGAAAGAAGGCCTTTTATCGTTACGTCAAAGATCCGAGAACTTAGACGCATGTATATGTTTATATATAGATATACTTCGACATCTGAACTCATAATCACTGGTTCAAAATGATTAGGCAAAATTATTTTTTATTTTTTTTTTTTTATTCTAAAATTACAAGTTTTAATAATATTCACACTGCAGTAGAAAACTAAACATTAAGTTTTAGTAAATTTTGTACAACTTTTTTCTATATAAATTATATTGTAAAATAGAGGAAAATATTGGAAATAAAAACTATTTGGTTCAAGTTAATATTTGATAATAGTTAAGTAACCGATTGAAATTTTTTCAATTGAAAAATGAATCTCTTTATACAAACTAGGAAGAATTAATGAAGAAGAAGTAAATTAATGATTTTTTTTTTTTTGAACGTGCACTATACACCTGTATAATTTTCTCGATATTTTTTTGAGCTCAATGAGCCATAAAAATCCGAAGCCACCTAATAATCCGTTTACGATGTGTAATACGAGATAGTGGTGTATACATTTTCTCTCTCTTGCGAAACATTAAATTTCACTATATATATATACGCGGTAGACATAGAAATGTTGAAGAGTAAAGAATATATTGCCCCATGGGCGCGCGGTTTGTGTCCAAGGAAGAGCGAGATACCAATGTGCTCGTCATTGAACGACGCGTCGGCAGTCGGAATTATACAGTTTTATTGGGCCTCGAAATACGAAAGCAAGAGGGCGGCAAGATAACGACTTGACTCTACTTTTATGCCACGAAATTGGGCTGTTAAATGAATTACTCGGAATCCCGCTGGTGCGATGCCTTTTTTGAGGCTCTTGACTAATTACCGCGCTTACATCCTCTTGAATGGACTAGCTTTGACTACTAATCGTTCCTTTGTCTTTAACACATACACAATGTGTGTTATGTTTTTGAAAGATTTCCAATATCGCGTCAATCTTCTTGGCATCGTATATATATATATATTTTAACTTCATCTCATATAGGGATTTTGCTCCTGAAGAAGGACGTGAAAGAGATGGTAAAATGATGGAAAGATGGGGTTAAAGAAGGACGTTGAAGAGAAAAAAAAGGAGGGAGTAGCGATTGGTTGCAAGCAGACCTCCTGTCAATCATCCATGGGCTAGACTACCAATTTCTTCGGCTTCATAATTTCTGATAATTTCTTCGAAGCTGGATTCTCCCTTTCGTTTTTCTCTTTCTCTTGCTCTCTCAGTTCCACTGACTTTTGCTATATGTTACTATATACCTTCGGAAATCATTATAAGAAGGTAATTGCGACGATCACGTATCCGCGGCTTCTATTTATCCATGTTCATTATAATAACAATGTAATGTGCACTATAGCGTCGACCATGGAAGAGACGCTGGGATATAATCACCGGTTCGACAGCTGTAGTAGGTCGAATATTTTTGCAGTTTACTATATTTTTCAGAAGACCAATTAGTATAACGCGTAGAGAGGTAAAACTATCTATATATATACCCTGCATTATACTCTCGTCCTACATCATCAAAAGTTATTCGTATAGGTTCTATATTTTCATGATGATTAAATGATTCGTAGAAGAGAGAATATAGGTAACGATTATTATGATATCATTTTTATTGTCAATCATCTATTTTTAGGTTTGAATCTATGATGATCAACGAAATTCAGTCGTTGAAATTTTTCTAAAATTTTCGTATATACCGTGGATGTCCCAGTTGCCGTCCACCTAAGACCTAGTTTCCGTCCAGTTTAATTTTCAAAATAATAATTTATAAACAAATTATTTTCTTTTATTTGTTTACTTAAACTAATAAGTCGATTGCGTGCCAAAAGGAATAAATTATTGTTAAAAAATAATTTAAATTACTATACGAGATATTTGTAAAATGGACGGATACTGGGACATGGACGGTAACTGGTACAACCACGGTATTTTAGTTTAGTGATACCTTGTTTTTTGTGAAAGGAATCGAGATTGCAAAATCTGTTCGTTTTCAATTTTGAGCCCCCTGAAGCATAAATAGGTTCTCTAACAAAAGTTAAGGATTTAAATACAATCAGTTTTGATAAATATTATTTCGAAGTATTCTGAAACTTGTTTCCAAGCGAATGAATTTATTTTATCCGAATATAAATTTATGTGTAACTGAATACAAATTTTTATTTGAATTAATTTAATTTTATACGGATTGATTCGGAATGAAATTCCAGGACGTAATAGGATTTAAATTCAGCTTCTTTACGAAACGGATTGATTCGGAATGTTCCGGAAAGAATTTTTGTTTTGATATATATATATTTAGGTTCGAATAAAAATTGATTGAAACAAATTTAGGAATACTATATATGTTCACTGAGAAAAATATGATATATAGAATTTACACAGCATTTCTGCCGCAAAGGCATAAAAATTATTGATGCAAAAACATATATGCTATAGAATTCATCAAATATGATATAAATTCCATATCATGTTTTTGAAACAAATACACGGAAAAGAAGTATTATATTGATTCAAGAAAATTTTATTTTTATTCTGATGTATTTGATCTATACACTAATTTTCTTTATTCGAGAAAATATTGAATTAAATATGGACTTTTGGCAAAAATGATGTTTGGTTTAAAAGCATATTTTTTCTCAGTGTACTGATTCAGTTTTTGTGCGTTACACACTAAAAAAGAAATCTTGATTTCAGCCTATTTTTGAGGCTGAATTTAAGGTGTAAACGGAGTCAGACCAATTAAAAAAGGACAGACTTATGCAAAATATATGGGCTTAATTTAAGGTGTAAACGGTTTAAGACTTTGTTTTTACTGTGTAGTACACTCATTCTTCAGAACAGCTTCATTAGTATTAATTTAGTACTGCTTTTTTATAGTTTACTCATTACTTATAAACAATATTTGACATAGTAGGTTATCAAAGTATTCATCACTGATTGCAATATTTCCAGATTTAAAGGCAGTTTTTATAAATCTCTGATAGTGATGAATGAAAACAACACCGTCGGAAGGTATATATGTATATACATATACATTCACATGTGCCTTAGCAAGTGATGGCTATATATATAAATGGACCAGGCTTTTGTATCGCATGCCATGGCACGCGACCCATGTCTATTGTGAAAAGTACGATTGACCTAGGAGTTGATGAACCATGTCGATCACGAACCCTCTCGTATTTATCGTTTGTCTAATGGTCGAAGTATGTTATATACCCATCCAACTAACCGGCAGGTCACATTGTCCTAAAGCAAAAGGCGAGAGTCAATATTGGGCAGTCACGGGAAGTTGAACTTGCACGGAATCACCAGTCTCCGGAGGATTAGTGGTCAATTTATCTAATGACGGAACCACGATATCACAAATAATAAGGAAGGGAAGAAATTAGTTTGAAACGAGAGTCGTATAGTTGAGCTTGCAGGATTCAAGGTTGTTATATACATATATATTTGATTGTCCTACAAAACTTTATATATTTCCCTCCCTCATCATATCTTCTTGAGGGTTTATTCACTAAATTTAATGGCTTGACAGTCATTCTCTAATCTAGTTCAACTATAGTGCAATTTTCTAATGCTGAAAATATATTGCTATATCTAGAGAGAAAATTTTCTTCTTTATTGTCTTCTTGCGCAATCACAAAAGTATTCATCCAAATTTGTTCCTTCAAATTAGATGACGAGTTTTAGTCTCATATAGGTTTAAATTATTTTCTTCTATTCTTGAATATATCCAGTTTGTTGACATAGTTTTTTTTGTGAATGTAAATAATGATGACGAAAAATAGTTTGAATTTTTTAACTTTATATGAGAAAAAGATTTACCTGGGACAGCGAAAGATTTCAACAAGAATAGCAAAAGTTCTAATTGTTTCAATTAAATCATTCATCACTATATATTTTAGTGCAACTTTTCGCTGTTCCAGATGAAGTTTTTTTCCCGTGTAATAATAACTTTTCTAAGCAAGTTTTTTATTAAATTTCAAAAGAATTTGACAAGTTTTCATACATATAGATTTGAAAATGTATCTTGTAAAACTTTCTCTAGGTGAATCTGCAAATTATTGTGTATATAATTTATGAGTTTTTCTTTTGCGGTGATAATGGATAAAAGGTGATCGAAGAAAGGGAATGACCGAATGACAAGATCAAATGCGTGTCGAAAGTTGAAAGTCAAACACGCGATGTCTAATTCTGTCATCACACGACGTAATGGTGTATCGAATCGTTCGAAAGCGATTTTGCATTTTATAAATATTAAGCATACATGATACTTCCTATGTATATGTATATATATATATATATACTGTATAAAAATAACACTCATCATTGAATCGCGAGTTATAGTCTTGCAATAATTATACATAGGGTGTCAGTGCGCGCGCCTATTTGACGATCAAACTGCAATTGCAGTAATAATTGCCATACAGATAAGCATAAACAAGTAAAACTTGGTCGCCACGAAGGGACAATACAAGCTTTTGCTTGATAAAGAAGATAAACAGTCATTAAACCTACCTTAGTTGTTATTTTCACCTATTTTTATGCAACATGCAGTTTAAAAATAAAAATATGTGGAAAATTATAATCAATATATTATTTTTTTAATAATTATTTTCAATAATATTGTTATATTTTTCGATATTACAATACAAATATAAAAATATATCAATATTTATATAAATTAATTTAATAAAATACACTGAAAGACTTTTCGTTTCAAAAATTAATATGATTTGTTTGAAAATGAGGATAATTCTGTTTTTATGCGATTTAGTCGTATAAAATGTAACAATTTTTAACCAAATAATAAAGTTAATATTACCATACTAATTTTCGGTATGATTTGGTTTAAACACTGATATATTCAAACGACTAAATCGCATAAAAACAGAACTTGTATCCTTATTTTCAAACAAATCATATTAATTTTTCAAACGAAAAGTTTTGCAGTGTAAGAGAAAATTTAAACAAATTATTCAGTAGTAAATTTATAAAAAAAATTGAATTCACACTGTAAAACGAAAGGTATTAATTTAATACCGATTTTAGGTACTAAATTTTTATTTGGTTCTATATTTTGATACCTAAAATTGGTACTGTTTTAATACCTTCTTTTTACAGTGCATGATTCAATTAATTGTAAGTAAAAATTTTATTTAGAGTCTGAGTGAAAATTGATTACGTAAAATATTTCCCTTGAGTACATTTATAAATGGAGCGAAAGAAGATTGAAAACATGAACGGCAGTAAAAATTTATTGCGAAATTTCATCTGTATGAATATTAAATTTTAAAGTAATAACGCATAATAAGCAATATGTGTTTCCTCTCTGACCCAGAATAAGCTTTGTGCATCATTATTCATTTCTTTTAAATAATTTTCTTGAATGTAAGACACATCCCTTTCTGAAAGAAACATAAGCTTCCGTTTTTTTAAAGAAAAATACAAAATGATTGGAATCCGTTATTTTTATTTATTGTAGGGGTTTGGGTAAAAGTGTTTCTTCATGTATATATATATATATCCATAAGAAATTTTTTAAAATTCATTGTTCATACGAAGTCACTATGAAAATAGTTTTTTAACTATTAAGATAAGACTTGTTTCTTATCTTGAATTAAGATTTTCTTTTTGTTTTTGCGTTGTTAATTTGTTTTACTATCATTATCAATATAATTGCATAAAAGTAAATAAAGAGTTGAAAGACGATGATTTTTTTTTAAGCGGTGAATTATGGTAAAAGATGGAATTCCATATACTGTATATAAATAGAGTCGGGAGTATATATATTGGGTAGCTACCCACTACTTGCATTTATCTCAGGTAGCTACATATATGTATAACAGTAATTATTCATAGCACGCAATTATAAGTATAAAGCATTGCAGACCGTGTCGCTCTCGGTGCAACGAAGTGGCGCGACCGTCGTCGAGCGACCAGCGATATCACATCGCATCGGCTATACTAAACCACCCTGATTGCTGGCTTACGTTTCAAAACAATGATTTACCTAATTAAACCTCATTTTCGTATTGTTAGTCGTTCTTTTGTTGCATACCAGTCGTTATCTCGCAGGGCATATTATTTGCCTAGCACGAGATATATATACAGCTTCTGAAATGTATGTGATTAGTATGTGTGCGCAGAAAAAATATATATGTATGTCCTTTCTTGACGGTATGTCTTTTTTTTATATATATATGGTTCACACAAAATTAAAATTAAAATTTTCAATCAGTTCACTCAATATTTGAAACTTGTGTTTTATTCTTATATGATCGTTTTTATTAAAATTATATAAGTCGCAGTATGAATTTTATAGATTTTTTTTCTATTATACGCACGCAAAAAAAGTTTCACTTGGAACAGCAATAAGTTTCACTGGAACAGCGAAATTTTTCTTTTTTCTAGAGAAATACCGTATCGCTATTCCAGATAAAGATTTTTTTCCGTATGTACTAAATTTTGTCTGTTTTTTCGGCAGTAATTTTTATGCTTTTCTTTATTTAATGAGCCCATATTGAGAAATCAATATATACTCTTAAAAACTGAATAAGTTCCTCTTTTGCTTCTCACGTTATCTTCTCAAAACAAAAAGAAAATATAGTTGAAAGTTAGGTCCATTTCCCATTGGCGCGATATAACAATAAGACAGCTCAGAAAAAACATGAGAATATATATATATAAAGGATTCATGGCGGATGAAGAAAAAGTTAATTGGTGTCAATTTGTTTCTTATTTTTCTTGTATATTTCTACACATTTTCTTTTTCTTTATCTCTTTTATTAGCAATGTCGATGTTGTCGTTTGAGGATAAATATATTTTCATCTTATTTTATACCTGTCACTTTGACTTCCTTTCATGTTTGACAAGTTTATCTTCTACATATTTTACAGTATTCTATATATGGTATAGGAATAACTATTATATATACTGGAAATAAAATAGTATTGAATCAATAAAACTTATTTACTTGTCCGCATTTGATTCAATATTTTCTTGACCTAAGAAAATTTTACTAGTTTGAAGTAAATTTTCTTGAATTAACAAATTTAGTGGATCAAATACGTACAAGTAAATGATTTTCTTGAATCAATGATACTTTTTTTCAGTGCAGTTTCTGCGAAGAAAGAAATTTCAGAATTTGGAAAAAATTAAGGACCATTTTTTGTTTT